>NW_022111300.1:53670549-53672053 GCF_000313985.2 Echinops telfairi
CCACCACCACCACACACACACACACACACACACACACACACACACATGAAATTATAAAGCAAGACTAAATCCATTGCCATCTAGTCAAGTTCAACTCACAGTGACCCTATAGGACAGAGTAGAACTGTTCCATCAGCTTTCAAAGATGGTCACGTTTTCTGAGACTAAATTCCATCTTTCTCACATTGAACAGCTGGGGGTTTGAACCGTGAATTCACAAGAGGACTTGGAACAAGGACTATCATTGCCGATTCAGATGGATCTTGACTGAAAGTAGGGGAGACCATTAAGATTGTTGTTGTTTCACAGTTCTTATTTTTGAGCCCATGGTTTTAAGCCACTGTGTCAATCCCTCTTATCGAGGGTCTTCATCATTTTGGATTCTCCTCTACTTTATCAAGCATGATGCCCTCTTTAAGGACTGGTATTTCCTGAAACGTGTCTAAAGTATGTAAGATCAAGTCAAGCTAACCTTGCCTCTCAGGAGGGCGCTGGCCATACTTCTTCCAAGGTGGTTTGTTTGTCCCGTTGGAAGTCCACAGTATCTTCAATATTTTCCAAATATATTGATTCTTCCCTCTTCCTTACACAACGTCAAACTTTCACATGTTTATGAGGTGATTGAGAACACCATGGCTTGGCTCAGGCACACCTTAGTCCTCAAAGTAATAGCCTTCATTGCCAACACTTTAAAGAGGTCGTGGACAGCAGATTTATCCAATAAAATGCATCCTTGGTTCTCTTGACTGCTGCTTCAAAGAACATTGATTGTGGATCCAATAAAACAAAATCCTTGAGACTTTCAGTCCTTTCTCTGTTTATCATGATGTTACTCATTGATCCAGTTGTGAGGATTTTGACTTTCTTCACATTGAGTTATAATCCATATTGAAGGTTGTAATTCTTGTTTTTCACCAGCAAGTACTTCAAATTCTCCTCACTTTCAGGAAGCAAGCCTGGGCATAGACAATAAAACACAAGTAAACGTCTTTTGGGTATTCTCTGTGTTCAGTCAAGTTTCATTTGACATTAGCAATGATGTCCCTTGTTCCACATTCTCTTCTGAATCTGGCCTGAAGCGCTCACAGTTCCCTATCAATGTACTGCTGCAACCATTGTTGGATTGTCTCCAGCAAAAATATTCTTGCACATTATATTATTTTTTGCATCCTGTGGGGTTAAATTTCTTTGGAATGGGTACAAATATGGATCTCATCTAGTCAACTGGCCAGGTAACTTTCTTCCAAATTTCTTGGCATAGATGAGTGTGGGCTTCTAGGGCTTGTTGAAACATTTCAATTGGTATTCCATTGATTTCTTCATGTCCTTTTAGCCAAAAGGCTGAGAAGCTATGTCCAGCTTTGTTATTGGTTAATGCCTTCACAGTACCTTGGATTTCTTCCTTCCCTACCTTTGGTTCTTGCTCATGTGCTACCTCTTGAAAGGATTGAATATAGACTATTTCTTTCAGGTAATGTGGTTCTGTGTATTCTTTCCATCTTCT
>NW_022111300.1:53672915-53674938 GCF_000313985.2 Echinops telfairi
CAGTTTCCTTCCTGTCACCAAGTTCATATTTTCACCCACCTTTCCTTCCTCATTATTTCTAACATTCACATTCCAAACACCAAAAATTATAAATTCATATTGATTGCATATCTTATCAATTTCATACCGAAGACTTTGATAAAATTCTTAATCTGATACAATTCTTAAGTTCTGTATCACTAGCTTAGTGGTGGGTACAAAAGTCCAGTGCTTTGACTGGATTTCCTTGTAGGGTAAGAATGCGTATCAGCCTATCACAGATAGCACTGTACTTTAAGATAGCCCAAACACAAACTAACCTAACTGCCATTGAGTTGATAGTGACAGAGTAGAACTGCCCCTATGAGTTTCTAAGACTCAAAATCCTGATGGGAGTAGAAAGTCCCAACTTTCTCCAGAAGAGCCACCGGCGGTTTCCAGCTGCCGACTTTGAGGCTAGCAGCCCAAAGCATAATCACGATGCCACTAGCACTCCAGCACTTCAATAGAGATCTTTCAATGTCGTTTTTGGCTATAAATGCAATGGCACTTCTCTTAAGTCTGTCATTCCTGACATAGTGAGCCAGGTGATTTTCTGATTCAAAATGGCCTTTTCCAGTCAATTTCAACGTATGCTATCAATCTTTATGTGTTCCATTTTACTTTTGATGACTTCCCATTTTGTTTACTTGGTTTTTATGTACTATGTAAAGGCATTTGACCACGTAGATCATTATGGATAACCTTGAGAACATGGGACTTCCAGGACTCTTCATTGTGCTTATGCAGGATCTGTACATAGATCAAAAACTTCATCAGGAAGTTCAAAATCAGGAAATGTGTGAGACAGGCTTGCATCCTCTTACCATACTTATTCAATCTGTATGCTGAGCAAATCATCAGAGATGTTGAAAACCTTCAATATGCATATGATACAACCTTCCTTGCTGAAAGTGAGGCGGAATTGAAGCACTTACTGATGAGGATCAAAGACTGCAGCCTTCAATATGGATTACAACTCAATGTCAAGAGAACAAACATCCTCACAACTGAACCAATAGATCCCATCATGATAAATGGAGAAAGAGGTAAAGTTGTCAAGGATTTCCTCTTGCTTGGGTCTACAAACAATGCTCATGGAAACAGCAGTCACGAGATCAAAGGACATACTGCTTTGGGTAAACCCACTGCCCAGAAGTTCTTTAAAGTGCTGAAAAGGAAGTGTACTACTTTGAGGACTAAGATGTGCCTCGCCAAACCCATAGTAGTTTCAATCAGCTTCTATGCATGTGAAAGTTGGACATTGAATAAGTAAGACCGAGGAAGAATCAATGCATTTGAATTGTGTTGCTGGTGAAGTATCTTGGAAGTTGCATAGGCTTCCTAAAGAACAAAGTGATCTTATAAATAGCGCAGTCAGCCTGCTCCTTAGAAGCAAGCACAGCAAGATTGAAACTTATGGACTTTAGGCATGTTATCAGGAGAGACCAGTACCTAGAAAAAGTCATCTTCGTTGGTAAATTGTAAAACAACAGCAATAACAAAAACCCAGAAGTCCCTTGATAAGTTAGAGGGACACAATGGCTACAGTAACCAGCTGGCATATGACAACCATTGTGAGTGTGGCACAGGACCCAGAACTGACTAGACAATGCCTGACAACAACAACATGTGACTCTTTGGTGATGTGTTATTTGTTTGCTGATTCATTGTTAGAGTGTCGAGTAGGAATGATCACAATGCCCTTAGTTTAACCAAATAAAATGTCAGCTGGTGAGGAGTTAAAAAGGATGTTTTAACGAAGCCCACATGGAAGAAGCACACCAGCCTGTGCGATCACAAGGTGTCGAAGGGATCAGGTATCAGTGAATGAGGTGAGGAGTGCGGAGTGGAGACCCAAAGCTCATTTGTAGGCTACTGAAGATACCCTTGCAGAAGGGTCTCAGGGAGGAGACGAGCCAGTCAGGGTGCGATGTAGCAATGATGAAAAATACAACTTTCCTCTAGTTCCTAAATGGTTCCTCCGCCCCCCACTATCATGATC
>NW_022111300.1:53675215-53677298 GCF_000313985.2 Echinops telfairi
TTAGAGAAAAGTGGGAGAAGGGAGACATCGGACAGGGTAAGATATGACAAAATAGTAACTTATAAATTATCAAGGGTTCATGAGGGAGGGGGGAGTGGGGAGGGAGGGGGAAAAATGAGGACCTGATGCCAGGGGCTTAAGTGGAGAGCAAAAGTTTTGAGAATGATGAGGGCAATGAATGTACAAGTGTGCTTTACACATTGATGTATGTATGGATTATGATGAGAGTTGTATGAGCCCCTAATAAAACGATTTTAAAAAAAGGATGTTTTAACATGCAAGTCACCCAAAAATTGCTCAGAGATAGCTTTGAAAATCAGGGAACATTTTATTATAAATGCAGATTATGACAACAACTCTGATACCTGAGAAAAAATGCCAGGGAGGAAATCTGTCAGGAAACGTGACATGTTAAAACAGCAACAAAATGTAGCAAACAAAAGCCTACCCAAGCGTGAAGTGAGAACGTGACTCATTGTTAGTGAACAGAGTCTGATTCAAAGACGAGCTGCTTCCCGTTGTCAAGGTTAGAATCGTCCAGGGCAGCAGATCCCCAGGCTTCTCCTACCAAAGCGGCTGGCAGGGTCACGCTTGCAGCCTTTGGGTTAACAGCTGACCACTTCACTCCTTTGCCACCAGGGCTCCTAAGCAAGGAAAATAGAGACTTTAAATCACTGTGTAAAGCCTCTATTAGATAGCACCGTGCTAGCTAATGATACAAAATAGGGATGTGGTTTCTTTGAAGGAACTTCCTGAGGCTGGGCACTTTCTAATAGTTGAGAAAATTGTTTGTGGTGGTAAATCTGTGTGTGTGTGTGTGTGTGTGTGTGTGTGTGTTAAGCAAACACTAATCTAAGTGTTGCTGTGAAGGTGTTGTGTAGATGTCAGCCCTCTCTAAGTAAAAGGGACTGCCCTTGATCATTAAAGAGCCAAAGCTAAGGCTTTCTGAAAAAGCAAACTGTAGACCCCAGGTCTGCAGCATTATTTTCCTACACAATTGTAGGCAAGGCAACCCTCCCCATGCCTCCAGCCAATCGCTGGGTTCACAAGGCTCTCCAGTAACAAGACCAATGAGTTTATCAGTCAGAAAGTTCCAGGGTCACAAATCTGCATGCAGGCTCCCTGCACTTGTACTTCTGTGTGTTATGGGTGTGGGTTCACTTTCTCTGAGTGTTTTACATAACAATGCAGCTCTTCCACCCACACAGACGGCTCCATTGGAAAACCAATGAGCAAGTGATTGAAGCTCTCTGTTGACCCTGAATGGCTAGCATAGTTATGTGTGCCTGACACATTGTGAGGTGTTCTGTTGGCGTAGAGGGTGAAGAGCTGGCAGTGAACCAAAAGGTCGGCAGTTTATTAGCTGCTCCATGGGAGAAAGAATAGATTTAAAGAAGACACGGTAGTCTACTTCTGTAAAGATTTATAGTCTCAGAAATTTTGTAGGGCACTTCTACTTCATCTGATAGTGTTCTGATAAGTTGAAATCAACTGAATGTCAATGAGTTTGGTCACCTTACACGACAGTAATATTTCTAGCCCCACCCACCCATATTTGATATTAATATATCTCCTCCTCCCTTACCAAAATCGTAAAAAAAAATCTATTGATGGACAATATTGTGCACTGATGACATATGTCTGCAGTCATGCATGTTCAAGTGTGAGACTAGCATTATACTGACTGTAACAGTTAAAGTTAGGCGTCATCTTAGCCGAGCCGTGATTCTGAGTGGTTTGGCAGTTTGTAACATTCCCATTGGCAAAAAAGAACGTTAAAAGAATTGGTAGAATCCCAGTTGAAATTCTACAATTTCAGCAAGCAGATCAAGTGTTTACTAGTCTATGCCAAGAATTTCAGAAGACAGCTATCCGGCCAACTGACTGGAAAAGATCCATATTTGTACCCATTCAAAAGAAAAGTGATCCAATGGAATGCAGAAATTATTAAACAATATAATTAATATCACATGCAAGTAAACTTTTGCTAAAGATCACTCAACAACAGTTGCAGCAATACATTGACAAAGAGCTATCTGAAATTCAAGCTGAATATAGAACAGGATGTGGAGCAAGGGGCATC
>NW_022111300.1:53678196-53679380 GCF_000313985.2 Echinops telfairi
GGCCAATACCTCTATTTTTGTGGATTAATTTACTTCCATATGTACTCACCTATGCTTATACCTCTATCCACTGCTTTGCTTCCTAGGTCCTTCCTCTGTTTCCTTTTATCTTCCTCCTGCCCCACCATCACTTTGTCCCTATTTCTGCCTCTTACTACTTCCTGTTAGCTAATTTGCTATTGCTCTGACACCCCCAGGAACTCTTATTTCCCCCTTGGTGTTGAGTCTAATTCCCTAGTTGTTCCCCTATCAATGGCGCTGCCTGCTCACTGCCACCCTTTCCACCAGGTCTCCATGATATGCTTTTCTTTCAGCCCAGATCTAGCTGACATCTGCAATGATGTTCCTTATTTCATGCCCGCTTCTGAATCTGGCTTGAGTTTCTGTTAATGTACAGCTCAGGCCACTTTGGAATTATCTTCAGCAAAATTTTACTGGCTTGTGATATTAATATCATTTGATAATCTACATTTACATGGCACAATCTTTCTTTGGGTACAAATATGGATCTCTTACAGCTAGTTGGTCAGATAGCTGTCTTCTACATGGTTGGTACACTTGACTAATATTTGCCAACTGAGAGCTTGGAAGTTTGAATCAAAGAAGAGCCACATTGGAAGAAAGGTCTAGATCAATCTTTGAACAACCTACAAACCACAGTTCTCCTTAGATACACATGATGTGACCCCAGAGCAACTGAAAAAAGATTGCTACTTGGAGTAATTAGGCACTAACATCTGGAAACAGTAAAAAACAATGTTTCTTATAAGATCATAGGGTTTATGGATGATAATCTGATTGGTGATTTTTTTATACTTTTTACTACCTTTAAAACAAATACATCTTGTCAGATCATAAATGTTGACTTTAGGCAATTTTCAAGAGTATAGCAAATCAATATAATAAGAACGAGAGAGTTGCCAGAAAGAACTTGGACAGATAATTTTTCCCATGGAAATCAAGGTTCTTTAGCTACAAAATAAGAATTTACTGTTAGTTTTTCTCCAAAGTCCTTCCTAAGGTCTGAAGTGTCCAGAAATGATGCCCAAAGGCCTTTGCTTGAGGAAATTAAATGTGATGAGAATTTTCAAGTGGGCTGGCATCCAAATCCTTCTGTAATTATTCACGGGAAAAGTTTCTCTTTTGGCATAGATGATTAAATATATATATATATATATATATAT
>NW_022111300.1:53681053-53683231 GCF_000313985.2 Echinops telfairi
TCTCTGAAGCAGCAATGAGAAGTTTATGTTTGTCAGTGGGAGTTGAGGCATGAGCATAGGAAAAGGTTTATATTGAGTCCACGATAGTAAACTAATGCCAGATGTGATAACTGATTGGTTTTGTGAAATATCTTCCTCTGCTTTAAAAATTGATATTGAAAACTAAATCCCATTCAGTTTCTCTCTCTCAAAGGACATTTTATATCAACTTTGAGGGGATTGATTAGATCACGACTATTTCACTTGTCATTTAGGAAAACAACAATGATATCGTCAAGCTGAGTCATTCCTGAATTTGTTTAATGCTCATATTTAGAATCAGAAAAATTGAATGAAAACAAATTTGTAGACATTATAGTTATGACCACATGATGCCTTAAAAGTAATCCCTGCCACGTTGGCTGTAATTCTTCCAGTGCTCAGCACGGGGCCGCAACCCTGGGCTCCCACATAAGAACGACAGTGAGGGTGGTGCAGGACCAGGTGGCCATCCTTCTGTTGGACACAGAGTTGCTGTGAGTCAGAACTGTCCAAAGGCATCTAAGAACAACAACAACATATCCATTGTCATTTATTGCTTTACAGGCTGCACTATAACATTGGCCCTCTTCACTGTGGACTGCTTTAGTTCAGATTTATTTTCATAAAACCATCGCTGAACTTTTCCCTCATAAGTGCAATTTATTTTGTGCTGCAATGCAGATACGTGCATACGACTATCACTCGTTTGTGAAGAAATCCTGGACATTGGGAGATGTGTAGGACATTGTTGCTAAAATAGTCATCATGAAAAAACCATCATGTCCTACGATGCTGCAATAAGACTTCCATAGTAACATACAGATTGATGTCACTGAGGTGTGCAGGCAGGCACCAATCAGGTTAATAACAGCGAGTGGCTTTCCCCCCTGGGTCTTCCATCATAAAGGAAGGCTGTCAATGTAAGTTCACAGCAGTGTGCAACAGTTTCATGAATGGGCCTTCCTATTTGTGATTTCAAATCACCAGTGCATGTCAATCAGAACCAAAATTGGCTTCTATGATAGAAAGTTTGAGCTAGAGGACTATTCTACAAACACCTTTAAAACCATCAAAACTGTAGCATTTAAGATTGAAAAATACAGCTAGGCTCTATTCGTTACTTAGGTGCACAGACATTCTCTGTGTCTTATTTTGTAGGTACTATGGAGACAAATGAAAGAATGTGAGACTTCATCTCACAGACTCTGGACATGCTGTCTGGAGAGACCAGTTGGTGGGAAAGGTATCGTGCAGAGTAGAGTGGAGGGGTGGCCATACTCCAGAAGATAAGATGGACTGACCCAGTGGCTGCAACAAGTCGCACACACATGACAATTGCAAGGATAACGTAGGACCGACCGGGCAGTGGTGACTCTCCTGTCCACAGGAACACTGTGAGTTGGAGGTCCCTTCACAACATCTAAGAACAGTAGCATCAAGACAAGGGAGAGGGCCAGGGCTCTGAGGTCGGCACTAATCTTTCAACTTCTAAAAGCATGGGAGGAATCAATGTTAAGAATAAATTGTTAAAAACATCATATAATTATCCAATATTTAAAGAAAGACATATCTTTCTACTTTACTTTAGCTACAATTATCCAATTCCGATGTGCTAATTTTTTTAGTGATTTTTTTCCATGTATTTATACATTATACCTTCATTCAGTTATCCATTCATTTGTTTGTTCTATTTGAAAACTGAGGATTCAGAAACGGAGACACTAGTGATTTTAAAGAAAGCCACAGTGATTGGGAAACAACTATAAATGCAGGATGGATGCCTTCAGTGATGACAGGTTATTTAACTGCTGTGGGAATCCAGACACTCCTCACAGAGATGAAAAGAGTTAACTGTACCATTGGATCGCTTTCTGTGGGAGTTTTCAATTTCATGACCTCTCTTGCACGCCTCCAGGGGGTAATAGGGGAATAGGGATCTGGAATAAAACCGGTGTTGATGAGTATTTATTTATTCCCATTTGTTTTTGTCAGTTAGATACTGTTGCAGCTTTTCTTTTCTTTTCTTTCTTTCTTTTTTTGGCCTGCAGATTCCATTCTAACAAATAAAACCAAAGGAGAAACCAGAAGAAAGCAGTTCATCCAGATGAAATATTCCATTCAGAAGATTGAAACAGCATCGCCATGAGGCCAGGAATG
>NW_022111300.1:53684176-53696531 GCF_000313985.2 Echinops telfairi
AGGAAGATGCCAATGATGAGTGTTGGAATTCTTCTTTGGCCAAACAAGGCTGGGCTGGCCTTGATTGAAGTAAACAACACAGCACCCTCCGGGAAAGACCAGGCCCCCGACTGATTGGTTTGGACCCCTCTGTGGGGCTTTCTAGTGGAAGGGTCAGACGTGCAGCCGTGGATCCGTGTTGGGATTCAGAAGAGAAATTCATTCAAAGGTAGCTATTCAGAGTCATCTGAAAAAAGAGATGGTCGGCGAAACTGTGAGGCTCTGTGGCACGCAGAGAGCACATGGAGCTTCACCCCACCTTAGGGCCATGACGTCCACCAAGGGAGGAGGGCAGAAAAGTATGAAGATGCTAAGCTCTCAGGACAGGAAAGAGAAGCAAGTCTCAGGCGAAGCCAAGAGAAAGAAGAGTCTTAATAAACGCTGTGGGCAAAGGCATCCGAGTGTAGAAGTCCAGTAGATCTAGGACTGAGAGGAGCACACAGACTTGAACAAACACCGTGTGTGTGTGTGTGTGTGTGTGTGTGTGTGTGTGTGTGTACACAGTGGTGTGTACTGAAGGAAATAGAAGTCAGATGGAATGGGATTATACACTGGGGAGATCTCTATCATCGGACCAGGAAGAGGAGGGCGATGGTACCTGGAAGGGAGGCTAGTACCCAGGACAGCTTGTCTTGCCCCAGAAACCAAGATACAAGGAAACACTGAAGGACCCAGGAGAGAGAGTGTGAGTGCATTTCCTGAGGGAAGAAGAGGAATGTGCGCTCCCCCAGGGAGGGCCCGCACCTTGTTCCTTGTATCAGAGGAAAGGTTGCTGTGAAGTAGAAATAGGTGATGGTGGACTTGCGAATCGATCAACTAAGAATAATCCTCCCAATTAGAATTGGTGGAGAGGATAAGATCATTTGAAGACACTTACTCCCTAACTTTGGAATGCTGTCTGCATGGACAGTACGCTTCCAGTGCGTGCTTTCTCTGGGCATTTCTTCTTTACTTTGGGCGCGCTGAGCTGCACGGAAGTCTGCCGGCAGCCCTCTGTCAGAGCACTTCCTGGCAGCTGCCTCATGTCACTGGAGAGCCACTCAATGGCTTTCCCCAGGGAAAGAGGCCAGAGAACTCACAGTGGGACCCAGAGACAGCAAACCACAATTCCTTCCAGCAGGCCTGAGATCAAGTGCTCGACATACGAAATTGGAACCTTGCTTTGAGCACCCAGCTATTTTCTTTAAGCAGCACCTCTTTTTTAGTTTCTTGGGGGCAATGAAGAGTGGATCGGGTGGGTTAATTTATTGACTTGTGCTTGGAATCCTGCATTGTATGCTCACCCTGCTAGACTGGATTCCGCCTGTGAGCAGCCCTACAGGTGGAATACAGGTGCCCCAGAGGCTCTCCCGCCCTGGCCTCTGGGGAGAAGCAGAGAGCCATGGCTTCCTCCTGGCCAACAGCTGGTGACGTCCTCCTTCTTGGAGCAGTGAAGCGCTTTATCACTGCGCCACCCGGGCTCTGGGATCGGCAGCATGACCTTTCTACGACTCTTCTGCAGACAGGTTCTTTGTGGCTTAGCTTTCTCTGCTTTTCACTTTGCTGCTTGTCCTGTTATTACCACATGTTTAATAACGGCTGAGCTTGCACAGGAAATAAGGGACTGAGTGAGACTGGTGGCCAGTTGCTTCTTGTTCATGCCTGGTCTCCAGGGCTGGGGTGGAAAGCTGGGAGCCTTTAAACAATGATTTCCGTGTGGCTTGCTCACGTGTGTTGCCAAGAGGGTGTTGTGGTATTGGTTTCGAAAAAAAATAAACTTCAGAACCAATGGGAATCCTTGTGGAGTTTGTGTGGAGTGGCCTTCAGGCTGCAAGTAATCCCGTTGGCCAGGCCCCCAGAGCGCTCACAGATGAGAAAAGGAGGCAGGAAATTCTGTTGTTTACACGTGTCTGTGACAGGAGCAGCGAGAGCCGGCCAGCAAGCCTGCAGGGTAAGAGCACAGACGAACCGTGGGGTCTTCTGCTTCGATTCCAGGCTGTCTTGATGGGGCTAGGGGGGTGGGGGGTGATCCTTCTAGGGCAGGAAAACGCAGCGCTTGTGAGATGCAAAGCCAGCCACTGTAGGTCAGGGACAGAGGGGTTTGTGGCTGCTTTTCCTCGTCCCCTGCCCCTTCCTTTTGTCCACTCCAGGTGCTATTTATCTTGACAGCAGGTCAGACATTTCCTGTCTGAAGAAAAAAAAATAACTGTGCTAAACACACTCAGGTATGGATTTCAATTCTAAAGCTAGATTGTAAGATAGGACACTGCTATTCAAAGCTTGTCTTTGTAGTTTCCTGTGAATATGTGCTCACAAATGTGGGAAGTAATCTATATTCCAAGAGTAAAAATTAAAAAGACAAATGGTTAATGCAAACCCTTTGGTATACCTCCTGCAATTTGGGGTATTTTTATTTTGCTAATAGTTGAATGATTTTATTTTGCTGATGTTAAATTTCCTGTTATTGTTAGCAGCAAGGGAGGCTTCAGACAGCATCAGTGCTACTTTCTTTACATTAAATTTCCCTCATGGCAATCCAAGCAGGGCAGGGGTGGGGAGGTTGCACAAAAGAAAAGTCTGCACATATTAAAGAGGAAATGGATATTTATATAGCAAGAAATTACAGAACTGAAGGAAAAATGACTGGAATTTATGGAGAAGTATCTGTATATATAGTATATGTGTGTCTTAGAGAGAAGACTGCATGGATCTTGAGCAGGTCTGTCTATTCAATGGCAATATAAAAAAGATATTCTGAAAAGAAATAACAATTAGAAATAATCTCAGATGTTATGTCATTGGGGGTTATCCGCTTGAATTTATGTTATATGTTTTTCTGTGTTTCAGTATATGAAACACAAGATTGATGAGCCTACAGGGACAGCAAGTAGAATAAGGTTTGGGCTTTTTTTGGTGGAGGGTGGGAGTAAAAGGGAGCTGATGTCGAGGAGTCCAGGAAGGAAAAGAATGTTTGGAAACAGATTGTGCTAGCAATTGTATGATACTGCTTGACGTGATTGAACTGTGGAATGATCTGGTATATGTATTAACTCCCAATTATCAAATAAATAATGTATAAAATAAAATATAGTGATTAAAAGATTAAATAAGCATGTAATATGTGGTATTGAAGTACAGAAAGGTATACTACATATTAGCACTTTTACTGTTGTTGTTTTGTAAACTTTTTGATAGTTTCTGCTAATCTTTTGTGTGTGTGTGTGTGTGTGTGAGAAGGCACTGCTAATATTTCTAATGGCTTTTTCTTTATATATCCTTTTGCTCTCTATAATGATTTCATATCTTCAGTTTTATAATAAGTTCATACATTCTATGTTTCCATGTTTTACTGGGGGCATTAAATAAGGTAGGAATCTTGCAAAACTAGGGATATAATATGCATATAAATTTTTAGTGACTTTTGAAAGATTGATTAAAAATAATAGCAAATCGCCATCATCAACACAGGGCCATCATTTGTCCTTCTAGCAAGAAAATATACCTACATAGCTACAATGGTCATTGCTTCGAAAAGCAATGAGTTTTATCATAGATCATCTCTCCAGTGTAGCCCTGAAGGAACCTCATAGTCAGAGGCACTGCCTGATGGAATTAAACTCACAGCTCCTCCAAGTACTGAAGCCAGCATTCAAAACAAGGTCTTACTGTCTCCAGAGGGATTCCCACTATATTACTCTGGTAGCTTAGGAATGTGAAACTGGCAGGAGTGAAACCGAATGATCTGATGTGGGTGTGGAAGTAGAAGGCACAGAGAATGATAACTCAGCCAAGGATCAGTTTCAGCAGCCAGTCGATTCAAGTGAATCACAGTCCCTTTGGGTGTCCCACCCTGTTTTTCAGCAACTAGAGGGGGAAAAATGGACACTGAAAATATGGAATTACTTTTACACTTTGGTGAACCGTTCTGATAGTCAACTTGTAAGAGTTTCTCTCTTTAATTTTCTTGAAGGTTGTACACCAAGAATATTTGAGCATTTCACTTTTTGATTTCTTACTTAAATCAAAAGAAATCCTATTTTCACTGACCTTTATTTCTTCACAAATAAAGCACATATGGTGACTAGGAATGATGTCCTTTGTGACATTCTGATGTGTGATGTGAATGTACCCCGTTGCTGATGAAAAGATTAAACTTTCACCAAAACCAGCATCACAGACATTTTATTTCACTGAGTAAAGAGACTATACTAGCTTGAATATTGCAAGTTACAGTAGACACAATGTTAAAAAGATTATTGCCTATTTAGTAACTTTTTCTTCTTCATATATCCACATATTAAGATAGGACTTTAATTCTTTTCAATGTAGAATAGGAGTAGCATCTGGAATCCCCACTTTCCTTTTATATATTTTCAATGCTTTCAATTTTCAATGAAATAAACACACTAGCTTAAATTATCACACGCTTTTCTGTTACATAGTTATGATATCTATGGTATCATTCTAAGAACCCTCCGTCTATTATCTTATACACTTATTTGCATTTAGGGTGGCGGCTTTGCACAAGGAATGGTTTTCTTTGCCTGACATCCAAACATATGAGAAGAGTTGAGATGCAAAGATTCATTCTTTTTAATTTATGGTCATTAACCTGATAAATGCAATCTGGCACTTTATGATGATTAAAGAGGCCCCAGCTGTATAGCATGAGGGTCAGTTTGCATCTGCAGTGAGACGTAGGAAGACAGTGGAACTTGAATGGCTGGGGAGCAGACAGGAGAGTGCCCTACTTTAAGGAAATAGCTGAAGCCAAGGGTTTGGACCCGCTGGAGATGCACAATAAGGTCTGGTCAAGAAGAGCGTGTGTTTGAGAACTTGGTTGGGAAAAGGAACCTGAGATTGAGTTGAAGGAAAGCATCTCAGCAAAAATAATGGGGCTGTGCTCACACCCACTTCATTGAAATAGCATAAGACCCTAGAGCAGTGGTTCTCAACCTTCCTAATGCTGCCCCCCTTTCATACAGTTCCTCATGTTGTGGTGACCTCCATCCATAAAATCATTTTTGTTGCTACTTCATAACTGTAATTTTGCTGTGTTATGAATCTGGCGACCCCTGTGAAATGTCATTCAACCCCCAAAGGGGGTCGTGACCCATAGGTTGAGAACCACTGCCCTATGGGGTTCTGTGGCTACCATTTTTTACAGAAGCAGAAAACCGCATTATACTCCCTAGGGCAGCTGGTACTTTCCAACTGCTGACTGTAGCAGCCTGAAGCATAATCCAGTATCCTTGTATTACTTCATTTGTATGATTACACTCAGAAATGTTTCTGGGCTGATTTATAGGGTGTATAGTACTGTATCCTAAGAATTCCTGTTATATGTAGCTTTCTTTGAAAAGAAGGAATCTTAAATTTCAGCATATGGGGTTGCAACTTATGAACAGAATAAAGATATTTAATAATAACATTCTCTTCTCTCTTCTTCTTCTTTCTCTTCCCCTTCCTCTTCCTCCTCCTTCTCCTTCCTCTTTTAGTAAACTTAGCCAAGTGGTACAGACTTATGGGAGAAACTAGCATGTTTATCAGTTAGAAAGAAGACCTGGTGCTGCTCTGGGTTAGTCCTTGGACTGCTTCCTCATGAGCACAGTTCTCCTCTGACACCATCAGGAGCCCATGAGTCAGAATCACTTCACAGCAGCAGGTGTTGGTAATACCCAGGTATAATAGTGCACGAGTCATCTGAGCCTGGTGAACTCCTCAAATGCCTGGTATGGTGGAATGAGCGCTGTGCCCCTTTCTCTTGAATACCTGGTTCACTTGTCACATGTTTTAAAACAGTATTGTCATTGGAGCAGGGGCAGGAATGTCAGACCACCACCCAGTTGATGCTCGGGGAGACAGGAGGTGGGGAGGTTACACCAAAAAGATTATAATGATCAGGAATTGGAGACTGTCTTTGTCTTTTTTTTTAATCCTTATAATAGTGGGTTCGCACTATATTTGCCCTTTTGTGATTGATTAATTTCACTAATGGTTTCCAGGTCCGCGTATGTCATGAGTGCTTTGTGGTTTTCTCACTGCTTTTTAGGGGTGCATAGCAGTCCATTGTGTGTATGTACCAGGGTGTCTCTATTTATCCTTCAACTGACGGGCTATTTTCAGCTTCTTGCTATTGTGAACCCTACTGCAATGAACAGGGGAAAGCATGTGTCTTGCTCTCTCTCTTCTCTGAGAGACACGCCCAGCAGAGATATTGCTAGGTCACATGGTCCTTCTAATTACCATATTGCTTTCCACAAAGCTTGTATGTAGTTCCATTCCCACTAGGAGTGTGTGAGAGTTCCAATCTCTCTGCTCCCTCTCTAGCATTTATTGCTCTCTATTTTTTAAATTAGACTATGATTCTGGGTGTAAGGTGGTATCTCATCATTGTTTTGATTTGTGTCCCAGATGGCTAGTGACCCTGAGCATTTCCTCATGTGATAGTTAGCCATTTGAGAGTTTTCTCTGGTGAATTTTCTTTTCATGTCCTCTGCCCATCTTTTAATGAGATTATTTGCTTTCTTCTTATGGAAATGTTGCATGTTTCTATATATTTTGGTGATTAGTCCCTTGTGCGGTGTGTCATTGATGAAGATATTTTCGCAGTCCATGAGATCTCATTTTACTCTTTAATGAAGCCTTGTGATGTGCCTAAACGATTTTATTTTAAATAGGCCTCAATCATCTATTTTGTCTCACATTGTGTGTGCTGCCATTATTATCCATAGTAATCTGTTTAGGCCCTGCACTAGGGTTCTTACATTTGTCCCAATTGATTCATTGGTGATTTTTATTGTACGGGGATTTACATTTAGGTCTTTCATCTGCACTTGGAGTTCATTTTCGTGCATGGGGTGAGATATAGGTCCTGTTCCATTCTTCCATCTTCCAGATGTAGATCCAGGTTTTCCAGCATCATTTGTTGAAGAGGGTGTCTCTTTCCCTTTTAATATTTTTTTGTCCTTTGTCAAAAACCCGTTGTCTGTAAGAGGATGCTTTTCCCCGGGTGTTCTATCCTGTTTCAGGGGTCTATGTAGCTACCAGTATACCAGACCAGACTGTTTTGACTCTTGTCATTATGAAAGAGGTTTTGAAGTGGGTAAAAAATCCATAATTTTAATAGAACTCTTGTTATGCAAGGAGCACTTGTGGCCCCACAGTTAAGGCTTGGTTGCTAATGGAAAGGTTGGTAGTTCAAACTCACCCTATGGCTCATGGGGGAAAGGCCTGGAGACTGGCTACTGTCAGGATAACAGCTTACAAAACCCCAGGGGGCAGTTCTGCTCTCTCACATGGATTGCTATGAGTCTAAAGTCAGTAGGTGGCACCTTGCAATAGCAGATATAACTAGTTGTCAGCTTTGGGGGTGGGGAACCCACAGTCAGAAGGAATGGTGTGCCATTGAGATATAATTATGTAATCAGGGAGTTCCTCTCCTTCAGGGCCATTGAAGTAAATAAACTATTCAGGGAAAAACAAAAATCTAGAGACGAGGTATGAACTGCACAGGAACAACAGGGACACAAATCTTAACTCAAGAGTGTGTTTCTCTCTTCAAGGTCAGCAAGGCCGAGAGACATAGTCAATGGTACGTTTGCTGTGCAGCTCATTCAGCATACATTGAAAGGCTGTCTTTTCTCCTTCTTCTTCTTCTTTTAATCGAAGAAGGCATCCCTTTCCCAGGCCCAACATCACCCCCAACATTTTCAGCCACAGGTCTGCAAACCTTGGATCCTGGAGAGGAGTTTAAAATAGCCTGTGTCTAGACCACGGGAACCCTGTCAGTCAAGGTCACAACTTCCTTGCGCTCTCTCTTTTTTTTCTTTCCATTTTTATTCTGAGTCTAATGGGAAACGATTTAAGTGATTTGGTCCTGGAAGTAACACAAGTCTTAAAAGTATCACTCCTGCTGTGTCATGGAGATAATAGATTTGAGGAGAGGAAAAGTGGAATCAGGGAGACCAGTTACAAAGCACCAGCCATCGTCCAGGTGAGAGATAAGGGGAAGTGAAGTCGTTTGTAGAGATGGAGTCCTTGAAATGATGTGTACGTTTCCCTCTTCACTGCCAGAGCTAAGAAGGGGTTTCCACCAGCCATGATGTGCAATGTGAAAGAGAGAGGGATCGGGATGAACCTCAAAGGTTTGGTCTGAGAAACGAGAATGAAATACCCCTTTGCTGATGCACAGAAGCATGGGAGAAGCAAGCTTAGGTGTGGTGGGAGGCAGGTTCAGGAGTTTATTATCTGGCATGGGACATTTGACATGCTTGTTAGATGTTCCAGCGGTGTCTGGCGCCAAAGGAGATCTCAAGCTGTAGATATAATTGTGAGCACCATCAGTGAACCAGTGGGTTTTGAGGCAAAAGGCTGGATGGGTTCACCTAGAGGAATCAGTCTGGAAGGGTCAGAGACCTGAAGATGCCCTGTTGAAGCATTTCCAGCACCAGAGGATGGAGGGAGGGCAGACCCATTAAGAGCAGGATGAGAAGGAGAGCTCAGAGAGTGCGCGGAGATGCTGAGGAGCACGTGAAATATGGTGACGTGTAAAGAGGCCCACTAGACCAATCTGTTTTCTCTAATTGAAGTCTATCGTTGGCTGTGGAAAAGAGACAATGGTGAAAATGATGGACCCCCCTCCAGGAAGCCACAAAACTTTTAATGTTTGTTTGTTTACTTCTATTTTTGATAAAGAAATGATACAAATCTGGGTAAGCATGAAATATTTAGTATTTTAAAATAGAGTTTTGTGAAGAAAAAAAAGAAAATTGTGATATTATAGGGATTCCTCTGAAGAAAGTTGAAGACAATATTTACGTGCTGTGGAGAATAAATAAAAAGCCAAGCACATCTCCAGACAGTTAGGGGTTGGGCTAGCTTTAAATTCTGAACACTTAGTTTGAGGAAGGCTATGGTTCACAGTTAAAAAATCAAATCCATTTTTAATTTTCCAATATGAATTCAACCTCCATTTGATTTTTTTCTGACCATTAATCACCATTGTGAACAGCTTTGCCCTCCTAGTGTTCTTGAAAGTGAATGGCTACCCCTTCCCCAGCCCAGTCAGGGATAGGGAGCCTAGCCCTTAGGGACTTGCCTGAGGGGACTCTTGATGGAATTTGAGGTGCTAGATTCCAAGTGGTCCTGAGTCCTACTCTGGCTGGAGGGCCCAGAAGCAATCTGGTAAATTTTTCTGTCTAAATATTCTACACATCTCAGTCATCATCCCATGACCCTCTGTAACCCCACCCACAACTGTGATGCATTTGATCTGTCGCCCATCGCGACTTTATGAAGTTTCTTTGTTTTCCACACACCTGGACACAATGATGGCCTCATGCTGATGGCCCTCCTCGTGATGATGAGTCGTCGTCTTTGTCTTGTCCTTGTTTTATTTCAGATTTAAATAGTGTGTCTCTGAAACAGAGTCTAGCCTGGTCTTCAGCCCTCTGCAGTTTTCCTTGCCCATGCCTTATGTTTTCGACTTCAGAGACTAGAAATATAAATACTGCATATTCACTTCCTGTTATTTTGACATTCTTAATCCAATGTCTTTTCTTGTCTTGACTTGGGAAAGAAACAGCTTGGCCTACAGTAAAAACAAATAGAGAAAAACAGATGCCAGCATTTGAGCTCAGAGTGCTGCCTTATCCTGAGATGACTTTCTTGCTATGTTTTCTTCTCTTCAGCCAAATGACAAAACCCAGAAATATCAACACTTGAAAGATGATTAGAATCCTTGGGAGACTCCATGTTTGGCTAAGAGAGGACAAGTTATAGGCAGAAATTAAAACCAGGAAGTAGCTTCAAAGTAGCTTTTATGTTAATAGTAAATGATATTCAGATCCAAATCTGACTTCATTATTATTATTTTTAAGATTTCATGTCTGTTTTTCCTCAAGCATATTAGACTTTCAAAATGAAAACTTCCCAATTATATCAAGGTTTTAGGTCTCATTATTAAATATTAAGCTTAAATAATGACACTATATTAATTATATTTACCCCTGGGTCTGAGGCATTTTCCTCTAAGGGATATGTATTGTGTTATTGTAATCATCTTAGAAGAATCCAGGGAAGTAAAATGGGCAGTGACTGAGAAAGGAATTCCAGCATTTGTTTAAGCATCAGCCTGTGATTGGGAGCTGTTTTGAGTATGTTTGCATGATATATTCATTGTGATGTGCTTACTCTCCTTTTGTTGAAAGACATGAGAACACTCATTTTCCAGTCATTTCTTCTTCCGCCTGTGTTTTTCTGTACCTTGTTATTTTAGAGGGCTTTGTGTGTGAGAGAGGGTGTGTGTGTATGTGTGTGTGAAAATACTCCTCAGTAAGAGAAAGAGTATTATCTTTATAGTGTAGCATGTAAATGAATATAGTTCTAATTGAAAACAAAATCAACTTTAAAAATTCCTGTTTCACATATATATATAAACTCTATGGCAACTTTTAACATTATTTATGTTATAGGAGGCACAATGGACATTCTGAAATACATACTATTCTTTTTCAAAGATAAATAACCTTGTAGTTTCCAAGTGAATTAATCAAGCAGTTTAAGAGGAAAACCACAATTATGAAACTCAGACAGGCCGATATTCACCTCATGACAACAAAGTGAATCAATCCCATAAAGATAAATATTTCTGTATTCTCAGGGTTCTTTGGGATTGCATTCACGAGGGCAGAATTCAAGGACTGAGTCTGACCGTGGTCATTCCTGGCTTTCTGGGCCTTTAGGGAGGACCTGTGTTATGTTGGGAGCAGGCTGCGCAGAGAGGTGCAGATGGCTGGGCCTCCTGTTTAAAGTTGTCTGAGAACTCTTAGAAAGTAGGACTTGAACGTGTACACATATTCGTGGTTCAAAAATTGAGAATATGTGACAGTCCACAATTAGACTTGGTTTAAGCTTCTGTTTCAATACATTATGTGATTCCGTTCTTTTCAGTTCTTTTTAAAAAGTTTTTTATCAATTCCTTCATAGCATACTTTTTGTTCTGTTTAAAATATTTTAAGAATTAGATAATATTCTACAAGTGATTCTAGGCACTGGAACTTCTGAGTGAGTGTTTGTATGTAATCAGCACCAAACAGATGAACATTTGATATATTTTTTCTATTCTCTGATGCATATTCAGTACTTAAAACAGCGCCTGCCACATTGGAGAGGTCCAATATAGATGTCTTATTTGCTGAATGAACACACAAATCCATTTAAGGTTGAAAATGTAGGAAATATTTATTACACTTTAACAGCACCCCTAAATGGCTATAGGGCAGCATTTTGCATTCAATAGAACCCAAACTCAATTCCTTCGGGTCTGTTTTGACTCCTGGAGACTTCTCCCTGTGTTACAAAGGAAAATGGCTCCCTAAGGTGTTCTCGGCTTTCTGTTTTCTCTTAAATTATCTAAAACTAGGTTGTGTGCCACAAAAGCGTTGATGTTGGTTTTACTTTTCCTCCATTTAGAACAACTCAGACCAGCATTTAGATCTGATTCGTAAAGAAACTGGAGCGTTCTCAAAGCAAGACCCTTTTCCCTCTCTCTTTTACAAATACTTGCTCTCCCCCCCTTTTACTCATGCAATGAAACATATACAAAGAACAACAACCTGTAGCTAGTTGCACAGGCTGTCGTATCAGACTCATGACAGTATTTCAGCACCCCCCTCCCCCCCATTTGTTTGGGTCCTCCTTCCTCGACCCTGACTCTACCTCCTTCCCTCCCTGTCTCTCCTCGCCACTCTGGTCCTTGTTGTGACCTTCAAAGGATTTCCTTTTGATAGGAAACCATTTCTTTCCCTTTTGGTTCTTTATAAGACTAGTGTCATGAAATATTTATCTTTATGAGATTGATTCACTTTGTTGTCATGAGGTGTTTGACAATGTTATCACTGGTTTTTAGAAATGTGTGATAGGTTTGAAGTATAGGTTCTGTTTTATTCTTTCACAGGTCGAGAGCCAATGAGAACAGTATTGTTTATTGAAAAGGCGATCTCTTCCCCACTGAATATGTTTTAGATCTTCCTAAAAGATCAGGTGTCTCTGAGTTCCCTGTGCTAATTGTACCTAGTGTTGTATCACTACAACGCTGTTTTGATCACTGGGGCTGTATACCAGGTTTGCAGATCAAGGAGGTGAAAGCCTCCACCTTTGGTACTTATTATTATTTTTTAGTATGTTGCTTTTCTTTATTTTATTTTATTTAGGGATATTACAGCTCTTATCACCATCCATACATATATCCATTGTGTCAAACATATCTGTACATATGTTGTCATTATCTTTTTCAAAACATTTTCTTTCTACTTGAGCCCCTGGCATCAGCTCC
>NW_022111300.1:53697654-53704050 GCF_000313985.2 Echinops telfairi
GTCTCTGAGTTTGTTGGCCCCCCTCTCCTTTTCCTGAATCTCCCCCTCTTCCGTGTCCCCCTGGAATCATCAGTCCCACAGTTCTCTCCTCTGGATTGTTCATCCTGCCTATTTTCTCCAGATCGACATGCATAGACAACAATATGCGTAAAAACAAAGTAAAACATATTTTAAAAAAGACAAGAAATAAATCAACAATAGCTAAGACAATGAAACAAACAAACAAAAGAAACAAAGAAAAACTAACAGCAAAAACGGAAAAGCCCCCAAACAGTTCCATGTCTGTCCGCTGACCTTTATGAGTGTTTTCCAGTCGAGTCTGCTGGGGTGCCATGCCCTAGCCCCACAGTCCACCTTAGAAATTCCTGGGGGACTTCTTTCCTTTGCTCCCCTTGCTGCTCTGCTGTACACCCTTAGTGTTTTTCCCCCGTGTGGTGGGGTCCGATCAGTCACATCTTCCACATTGTGTCCCCAGTGCTGTCCCCTTACCACTGTCTGTCAGTGAGAGACATTGTCCTTGTGCCTTGTGATGGGCTCGGTCTTGTGATCTTCCTTGTTTGTTGGTGCTCTGAGGCAGAATATTGTCCTCAGGGCTTGCTGGGCAGGGTATATTTCACACTCTCCTTCCCTCTTTGTTTGCTCCTGATCAGAAGCGCCCCACTTCCTGAGCTGCAGCTTCAGTGCTGTCCTCTGAAGTGCATTCCTCTGGGTTGGGGGATAGCGGGTGCCCACATTGTTGGGATTGGGGGCCGGCCCCACAGACCTCTCTTTTGGTTCCCTGCTTCATATGCTGGGTTGAAGTCTGGTCCCTCTCTCCCTCTCCTGTGGAGATATAAACAACACCCTCCCCCTGGGTGGGTTAGTGTCCTGTTTCACTGCTACCTGTCTCTCTTTAGTAGTTTTTTTTTAATTTATCCTGAGTTTATTTCCTTTCCATATGAAGTTGGTGATTCATTTTTCCATTTTTTTAAAGAATTGTATTGGGACTTGGGTCAAATTTGTAGCATTGGGTGTTTACAGTACTTTTGATAATATTGGCATTTTCATTATATTGTCTTCCTATCCATGAGCCTGGGGCGTCCTTCCATTTACATATATCTGTTTTAGTTGTGCTTTATGGCTTTCAGTCTCGGGTTTCTCTAGCTCTGCTCCATAAGGCTTTCTTACCCATCATCATCACAAAGGAACGCTGGTGGTGTGATGGTTAAGCGTGTGGTTGTTGAAGGAGTTGAGGATTGGACCCACCAGCAGCTGAAAAATATGGCAATTCCTAAAGTAAAGATTTACAGTCTTGGAAACTTTATGGGGCAATTATACTCTCAAGTATTGGATCATTATGCTTTGGAATCAACTGATGGCAATGGGCTCCATCTATACTGAAGCCATTTGGCAGTGCTGCTGTGTGGGTTTAGACTGTTCTCACCATCTGTCCTTGAACATACTATGATCAACTTTATGTAATGGAGTCACCAAGCGTAGGAATCAACTTGTCAGTAGCTAGCAACAATAGAAGGGCTTAAAAAAAAATCATCAAAGACTATTGCTTTACATGCAGTTGCTGGCTTGTGTGCTCTTTAATTTTGATTTGTTACACCTGAATTGCTGAAATCTTTTTCAAATGTTCTTAACTAAATTCCTATAGAAGAGAAGACAAAGGGATAAATTAAAATCTTCCATCTAAAATGACTAGATTTTACCATTATTTTTCTTTAGCTAATGCTTTTGAAGTCAAAGTTAAATCTACAGGATAATTTGCAAGACAGTATTTATCTTTGAATTGTAGTAAATTATGTTTAAGAGATGTTGTTTATAAAGACATAACACAAGTGAACAACTTAACTGAGCTGAAAATTTGGAAAGAAGTCATGGATAGCTGTTATATGAAACAAGCAAACAAAACATACCCAATTTTTCCACCTAGGGACGTGATTCTTTTCTTTACTCAATTTTTTAAAACCATTCTTTGTACTTAAAGCCTCAATGAAAAACTTCAATGAAACAAATAATCACTCACAAAGACATCCTTAGAATGTAGTCAAGTCCTTGTCAACCTTGGACTTTACCATGCATAAGAGTTCTATCTAGTTAAAATAGAAGAGGAGAAAAATATCAACATAATTTGGTTTTACAGTGTTACCGTGTCATCAGAATAAAAACTTCAAAGGACATCGTCTTCCCATCTTTCTTAATCATCAAAGCAACAAAATCCTTTATCATGGTTACATCTTGGACTGCACCATTTTCGAATGTTTGGTATTTTCAGTCTCCTCATATGCAGGTGAAATCTGAGCAATCAATCAGAAGTTCAACAAATATTTAATGCTTTTGAATAGTAAATTGAATTGTGGATTTAGCAAAGAATACTGAAAGTACCATGGACTGCTATAAGAAGAAACAAATCTGTTTTGGGAGAAGGACATTAGCATGCTCCTTACAAGCAGGAACAGTGAGACTGCATCTCATGTATTTCGGACATGTAATGAGTGAAACTGGTTCCTGGAGAAAGACATTACGGTAAAGCAGAGATCAGCACAAAAGCAGAAGATCCTCAACAAGGAGGGCTGACACTGGCTTCAACAATGGGCTCCCGCACAGCCATTATGTGGCTGGTCCAGACAGGGTAGTGCTTCCTTCTGTTGGACCCAGCACCCAGTAATGATGATGAACTTGGCATCTTGCCACAACCATCTGCAGGACTTTAGGCTTCCCATGTGGGATTGAGCTTTGTAGGCATTTGAAAACTTATTATTGTTTTTAGAGGGTGTCTGTTTTGAAAATTTTCTTAATTAGGAAGACTAGTTATAAAACAGTTTCAAATCTTTGCTTCATGTATTTTGGGATTCTTGCCAGGTGCATAAGGAGCCCTGGTAGTTCTGTGCATTATTTTGGACTGCTTGCTACAAGGTTGGCGGTTCAAACTCACCAGCTACTCCATGGGAGAAAGAAGAGGCAGTTGGTTCCCATAAATAAGAGTTACTGTCTTGGAGGACCCCAGGTAAGGGCTCCAGATGTTGGCATTGACTCAATGGCAATGAGTTTTTGTTTTAGGACAAGTTGCATAAACACGAAATGAAAACCAAACCGGTTTCTATTGAGTCAATTCTGATTTCATGAAACCCCAAGTTCCGCATGGAGAAATTGCCTATAGTGTTCTCTGAAAACATACTATCAGAAATAGTAAATTGTTAATAACATAGAACTTAATGACATTGGTAAAGGTATTGATCCTTTATTGTTGCAAGCTCTTCATTAACAGCCATCATCTAACTCTTTAAAGCTGCTATTTCTATTGGTTACTCCTTAGTAAAACTATTGCACACACAACTAGAGACATGTGTGGACCATATGCTTTATACACCATAGTTTCATTTATTATTTCTGTAAAATCAAAATTCGAGGACTACTTATGGATGATTACAAAAATGGTTCACTGATTTAATGTCAATCTTCTACATTAAAACATGGTTTATGAACAGGTATAATTGGATAAAGAGAGTCATCTGGGGGGAAAACACATTCCATGAATATACTGCTTTTGTTCACATGCTGGAATTGATTCCGAGAAATATTATTTCAAGGCAGAAATTACAGTTTGGTTCATAATTAATAGATGGTAAGGCAAACAAGTTCCACACGTTTTAACGATTTACATTCTCTTTGGAAGCAATGATCAGCTTGATGATTGAATCAGTCGTGCCTTTTTACCTTTTAACATAGGACACAGTTTTAAAATTATCAATTTGTTAATACATATAAGGTTGTTGCCGTTTTTAGATGCCAATGAGTTGGTCCCTCCTGAGACAGCAGGAGACACTGCTGGGTCCTGAGCCACCCTCACAACCGTTGTTATGCTTGCGTCCATTGTTGAAGACTGTGTGGATCCGTATATTGGGGAGTCTTCCTCTTTCTCAGTGACCCTCTGTGTTACCAAGCATGATGTAACTTTCCAGCAAACAGTCCTCTTTATGGACATGTTTAAAATATGCCTCGCTATGCTCACTTTTAGGAGTATTCTGGCTATCCGTCTTCTAAATCAGATTTGTTTGTTTTTCTGGCAGCCCAGGTTAAATTCAATATTCTTCTCCAACCCCATAAATCAAATACAGACACATGTAAAGCAAATGAATTCCTCTGGACTACATGATAGAAAAGCAAGTAAATTCAAGTCATAAAACTGCAACTAGAAAATATATTTATTCAACCTGTGCATGTTAAAACCTCTAACATGTCCGGGCAGTGTCATGGTGCTTGAGACTCACCAGTGACCAAAGGAGACTTTGATCTCATGGAACTTACATGCTGAGGAAGGGAAGAGACATAAATATTGATGAATGCATATGATCAGTGAAATGTATAACGTTAGAAGGAGATTGAGTCTTAGGAAGAGAGGTGATTTTGGTTACTGGACATTGGGAATGTCACAGCACAGAGGGCAGGGTAGTGATTTTTAGGAATATTAGAGAGAACAGTTTGGGCAAAGGCTCTGAGATGGAAGGCTGCTTGGAAGCATTCAGAGGGGCGCAAGAAGCTGAATTCAAATGAGCAAGGGAAATAGTGCCTTCAGGTCAATCCCAGGTCATCGTGAGCAGTAAAGCAGAGTAGCACTGCCTCAGAAAGGAGACTCTCATGTCCTTTTTCTTCATGGTGGGCTGGTGGGGTCCAACCTTCAACCTTCAACCTTTCCGCTGAGTTCGACACTACCTCGGATCCACGGAGCCTGGAGAAGGAGTAGGAGAGATCACACTAGGAACCAGAGTAAGGGGCACGACAAACTACTGGGAGAGTGCTGGTGGGATTATTGAGAGGCATATGGGTGGTTTTAAGAATTGTGACTTTTTATCCTGAGTGAGTTGGAGACTGCTGGAACTACATTGTGTACCAGATAGCCAACATTATTGACTAAACCACTCATCCTAATCAATAAAATGAACAGGAATACTGTTGCCAAATTACAGTAGGAAGCTAATACTCACTTCAAAGAAGATCTGTGTCAAATCTATTCAGTGAGGATTTGAGAGAAATGTTCGGAGCATGGAATTTGGTCTGGTAGATGGATTGGATAGTTCTTGCTCATTTTCAGTAAGTTGGCCCACACTCATGGAGACCTGATGTTTTACTGAACTAAGATCTGCCTGATCCTGTGCTATTTTTATGATCTTTGGGACATTTAAGCCCAATGTGTAGCTGTTTTGTGACTCCATGTCTCTGAAGGAGAAAGATGGAGCTTCTTAGAGGCAAGGAGGGTGAACCTTCCTCTTTCATACTTTGGACATGCTGTCTGGAGACACCAGCCCCAGAAGGAGATCATCCTTGGTAGAGTCGAGGGGCAGCAAAAGACAGAAAGACCGTCAACAAGATGGACTGACACCATGGCTACAGCAATGGGCTGAGGCACAGGAACTTTTGTGAGGATGGTGTAGGGCCATGAGGTGTTTCCGTCTTCTGTGCACAGGGTCACTGTAGGCTGGAACTGACCTGATGGCACCTAACAACAATACACATGGGTCACTGTGGGGCAGTGATTTTCAACCTTCCCTTTAATACAGTTCCTCATGTTGTGGTGACCTCCCCCAACCATAAAATTATTTTCGTTGCTACTTCTTAACTGTAATTTTGCTACTGTTATGAATTGGGCGATACTTGTGAAAGGGTTGTTCGACCTCCAAAGGGGTTGTGACCCACAGGTTGAGAACTGCTGCTCTGGAGGAAAGGAATACAGTGAAACCAAGAGAGAAAAACATCTAAGTAAGTTACCAAGCCACTGAGCATCCTGGCATAGCCTTTAATGCAAAACCTCAACAGTCACACTTTTACTTTTTAAGAAAAACATCAAAATGTGAACCTACTTTTTCTCCTATGTAGGTCTATACAAATATGAAGATTAGCTTTCTATCCCTCTAACCCTTCATCAAAGAATTCTGCAATCTTGGTTTATTGATGTATTTATTTATTAATCATTTTATTCATACAACTCTTATCACAATCCATACATACATCAATTGTGTAAAGCACATCTGTACATTCGTTGCCCTCATCATTCTCAAAACATTTGCTCTCCACTTAAGCCCCTAGCATCAGCTCCTCATTTTTATCCCCTCCCTCCCAGCTCCCCTCTCCCTCATGAACCCTGGATAATTTATAAATTATTATTTTGTTATATCTTACACTGTCCGATGTCTCCCTTCACCCACTTTTCTGTTGTCCATCCCCCCAGGGAGGAGGGTATTCATAGATCCCTATAACCAGTTCCCGTTTTCTACCCCACTCGCTCTCCACCCTTCCGGTATCGCCACTCTCATCCTTGGTCCTGAACAGATCATCCGTCCTAGATTCCCCGTGTTTCCAGTTCCTATCTGTACCAGTGCACATCCTCTGGTCTAGCCAGATTTGTAAGGT
>NW_022111300.1:53708292-53709542 GCF_000313985.2 Echinops telfairi
TGTGTTTATATTGTGATAAATAGGATGTTTTCATATACTAGGTTAAAGATTTTAAGTCAAAATAAGCTAACACTTTTCTCATCACCAGCCCTGAAATCTTACAGTGACTTAATTTCTTATTTACTCTTCTTTCACCCTTTCCTTCTGTTTTTAAATGGTTTTACACATAAGTAGGCATTGTGAAGCTCTGCATAGGTTTTCAGTGGCCTTCCTCTGAAGCAGGTGGTTGCTTCCTTCTTCCTTGGCTGTTCTTAGACTAGCAGCTCTGCTGAGAACTGCACTCTGGGTGACCCTGCTGGCCTTTGAGAAACCAGTGACATAGCTTCCAGCATCACAGAAACACACAAGCCCACAGAATACGCCAAACTGACTGACAAGTGGTGGTAAATAGACAGATGTGAAAAATATGTATTTCTCTTCTTCATCAAGTTGAAAGATTTCACACTGATAAAATAAAATTAGTACAATTCACTTCAAATGCCCTAATAAGAACGTGTACCCATGGCTTCGTGCATTTTGTGCTTGTACATTTTATTTCATTGACTTGTTGTTTCAGTTTCTTCTGGGCTCAGCATCTATATTCTTGTCACTATGAGGACCAAGAGAAGCAGAATACATGCTCTGTGCCTGGGAAGTTAATATGTTAAATTAGCATGCAATGACATGCAGGAGACCACAGGTGAAGGAAGACAAATTCTGCCCGGCAACATAATAGAGTATTACAGATCTTTCATTCCTCTCATCATCATCTATGTTCTACCAAACACACACACACACACTCACTCACACACACGTGAACTCTTTTGTGTTTCATATAATTCCTACACCTATTTTTAAAGTATGTCTTCTTATCTGGGACTCTGCACCTCACAAGCAACAGCAGGATAAATGGAGAATATACTTTTAACTTGTCAAGGATTTTGTCTTACAAGCTTGGGACACGTTCCGAGGGGGAATATGTGGAAGACACAACCCTGCTTGCTGAAACTGTGGAGAACTTGAAGGCCATGCTGATGAAAATCAGACTTCAGCCTGCAGTGTGGGTGACAAGTCAATGGAAAGAAAACTACAAATATCACGTATTGGCAACATTGTGATAAATAGAGACAAGATGGAAGTTGTGAAATATTTCATCTTGCTTGGATCCGCAATCAATGCTTGTGGAAGTAGCAATCCATAAATCCAGGACGTATCACACTGAGAACATCTACTGCAAAAGACCTTTTAAAAAAATCATTTTATTAGGGGCT
>NW_022111300.1:53712754-53714045 GCF_000313985.2 Echinops telfairi
AATTTAACTGTTCATTTGTTATATTTATCTGTATATAATTTAACAGTTCATTTCTTGTTATATATCTAATTATCTTATTAAATAAATATATTTAATTATCAGGAATTTGGTTTTATCTCTCTAGAGAACCCTGTCTAACACAACGGGTTTTTAAAATAATTTCTTTTGTCATTTGGTTTATGTTTCAAGAGAGTGAGTTTTGCTCTCTGGCACCAATTTGGTTCTCACTGTTTACACTGAAAACTGAATTAGAAATCATACTTAGGAAATGAAACTTCAATAACAGGCACCCTCAGATGGGCGTGTGTATAAACATGGCTTTGCTTGAGTAAAATGCACAGCGGCTGCACACAGGAGGTGGAGATAGTTCACATCAGCATAGCTCATGAAGCTCCCAAAGGCATCGGATCATATTTTTTTGCTTCTCAACCCATTTTCTTCCTCTTGGCTTTTTGATGTGGGATATGGTTTGGCCAATCTGGGGGATGAGTTTAAAGATGATTCTGTGGAAAAAATGAAACAGACGTTGAGAATAAATGTTGTTTTGATTTTTAAAAAGTTAAGACAATTAGTTGTTCAAAAACCTAAATGACAGTCGCTTGGACTGTAACCCTCCAACATCCTTTTTGAATCACTTTCCTGTCAGCTCATATTGAGACACTTGGCAGCCGTGCACATTCCAGCAGTTAGGTGTGAGGAAATATCATTGACTCACACCGACTGGAGGGATTTCTTTTGTTCACTAAGGTCAGTAGAGAATCCCTGACTTACCCTCCTACATTCTCTAGCTTTGCTTAGAAATTAAATGCTTAGGAAAATTGTAATTACCTGTGGTTTTCTTCATTGGCATCCTGACACACGTACTGATAAAGGAGGGCATGCACAGATCAGAGTTAACTTACCATAATTCTTTATATTTGGAACAGATGCATATTACATTGGGAGAAAGAGGGGGCTTTCCATTCCTGTAAACAGTTACAATCTTAGAAACCCACAGGGGCAGTTCTGCCCTGTCCTATAAGGTTATTATGAGTCAGCATCTACTGAACAGCAGGGAATCGAGTATATCGTTATAATAAACCAATTGATTTTAAATTGATCAAAGGTATGCCTTTAGGACAACCCACCACCCCCCATTTCCCCCTTTCCCACCACCAGCTAGTTTGCGGAGGAACTGTGAAGGGGATTCAGGAGTTCACAGAGCAATCTGCTCCCCCATTATAAATGAATACTACTACTCAACTGAAGTATGTTCTGTGGAGATGTTTTAAAATTTTCTTTTAAAACTAAA
>NW_022111300.1:53714152-53715241 GCF_000313985.2 Echinops telfairi
CAGATTCACCTAAAGAGACACCTCAAAGGGATGTTTGGCGACCCCCTTCCATAAAACACCAGCCGTGGAACACAGCTGTACACGGACACACCTGAGATTGCATGGAGTTGCACTCCACTCAGTGGTGACTGGTCATTCATTGTGTCATTCAGAGAGGCTATGCGCTACTTCATTTGTGTGACACTCTGTGAATGGATATGGGCTTAGCTCTGTACTTACTAGTGTCAGGGTCACTTGTCTAATGTTGGGGTGTGAAAGAATCCTTGACATTACCAGGCTTACAGCAGCCTTGTGCCCAGTAAAGTGCCTTGAGCCACCTGGAGCAGGTGCTAAGGCCATTCTAGGTTAATACCACTCAGCGAGGCTCAACAATTCCACCACAGCTAATGGCAATGTCATGTTTGGCTTGAGTTCTCAACAAATATTCTGGTTCATTTATTTGGCACGATTAAGTTGGATTCAATTTCATAGGAAAAGGGGCCCAGTTTGTGGCTTTGTTCACTGAAACTTTGAAATGTGCATAACGATTGGAAACGGTGGAAGATTTCAACAGGAGTCGGGTTTCATACAAAGAGACAAACAGCCCTGTGCATCGTAATACATTGTTGCAAGAAACATTTAAGCTTCTGGTCTCATCTTTTAGTTTACATATCTTAAGTTCCCATCATCTGTCTGTGGTACAAGACATCAGGACCATGTCATGGCCTGACTTCCAGGAGTCACGATGGCATCTAAGGACCACACACCACACGGCGGGAATGGTTAAACTGTGTAACATCCACCTAGAAGTTCCAAATGTCTGACGCGAAACCTGTCCTTGGCAGACAAACCACTACAAAGGGTTCAAGGCCTGCCAGAAAACAGGAATTTTCTTCTTCTGAGACCCACTGCGAGTGATGTGCTGACACTTTATAAAATGAACTGTGGGTTTGGGGCCCTCTCTTTATTACTCTCTTCAAATCAGATCAGCATGGGTTCATTTGTCTAACCTGTAAGTTGGTTGTAATTTTAATGCTATTTTTCCCTCTCAAACCTTGTGGGGGTGGGGTGGGGAATTGCTAATACCTGAGCACGGTATCAATATTTTTT
>NW_022111300.1:53715691-53717127 GCF_000313985.2 Echinops telfairi
CGTTTAAGAACTAGAGGAAGGTTGTGGGTTTCATTATTGCTATACTGTACCCTAAGTGACTCATCTCCCCACTACCCCTCTGCAAGGTATGTCGACATACCAAGCACGGTATCAATATTATGTTGAAAGATCATTCTGAATAGTTCATTTTAAGAGAACGGGGGTTCTTTTTTTTTTTTTTCTTTGATTAAAAATCTTTCTCTAAGAAGCATATCCATGTTCCTTTATTCTTTCCCCTCAAATAATCTCTGTGTAAACATAGACTGGGCGCAAACAGCATGTTGATTTGAAACAGTGATAGGAGGCTTCAGCAACACTAAACAGTAAATTTGACGAGGCAGTCTGGCAGGGTGTGATGATGTGTGTGTGGCTGTGACCCTGAAAACTATGCCATCAGCATTCCCAAGGCCATCAGGCTCGGCCCCAGTGTGCTGGTTTCAGTGGAGTTTGTAGACTAAGACTGATCTCCAGAGCGACTTGCGAAAATTAGTCAGAGAATACTTCGTGGTCATTGTAGACCGGTGTCTGACGGAGTGCTGAGAGACACTCGGAACTCCGAAGGGCACAATTGAAGAGTCTTACCAACAGTGGGCCAGAAGGCACAGGACTTGGCCACATGGCCTTCGATTGTCCCTGGCACCTTGCAAACAACAAACGTGACGTGGCATGCAGAGCCCTCACAAAGGTCAGGTCTTATTAAGAAAACTCCATGCTAATTACAAATGAAGATAATTTCTATCTCATTGGACAATATGATTTGTAATGAAGTAATGCCTCTTACTAAACCCAAATATACAGGCCTTTAACAATATGATGTTGATGTTTCTTTTGACTATAATGCTTTGGAAATGTACAGACTCTTTCCCTTGTCTTTTGGAAAGGAGAGCTTTAAGGCTGGGGTGGGGAACCTTTTTTTCTTGCCCAAGGCCATTGGATATTTATAACATCATTTGTGCGCCCTGCTGGTCAAATATTTAATTAACTCACTCCTGATGTGATGGCAGGCATTGCTTATCTTTGGGGAGGCGCATGCTGTTAGCTGAGACAGATGCCTTCATGGATCTGACACAGCCCAAGGGCCAGAAGGCCTTGCTTTAAGGAGTTGCCAGTAGATACAGACTTCTTTAACCATTTAACTGAGTACTTTATGCAAGTCGTCCCTGCCGTGACAGGACCGCCAAATCTCACACCAGCACTAACGGATGTCAATCGTACCTACCCAGATAGTTCTCCGGAGTACTTGAACTTGGCAGACACGACACAGCTGACGTAGGAGTGATGCCACGTGACCATCCTCTGTCACTGTTTCACTCACAGTCCGTTTTTTTACATGCCAAGTCTGTGCTTCCTTTGTAAAACTTATGCCAAAGCCCCTTTTTGACTCTCGTCGGAGTCCGTGGGAGAACGAAATGCATGCACGTTATACAAATCAGCTG
>NW_022111300.1:53717227-53734769 GCF_000313985.2 Echinops telfairi
GCGTTTGCTAACACAGCATGATGCTTCCCTTTCCTGCTTATTAAAACCAAGTCCTCGCCCTGGTCTTTCTCTGCCAGACCTGTGGTGGCATGTCTACAGTCACGCTCCTGTCTTGGGGTGGTGCAAGGAAATCCACGTGCTGCTCTTTTCTCCCAGCTTTTGTCCATGTCCTTGTACGTGCATCTGCTTAGGCCATGAATCCAGGAGTGCTTTCATTTCCCATAGGACAAGGGAAATGGAGAAGAAGTAGAAACACTAAAACACAAATCCTGTCACCCTCTGAAGTGCTACTCTTCCTGGAGAGTGTCCCTCTTACAAAAAGAAAGAAAGAAAGAAATAGAGAGAGAGAAGGAGGGAGGGAAGGAGCGAGAGCGAGAGCGAGAGAAAGGCTTTCTTCTTTTTCCGCCTCATTCTGCAGATAATATATAAAACAAAGTATTGAGGGAAAAATTCAAGTAAATAGATATGACTTGGATCACAATATACTGGTATTTCTTCGGAAGGATTAATTCAAATGTGGGATGTCTAATCTGATTACTGGCTGCCGGGGTTGGCAAGGTTTTGTGATGGCAGATATTGTCTATTTTGCGCATGAGCACAGAAGAGAAACACACAGTGGATATACCCTTCTGAGGATTTATCTCACTGTAGATGGACATCACTGGTGTTGGAAAGCTGTGTATTTTTAGATGGGCGTGGCAGTGGCTTTTGATTCAAATTTCTTAATCCCACAAGTGGATTGGCCACATCTCAGGGTCTGATCTATGTTGGTTACATTCACAGATTGGTGAATAGTGGTGTATAACTTTAAAACTAAACAAATTCACTGCCATCGAGTTGATCTTGACAGATTAGGGTGGGTTTTGTAGATTGTAACTCCTGATAGGAGTAGAAAAACTCATTTTTCTACCAAGGAGCACCCACCTGGTGTTTTTGATGATCTGCTGACCTTTCCATTAGCAGCCCAACGAGAAAGCACCAAACCACCAGGGTTCCTTCAAGAAGGGCTAGCCAAGAGAAACGTAGATTTTTTTACCTGACACTAGATGGACTAGATAGTGCTTTCACCGAAAAGATCATGGCAAAACATGACCTAAAATATAAAAATACTACATAAATAATGAATGGTAAAGACCACACACACACACACACCCTTAGAGCTTTCATATCCACGGTGCTTAAATAAAAGTGCATTAGAACAAGGAGAAGGGGTCTGTGAGTGCTCTGTTCCCTCTCTCTGCCCCCGTGGGGACACTCATGAGCCTAACAGGAGAATGGAGTGAAGGGCAAGATCATAAGATGAGATGGGTCTGTGTGGTCAAGGCCATAGGGCATCAATTTAAAAAATACACTTCAATCTCACTACCATTAATTCAATTCCAACTCGTAGTAACCCAAGGACAGAGTAGAATTGCCCCTGTGGGTTTCTTGATGGGAGTAGGAAGTCCCATCTTTCTCTTGCAGAGCAGAGTGGCTGGTGGTTTTGAACTGTGGATCTTATAGATCGCAGCCCAGCATGTAACCATTATGCCACCAGGGCTCAATATAAATAAAAATCTTCTTCCTAGAAAGTGGTGGACTCAGGAATTAGGCCCATAGAGAGTGTAGTTCTGGAGTTCACAGTCTTATCCATTAACCTGTTCTTTGGCAAAAAACAGTGTACTTAGCTATTATATATGTACATTGTGAACCCATCATATATTGTTTGTTTGGTTGGATCTAATATTCAAAAGTATTTGCAATAATTATAGTAGCTGATTTCTTTTAGCATTTTCCAAAAGGCAAAAGCTCAGTATAAGAAGCCTAAGAGTCAATGGCATTTAAACATTTTGTACATACAACAAAGGCATTGTACTGCACCCATTGCCAAATATTTTCATAATTATATGAAATAAAACATAGAATGTACATTTGTGTGAAGGATTGCTTCAACGAATATACATATGTATTAAATATTCCCGTTGGTCTTTGATTGGGAAACCTTCTCAGAATAGGAAATACTTCTATTCAAGCTCAAGGACCAAATGATTAGACTCAACTCATTTTGTTTAATCAGAAGGAGAAAAAAATGCATAGTTAATTGGTAGGCAAGTTCTCAATGTACTGAAATCCTATTATGGAGTCTTTACAACACTGGTGAAATAAAAGTTAATGAGACATTCTGTAACTCATTGAAATTTCATGATACTGATTTATTTTGCAAATGGAAGGAATAAGTTTAATATATTTAAAAAGGTCAGTCTTGATTTTGGAATTCCAATGCAAAATATGTGTGTATATATACATGCACGTATATACACACATATATTCTTCAGATGGTTAGTGGGAAAATCCTATTACGAATTAATTGTGTATTTTCTAGAACAGTTTTGAAGTACCCTCATATATATATAATGTTTCATGTACTTCTAATTAAGATTTTATTTTGTTCCTTTCCTTCTCTAAAATTTCTTGATTTAGTAATGGTCCAAAAATTTTGGGCCAGTTTTTATTATTGCCCTCTGAATTATACAAAATGAGGGACCATTTACTCCAAATCAGCACTAAATCAATGTGATTGGCCACAAACCAATGCTAACAAAAGTAATTGCAACCATGCTTTTATATTGTTATAATAAGTATTGTAACAAGTGTTTCTTTGACCTTTACATAGGACATTTGTTAAAATGTGTTTTTTTCTATAAATGAAAGTGATATAAATTTAGTAGTATGCAGTCTCTCTTTTTTAATAAATAAAAGGTTATTTTGAAAGTTTGTTGGTATAATGAAAGTCATTTGGTTGATAAAATGGATGGTTATAAGGATAAATTTTATGAACTATAAGTGAAAAAAATGAAAGAAGTTAAGGTCACGCACATAAAATGTCACCTATTTGGAAATGTTTATGGCAACATATGTTCAAGTGTGCTTTATACAGCTGAATGATGGATTGTCATAAGATTTGTAAGAACTCCCCAACAAGATGATTAATAATAATAAAGAAATACTAAACAACAACAAAATGTCACCTAATGGTTATTTACACCAGCAAAATGTACCTGGCAATAATAATGAATAATCTGATAGAACCACTCACTCCCAACCCCATTGAGCCAGTTCTAACCCCTAGCCACCCTGTACAGGGTGTCTGAGAACAGGGTTAATTTGTAAATGAAAGGGAATATTTAAAAAGTTTTCCACTGTGACTGAGGTGAAGGTTTACAGAGAAAATTGGTTTCCATTCAACAACTCCTTCACGTTTCATTTAGTGACATTGATTGCAATCCCCACAAGGAAAGCGGCTCTTCCCATTTCCTCCCTGTGCTTGGTGTTTCCATTTGGCCTTTCCCCTCACCCTTCCAGCCTTCAGAGGGCTCTCCTTGGATGAACACTGCCCGTTTTATCTCCAGTGGGTGAAGGCTCGAAGGTGTACATATCTCCTTGTGTTACTGCTCATCTTTAGACCTGTTGTTTGTCTGAGTGTTGAGCCAAGTGCAGAGGGAATGAGGCAGTGTGGGTCGGTGGTGGAGGGGTGATGCACTGCATATTTTAACTCAATTATCTTGAATAGGAAATTTAGCTGGGTTGGTAGACTGAATAATATAGGGGTTTACAAATTACTAAGAAGGCTTCGTTCGCATTTACAAATCAGTCTGCATTTTTGCTGTATGTAGGAAAACCTGTCTTAAAAGCTTTGAAATTGCTGTGATCCTGTTCCGCCATCATCTACTACTTAAACACACTCATTCCTAGGCAACCAAATGCATCACTCAGTGAGAGATGCTCCTTAGAGCTGAGAAACATAATTCCACATTGGCACAGAACACTAAAAATAAAACAAAAAGGAAAAAATAACTTTGTTTAATAAAAAGTAATATGTATTTTTATTTACACTTGTTTGTCACATCACTAGATTATAAAATCTTTGAGGAAAATGGCCACATCTAAAACTAATCAACTTTCAAAGTGTAATAGAATATTAGGCACAATTCTAAATTAATTGATGTGTCAGATATATTTTTGATGGCAAGTTACAGAAAATCCAGCTGTTATTGTGACTTTTCCGTGCCATTAAGTAGGATTAGATGGTCTTAGCAGCCCAGTGTGAGGGGTTAGAACTTCCCCCGTAGCAGTTCCTAGGCTGCTGTCTTTACATGAAGTAGACCAACAGGTCCTTCCCCCCACATCCCCCAGGAGCCACTATGGCTGTTGGAAACCAGACATTTTCATTAGCTGTCCAGTGCTCTACTACTGTACCCCCCAGGACTGTAGTACCTTAAATAAGCCTAGGCAATCCATTACACCTAGCAAGGGGAACGGAAGTGGGCACTCTTGGCAGATGCAGCAGCTCCATCTTCGGATCAGGCTCTTTTCTCAGCTCCACTCTACCAACCTGAAAGTTGTTGGCTGGCTGGTCCATTGTCTTCTTCCATCATCAGGCCCTCCTCCAGGCAGGGAGAAGACAGGAAAGGGGCACCTCATTCTGAAGAAGAGAAAACGTTCTCAGGGGAAGTTGCCTAGTATAATATCAGACATAGCCAGATCTCATTTGTACCTGGAGCTCAGGGAATCAGTCGTGAGGTAGCAGATTTAGAGCAATTAGAATCTAGCTTTGGGAATTGGAAGGCAAATGCATTTTCCTCGAGAACAATGGATTCTTCTTTGTACTCAAACAAATGCAGATTTAGTTAGCAGAGAAGAAGGGGACTCTTGTGTAGCTAACGGATAATATGCAACACAACAACTATTCTCTAAATACAAACACGGTTATTGAAAGAAATTGTTGATGTCCTTATTCATACATAATTCCCAATTCCATCTTTATACATATCTTTCCGGCAAGATTTAATTTGAGAAATTTCTGTTTCTTTGAGGATAATTAGGAATTGATAAAATCTTCTCTGCCTCTGTCTCATCTCTCTGTCTTGTGGTTTACACTAGAAAAGAAAGTATGCAGTACGAAAAAAGACGTACTGTTTTCATCAAGTTAAACAACAACAGCAACTCGGTCTTGCTCTTGGGAAATTCACATGTGGCACTATGTTCCTTGTCTTCCTTAGGCCGGAATAGACATGAATTTAGATTCCATTCAGCGGTTGATAGCAGAAGCGGAAACCTTCCAGATGCAGAGGTCATCGCCAAGGTCACCTTGTGACCTAGCAGAGCCTGCTTCATCACCGAGGGAGACACACCCTTCCTATCCACCATGCTGTGGACCACAGTCCCCTGCCACCGGAAATGCCTGCGTCCACTCACACAGAACCAATGAATGGGACATTAGTGAAGAGCTACGGCTGAGGGAGCTCGAAGAAGTCAAGGCCAGAGCCGCTCAGATGGAGAAGACCATGCGGTGGTGGTCAGACTGCACCGCCAATTGGAGAGAAAAATGGAGCAAAGTTCGAGCTGAAAGGAACAGTGCCAGGGAGGAAGGGAGACAGCTCAGAATCCAGTTAGAGATGGCCATGAAAGAATTAAGTGCTCTGAAAAAGAAACAAAGATTGCCCCAGGGGGAAGAGACATTAGATGCTCATGCGAGCCAGGTCTTGAAGCATGCTAGCTTCCCCGGAGTCTGCTCTGCACTGCAAGACCAGTTTCACATGCCCTCTGAAACGAGAGAGGGCTTGGTACAAAATGAAGCTTCTGCAAAGGAGGACACAAATAGAAAGGTAAGAGGGGCATCTGGAGAGTATGCGCAGTTTAATGCTGTCATCATGGCGGGGACACAATGATGACGTGCTGGGATGCAAATGGGAAGGTCAGTGGTGGAGCCCAAGAAGAGCTGAGAGGGAGGCCATGCTTGGAGACTGGCGGCGGCTGTGGGATCACTCAGCCGACAGCCCTCTGATACCTGACTGGGTGTCTTCCAGTCAGGCTCCATTTGACAGTCATGTTTTGGTTTGGCTTTTAATAGTGACAAGGAAGGAGGGATACGTTGCCAACTGTCTGGTGACTGAGTGGATATTTTCAGAAAAAATGAAGCCAGCAAATTATTTTTTTTATGAAAAATAATATTGGGGGCCTTTCTCTCATGGCCCTTACTATACAAATAACACATGATCCATAGAGCAGTTTTACATTTCCCCACAATGTGGAACTCTGGTTTGACCATCCCCCACCCCCCCACCCCCATAACATGCGTCCCATATGCAAATACGTGGGGGACAGCTTCAGACCGTCCAGGCTTCCGGCAAGCCAGGGAAAGAGAAACTATTTGAATCTTATTTAATCTAACAGTCATCAATACTTATTTATCCAGGAACCCACTCCTCTTTGTATTCTCCCCACCCCACCCCCCAGTAAGTAGGATTAGCTTCTCGTGGGAAATACTTAGAGGAGCTTGAGGAAGTCAAGGTAACTCTTACCAGAATTTCCATTTATCTTGCTAGCCCTTCTTTGAAAGTGTTAGCCAGGTCAGGTCTTCGTCCTCTTTTAACCTTTGGGTGAAGTGTCCACCTTAGGGATGGTAAAATCTAGGGCCTGTAGTACAGGACACTTTTTGTTTGTGTGTTTGTTAATTTCAGAAAGCTTCTGCTTCTTTGGTCTTCCTGGCTTTGTGTTCATGTACGTGTGTTTGTATGTGCACTTACTGGTTTCTAATCGTGAGGTTCTAGGTCAACGTATTTCTATTTTTGTGTACCTCTGGATAATGATACATCTTCCCCTAATTCAATCATGTTAATTTTAGGCATCTGAATCCATTGATTGGGATGAGAATTATAGGTAGCATGACGTCCACTGAATAAAAAAATTAAAAAGTCCTTATGACTTACCAATCACTAGGTACCACTCTTGAAATGGTGAAGGATTTACTTCACATTTTTCATGCTGGGAAATTCTCAGTGTCCTGGGACTTCACTTGCAATATCTCTTGTAACATTCATGTGTTAGTCTGGGTAGACTAGAGAAACAAATTCATAGACACTCATGTGTGAATAAGAAAGAGCCTTATATACAAAAGTAATGGTACATTAAGAAAGCATCCCAGTCCAGTCCAGATCAATTCCTTAAGTCCAGTATTAGCCTATATGTTTGATATCAATCTATAAATTCCTCTTCAGACTCATGAAACACATGCAATGATGCTGAATGCAGGGAGATCACAGGCCAATGGGTGGGAAGTCTTATGGATCCAGCGGCGTTGTAAGCAGCTCAGTGCTGGCAGGGGTCTCCATGTGGCTTCTCCAGCTTCGAGGCTCTGGCTGCATCAGCCTGCCTCCATCGGGCTTGTCGACGAGAATGTATTGCAGGAACTGAGCCTGCATCCTGCCTCCAGCGAGCTACTTATCTCCTTAGCTCCTCCAAATGAGGTCATCAAGCTACCACCTGACTGACAGGCCATACTCCACCCCTTCACTCTTAATCCTATCAAACCGACAACAGATCACACAAGGACCACAATTAGCATCCAGAATAAATCATACATAGTGGTTATTTACAGTTAGTTTATTTAGAGAAAAACAACAACAACAACAACAAAACGTAAAGATCTCTTCTGATGGTAGGGAAATTAGTACTAGCAGCTGAAGAATCTTCAATCAGCTTTTTTAATTAGCTAATTTCCCTGCCTTGTCCAGACCTAATGAGAAAGATTTGAGTGGGTATATGAATTGGTTCACGATAGTGTTTTTTCATAGAATTACACATGTCTCATTTTATTATTTTTCAAAATAGAGTACACCATAAAAATACTAATTGTTCTAGAATAAAGAGATGAATTATACTTTTTAGCCTGATATCCTTGTATTATTTAAAATAAAATACTTATGATGACATCTCACTGAGATTTTATTTGAATGAAGCTATATATGTATTATTTTATCTCATATTAAAACCCACCCCTAATAGCAAATATAACAAGAGCTCAGTGTAATGCTTCTGGAATTACAGTATACATTGATGGAGACAGTATTCTGCCCTGGTAATTAATGCTTATATCTTTAGAAAAATCCAATTAAATTCTATTTGAGATTCAAATAGTGAGCTCGACTATTTCAATGTACATGCCTGTTTAAAATATTCAAGAGATTCCTGAAGATTCTTTTTTACTTTGTCCTCCAAAAATATTAAAAAAATAAGGGCTTGATTCACTTTGAAACTTGTGACAAAATCTTAAAGAGGATTTCAACTCATTAAATACGTCTTTACTGCCATCCAGGTTTTTTTTTTTATATGGGGCCATTTTTAGCCCTTCCTGGAAAAATAGAACTTAAACTAAAAGTTGAAGTACAACTTTTGGGAAATTAATTTTATTCTAATAAGAAAGAACATAGAAAAGAAAAATCAGCTTGAAGAAGAATTTAGTTAAAGTCGAGCCATATAAGAATGGGACTAAAATAGGGATTTGATTCTAAACAAGTACATTGATTTCCTTTCAAACTTTGTTGCTCTTTTTCTCTTTCTCAAAAATTTTCTCTTGGAAAACTAAAAAAATGGCTCATAGTTGTGTTGTGTTTTGCTTTTGTTTCACCCTTTCAGAAAGAAGGTGTGATTGTTGATCCATTAAGATTAAATTTTGACTCTTCAGATCTATCCCGTGACAGTTGTCCTGGGAACTTGACAAAGGCACCTGAACCCAAACTACAGACACTAAACCTGGCTGTGGAGAATGACATACTGGAAATGCCAACTGGGCAGGTGCCCTCACGTGACTTCAAGAAAACCTTTTGCAAGGCAAGAGAGTAAGTTCTGTTATCATCCTTTTGCACCAAGCATGGGTTTCAACCCCCTTAAAATTCTTCAGCTTGATGAAGTGGTCATTGGAGAAAGCCTTTTATCCATGAATGATCATTCAGCGCTAAGCTGTTCAAACTGAGTTTGAGACAGATTTGTTTTTTCTTCAACATGTAATTTATGATCATTTAATTTTAATCTTTCTTCTTACATGACTTGGATCATAAGCATATTCTTATCCACTGTGGTAATTCTCCCTAATTATATTGAATTCTTAATGGACATAGTTGAAATGTCAAGTGTATGATCTAGTTTTTGCCACATCCTTGGAAGGTGATGAGTCAGTATTGAGCGATAGACAAGTTGCAATGTCACTCGATATCCTCTAATACTAACTCTGTGGGCGGATGGAAGGACACGAGGTGTGTGTCTAAGAAGCTGGATATGCATTTGATGTTGGCATGTTCTAACTCAATGACATTGGCCAGCAAATCTGTACTTCTTGCCACCTCTGTAAAAAGAGGGGTAGCTCTGCCTCTGTTCTGGATATCAAAGGAGCCCTGGTGCCATGGTGGTGAAGGGCCAGCGGTTCAAACCCACCAGCCACCCCCAGGAGAAAGGCGTGGCCATGTGTCTCTGTGCAGATGACATCTGGGTCACTCTGCGGGGCAGTTTTACTCTGTCCTCCAGGATTCCTAGGACTCAGAATAGACTCAAAATCAATGGTCTGGTTTTTTGGAGTTGTTTTGGTGTTTTGTTTGTGTCCAAATCAGGGTTGTTAGAGAAACAACAGTCAAGTTTCCTGTTCATGAACCCTGAGCGTGATTTTTCAGGGGAACTGTTAGCAGCTTTATCTGGGGTGGCTCGGTGACCGAGGTAGACATGAATGCTGTGAGCTGAGATCGTCTGAAGCCCTGAGCTGTCACATATCTAGTGGTTGACCCTGGATCTCAGCGGCACCATGGCCAGGACACCAACAGAACCTCTTAATGGGGCCTCCTGGTTTCCGCATAGCATAAGGGATAGACTGCAAGTCAGCGCCTTCAGATCTTACCTCAGGAGCCACCTTGCATCCTTTCCATCACACTTACTATTCAAGGCAATTTTTTAAGAGCTGTTCAAGTTTCATGAGAAACACAGTTAGAATAAGATAATTGTGGTGGCCATCTTTGTAAACGGTAGTCTGCCCCAACCTTCGCCACAGCGTTCTTGAAAGGAGCAGTCACAAATAATGCCTGAGAAAGTGACTGGAAATGAGAACCTCGTGTGAGAACGGAATACGTTCTTACCACACTCATCATGTTCGCGGTTTGTTTCTTCATCGCCAGTTTAGCAAGAATGATTAGCAATTAAAATGTGGTCCCCATATCTGAAAATAAAGTTTACTATCCTGTCGTTTTAGATCTTAGATTCTCATCAGAAAAAAAAATAGACATCCAGACAAATATGGGAATGCACATAAGCACTCTCTAATCGCTTACATTGTGATGAGGTAAATGCACTTAATCACTCTAGATACAAGGCTAGGAAGTGCACACCGGGTTCAGTTCCGTTGTATGTGAGTCGCTGTGAGTTGGGGTCTAATGGCAATGTGCACCTCAGTCTTTCATTGGTCTGATAACTCCTTTATCTGCTCTAACTCCTTTGCTGTCTGCTGAAATAGTTCCCCACGAGTCCTTGGGAAATGCATTAGTGCTACTCATTCTCTGTGTTATGTTTATACCTCACTATAGAGATAGATTCTGATTATATAGGCATCTGTGCCAGAATAACTAATTATATTATTCCACTATTAAGCATAAACTAACAATAAAGCCAAAGAACATTAGTAGCAAAGAGAGTAGCACTGATTTTTTTAAGACCTTTGGTGGTGGTGGTGGTAGGTGCTCAACTCGAATCAGCTCTACCTCAATGACCCAGCATACAACAGATCAAAACACTGCCACTCGCACCCCATCGTCAGAGGCTTTGCTGTGTCTGAGCCCGCTGTGGTAGCCACTCTATCTTTAAACTTGTGCACATATTCAAAGTTAATTTTATCCGGACCTGTATGTCTCAAATTCTAACCCCCGTGCTTTAATATGTTTGAATGAATGAACACATTAATGGCTGTAGCATGTTTTCAAACCCACTCGTGTTCTTCCCTGACCTACCCTAATAGGTATAATTGGAAACTACTTAACCCTAAAAGCAAGTTACTTTTCAGTTCTGCCTCATAAGGCTATGTGCACATATTTTTACACACACACACACACGCACACACACACACACAATTTCCTATTTTCAATTTTCTTGGAATACATGAACAATTACCACAAGTAGTACACTGTTCATATGCTTAAAATCTTCAAGGACAGCCACAGATGGAGAGAAGGCAGCCTTGGGTCAGCTCTGTCTCTGGCTTGCTCTCTCCTTTGAGGGACAATCACATGGCTACCAAGAGTCAGAGCGACTGTATCCATGAATCAGCATGCAATCGTGAGAGGCAATTGAATAGCCCCCCCGCCCCCCTCACAAAGGAATGCTTCCCAAGAATATAGTGTGTGTTATTACTATAAATCCGTCGAAGAGTCTAACTTCTTACTTCTGGAATCTCAGCCAGTGAGTGGCTTTGAGTTGCGTGAATGTGGCTGTCATCTCTCCACATCCCAGTGGTGGGAACCTTCTCTTGAGGAGGGCCCCAGAACGAACAGAAGGGACTCTCAAGTCCTCCCCCCAAAAGTCTCGGACTAGGGCTTTCTTATACAATTAAGCGAGCTTCATTATATGCTTAGTACTCTACGTACTCTTGCAGTCTTTTAGAATCATTATTCAGTGTCTGGAGGTCTCTCAGGATCTTAGTATCTGTATATTTTTGATTACTTCCAAAATCAGTGATCCCGGTGGCCCAGTGAGCTAGCTGCTAGACTTCCAGGTCAGCACTTCTGAAGGTTCGAAACCACCGGCTCCAGCCACTCTTCAGGAGAAAGCCGGGGCTTTCCACTCCCAGGAAGGTTTGCCATCTCAGAAATCCACGTGGGCTCTTCTCCTCTCCGCTGTGGGGTCACTGTGCACCAGCATGTACTCCATGGCTGCGAGGGTTTGAGACAGAAAATTGCCCGGGTCGAAAACTGGGGGATGACAATGGGAAATCTGATTCAGTTAGGGAGCTAAGTGCACCTAAACATTCAGGAGCAGAAGGTTTAGTAAGGAAGGATGTGACATGGAGTATTAGCATTCAGAGCAAGCTCTCATCTTGAACGACTCAATATCTCCCATGGGGGCGCTTCAAAAAGTCCATGGGGAAATTCCATTCATCTTTTCGTTCTATTTCTCCATGAACTTTTTAAAGCCCGCTCTCAGTATGCCAGCTTTGTGTCATTTAAAGTGAGCTCGTAGCCTTTCCTTCGAATTTTATGCTTTTAATTATTTTTCTCGAAAAGAAATGGTTTATGCCTCGGTTCTTTGCTCCACTAACTCCTGATTCTTTCTTTCCTTTTTAAAAGTTTAGCTTAATAAAATAAAATAAGCGTTCTGCTGTGATGATACCAAAAATTAAAAATGCTTCAATAATTAGCATGAAAATAGAAAGCCCATGTCTTTTTTGTTCCCGCACTAGGAGACTGAATGACTTGGCTTGTAGGCAGGGTCAACGTTGGTCAAAGTCATGTTGTTGGAAGAGAAAGGTCTGCTTTCCTCATTCATTCACTGTCACTAGTCGGGTAGGCAGTACGCCTTTGCCCTTTCTTTTCCTAACTTCCTATTGTGGGAAGCATGCAAGGGTCTGTAGCAAAGCATTTGAGATTGTGGCGAGGCTCACACGTCCAGCTCCGTGGCACTTGCACTCACCCCCTTGTTCAACAGTCACCCTTACTGGCTGCCAGGTGATGTCATCACGCTCACTAGAAGCTCTGTCCAATGAGCACTGAGTCCCTCTCTCTCTCCTTCTTCCCCCTTCCTGGTGGCATGGTACTTGCCCCAGGGGGAGCCCTCAAGGTGCAATGGGTAAGCATTCGGCTGCTAGCCGAAAGGCCAGTGGTTTGAACTGTGGTCCCCTGAGAACAAAAGACCCCACCACACGCTCCCATACCATTCCCTCCTGGAAAATGCCATGTCACCCTGACAGCACATGCCAACAGCAACCTGATGAGAGAGAGGTTCCAGAGCACAGATTATGCAAATCCTAGAAAAATCCCCATCAGAGCCCCCCTTGCCATTCGGCTCTGGACCCACCGCTCGGGCACAGTCCTTTGGAAGTGGCCCTTTCGACTTCAAACAGCGCAGAGTGTGAACCCTTCACGATTCGTGAGCTCCCCTGGAGAGAAGGTCGGAGAGGCGAAAGTAAAGGGACCCCCATTGGATTAGAAACTGAAAAAACATGGAGTCTTGCAGCAGCCACAGGAAGAGGGTGGGCCAGGAGGCCCTCACTGGCAGGTAGAAGGAGCTAGAAACCCAAAACAAGGCTCTGGAGGGCAAGACAATTCACTGGCTAAGAGGACTTGGTAGAAGAAGTCCACAGGTCCAAGGGAAGAAGGGGGTCAGGAGCCCTAGGGGCATAGTGGATGACGCATTGGGCTGCTAACTGCGAGGTTACTAGTTTGAAACCCCTAGCATGTCCACGGGACAAGGATGAGACTTCCTGCTCCTCTTCAGACTTAAAGCCTTGGAAAGCCCCGAGGCAGTTCTCCTGTGTTCCATCGTTGCGATGAGTCGGGATTGGCTGGTCAGTAGGGAGCTTCTGGTTTCCTCAGGGCAGTCAGCGGGGTGAGCTTGCGTTAACTCTGCTCTGCAATCGATTGTTTCGTGGTCAAACAAGGGAAAAGGGGTATGCGCCATGTGAGGGTGGTGCAGGACCTGCAGTTGCTGGGACTCAGCTGCTACGACTTAATGGCACCTAACAGCCACCGCGATGCCACAAGGAAGAAGAGAGCACCCAGAGGTCACTCTGGTGACAGGCAGGCAATGACCTCTGGTTTCCAGAGACAGCAGCAGCCTCTGGTATCTGGTGGCATCGCCATGGCTCATGTGGGTGGCGCTGTGAGGCTGCACACACAGCAGGGCCGGCTACAGGGCTTCCTCCTGGGACGCTTTGATGGCTTAGTTCCTATCGTTCTGCTTGCTGGGGTTCCTTCTTAGATAGCTGTCCTGCTCTCTGGGAACGTGTTTCCGCCCTAATGCCCTTCCACTAGGTGTGGACATTAGCGTGTTTTTGCTAGGTATATAACTGCTAATGGAAGAATATGCAGACAGGACGAAAGTCCAGGCACTAGGATCTCCTTAGGAAGACTCTGACATGTTCCTGGATGCATCTCCTTCTTCTTCTACTCCCCGCCCCCCACAGTGTTTCCAAATGTAATCATAGTCTTTGAACTCATCTCTTTTCTAATGAAATTAACCGCATGTGGTTTTGAGTGTATGCGCCTCCAATCATGGTAGCCAGATTTAATGATAAATAATTGGAAGTGCAATGACAGAATGACAGCTAGATTGCTCATTAAAAATAGATCTGCATAAACTTTATTATGCATAGTTTAAGACAAAGGCTGCATTTTGTGGTAAATTAATATGAGCATCTAAACATTATTACAAGCTAATTATATCGGTCTGGCAAAAACATTTTGACATTAATTGGACTCCTTAGAAACAGAATAATGAGATATTTTGCAGTGGATTTTCCCATTAATTCCAAAATGATTGATATTGATGCCTAGATATTAATCTTTCAGGTCATTTCACCCCTGAAAAGGATTTTTATTAATATTTCCTGTCCACATACCCAATTTTTATGTCCAATTATGAGATCGTGATAGTTTAACAATAGCACAAAGTATAATCCCCGCCTTTCTAAAAAAATAATTTTTGATCATATTTTATCTTTTATACACTGCATATTATATGCAGTTGGGCAATTTAAAACAATTCACAGCCATATATTAAAGAGCCTCTTTCAGTGGCTGATGTGGGTCTTACGTTTGTTTCATAGACTCAAGGGGAGAATATGCAATATGCTTTGGAGTCAATGTTATTGTTTGTTTGTACTTTTCTTTCTTGTTCAGATCGCATGGTGACAGTTTAGTTTCCAGTGAAAGATTTGACTATATAATTTATCCACTTTGAAAAATCTTTCTGAAAAATAAAATGAGTAATTGGGCCAGAAAGTGAAGGCTTTACCGAGTGCCCTCTGCTGTATCGACACAGTTGTGCAGTGTCGTTTCTGGGTGTGGAGCGCTGCAGAGAGTCTGGGGTGGAGCATATGAAACACAGCTAACATCCCTGTCAGCTAACACACTTTCAAGAATTGTTTTTAAGCTTTAGCCACCCCCTCCCCCCTACCCCCGATCCAATTGCAACTGTTTACGTAACAACAGCATGTCATTTTCCTTCAGAAAAATCTTAAGAACCAATTCTTCTCTTTAAGATGTCTATCTAAAGAGAAAAAGAGCATTTAAAATAGTTTTTCTAGAATATCACCATCCTTGAAACATTGCTAATTTGCTTTAAGTAAGAAATATGTATAGCATAATTACCTATTCATTTCAATTGACTTTGGTCATATTTTTTCATAGAATGGCTTTTGAATATTTATCCTAGGTTTAGATATCATCGAGAGACAATTACATCTTTTTATCTAGAGTATATTCTTTTTTGCATAAAACAGATAGAAAGTTCAGGTAAGATATAGTTTGAAAAGTTCTTGAGTATTTTATAAAGCCCTAGAAGAAAGAATGTCCCTGTAATTTTGACCACACTTGGTAGCAAAAGCATTTATTCTGTAACAATTGTGAATCATTTTTTGTTAAGGAGAACTTTTAACTCTGAAAAAGTTGAGTTTATCTTAATTTTTCAGATTATTATTTGATTTACTCCAGTGTAATATTTAAAACTGTTATTTGATTTTTTAACATGTACAATGTTAAACTTGTAAATTTAAAAGTTTAGATCATTTTGTTCATTTCAAGTGATTTTCTATATTTTACTCCATTTAAAAATAAAATAATTCTTCATATTATATAAGAATTCCATTGATCAATATCTGCTCTACCAGATGTGAGACTTGATCTCCAGTAGTTTGGACACACTGTCCAGAGGGGTCCATCCTTAGAGACTGATATCATGCTTGGCAAAACAGGGACAAGGTTTGACATAGTTGCTGCAAAATGGGTACAAATATAACAATAATTGTAAGGAAGGTGCAGGACAGGCAGTGTTTCTTTCTGATGTACAATATATGAGGTTTCCAAGACTGTAAATCGTTCTCCTTAGAGTGGCCAAATCGTCCCTGCATTTAGCAGTTCAATGCCTAACCCACAGTGCCAAAACTGCTCTCGGCACCACTAAAGAAGAATTCCAAATCAAAGTCCGATAAATGTTTTGGTTTTAGCAGCCAGAGACCTTTGGGGTTAGGATAAGCCCTTAATTAATTATTTTGCATTGTTTTTTGGTCTTGATGCAATTTAATTATCCAGTTCTTAATAGACTGCTTGATTATTTGATTAGACTTAGTTAGTTTAAAAGCTAATTCTACTTTAAGTAATTTTCATGGTGTTGTTACCTGGAAAAGTACTAATGATAAATATGTAAACTGTCACTCTTACCAGGAGTAGAAAGTGTGGTCTTTCTTCGGCAGAAGAGCTGATGGCTTTAAACTGCAGAATTTGCAGCATTCTGGAACTGGATTCATGAGTGTATATCACTTACCTGTAGCTACAGTAAAACTTACCACAGCAAAGGCCTGTCATAATCAGTAGGCTGGGTTGGCTGGCGAAGATTGGAGAGGTCTGCTGGAGAGACCTACTTATGCCCCCCAGGGGTCTCATCCTCCTGCTGGGGACAGTGGGCCGCACCTGCTGGTACTTCTGGTCCGGTATGAAGCACAAGGGAACCAGCCCACTTCCATATGCACACTGTGCCTACCAGGATTCCACTGGGAATAACAATTGGCAGTTTTTTGTTTTTTTTCCCAAGATATGGCAGATGGCAATTTTACCCTGTTTGGCCCCTAAGCAACATAGGTCCCTATTTTTCCAGCATCCTTGAAGATTTATTTCCAAGATTTTCACACCACTATGCAATCAAACCGAAGAGCCCCAAATCCCTGCTGTTGTGTTAATTCTGACCCCGAGTGGCCCTCGAGGTCACTGCACTGTGGGCTTCCAAGGCTCTAAATCTTCACCGGAGCAGAGAGCCTCATCTTGGTGCTGCTCCAGGTCAGCTGGGGGTTTCCAACTGCTGGCCTTGACAGCAGCCCAACTCAGAACCTGCCACACCTCCAGGGCTCTTGTGTGGTCCTAGAGTGGTCTCTAAGCTTCTGGATTTTGTTGTTGTTGTTGTTAATGCACCTCACTTTTAGGTATCAATTTCTGCATAATTTCTATTTTGCCGCATTAAGAAGAGCAGCACGGAATGCCATGGCTTTACATAACCACAAGCGACTTTACCCTGCGGAGGCCAGGAGTCTGGAGTTAGCTGATCTCCACTGGGCTCAGCTAGGTGGTTCCATTCCAAGCTGTGCATCTAATGGGCTCAGATCCCTGGTGAGGTTGCCTGGGAACTGCTCTTCCTGAGCAGGACTTTCTGAGCGAACTCTTCTTACTCCGAGGGCAGAGGCAAACAAGGAGTTGGACCCACACACTGTCTTGAAATCTCTGCTCTGTCAAATCTGCTAATATCCTGGTGCCAACACCTAGACCCGAGGGAGGGAGCAAATGGGTCTTGTGCACAGAGGAGGGGAAAAAGAAGGTGCAGGTCTGCACAAGAATCTTCTCTACAGCACAGCTGAGGATGAGCTGATTCACATGTCAATATGTGCTTCTTACAGCAGAAATGAAAACACTGATATTCATTGGCCCACTCTAATGGACGTTGTGGAAACAGGGAAAAGAAAATCAATGGTTGCGATACTAAAAAATTAGAT
>NW_022111300.1:53735478-53737236 GCF_000313985.2 Echinops telfairi
AGTTAGGACAATAAATATGGTAAAAGTGTATACTTTTATAAATTATTTTTTTATAAATTATTTTTACATTGCAAATCTAATCTGCTGTTTTAATTCTTTAAAATGATTTAGAATGCACTCATCTTTGGAAAATGAAATAGAACGTCTGGAGCCCACTTCATCGTTATGGAAATGGAGGCATGAAGAACTGAGAGAATCAAGCCCAACGGCTCCAACAGAGGTGCTGGGACACGGGTGCGCAGGGGAGCGAGGCTGCATGGGCAGCCCGGGGGCAGCAGGCAGTGTTCTCCACAGGGAGCCCTGGTGCGGGGGTTAAACACTAGAGATTCTGAATAAGGTGAATATTGGAACTCACATACAAGGGGGCTCCAAAAAGTTCCTGAAAATATTCACTAGCTTTTGATTCTGTTTTTCTACGATTTTTTGAAGGTCCTTGATAGTAATAGTATGGAGGCCTGGTCACATAGTGGGTCATATGTTGGGCTGCTAAGCACAAGGTCAACAGTTCAAAAGTACTACTAGATGCATCACATTCAAAATATGAAACTTAGTGCTTTAAAGATCTACAGCCCAGGAAACCCACAGCGGCAGTTCTTCTCTGTCTCATGGGGTCGCCTTGAGCCAGAATTGACTCAATGGCAGTGAGTGAGTGCATCCGTAGTTAGTAGGCTAAGAGTAACCGAGAAAAGCTAACTGGTTGTGTGTAAGTTTACGCTATAAGGACCCTAGTTGTACTGAATCCATATTTTTAAAATGAGGACTTGTTGCTTAATAAGAACAAATCCTCTTCACTCTGCTGCAGCATATGCTTAGCAAATCCAATGCTAATCATTCATTAAGCTGTGCCAAATGACTAATTTTATGAAACACTGCCTGAGCGAATTGAACTTTCCCCAGATGTTTTAGAAGAATATTTCGTGACTATGGGACTGCCTTTTAAGGACCAGTTGCTCTTCAGTTGAGAACAAATCACTCAGCAAGTTTTTAAAATAAAAACAAATAACATCAAAACACAGCTGAATGATGTCTCTTGTGCACCGAGACATTGTGTTCAAATGCACACTTATTTTAAATGATCAATCTCACCAAACCAAACCCACCGCTATTGAGCTGATTCCAATACAAGGTGAACCTCCAGGCCAGAGCACAGCTGTCCGCAGGCTTCCAGGGCTCTGATCGCTCAGAAACAGGAGAGTACTTTGTCTTTCCTGCGAACAGACGCTGGTGGGGCCCAACTGCTGAACTTCTTCAGGTTGCAGCTCAGTGTTTGCCACCAGACCACCGGAGGCAATGCTATTTCATTCCTGATGTATCGGTTGGTGCCTATTGAGGTTCTTTGCATCATCAGCATTAAAATTGTTCAGGATTGGTGGTTTATCTTTTTAAGTTTCTCTTGCCTGTGGGGTTAAGGGTAAGAGGGAACCCCACAAAACATCACAGGTTTGGTAGGCGCAATTGTACAGCGATAATAAGTAGAGATTATAGTAAAGTCATAGAGAGCATGAGAGTTAAAGGATAGAGTCAAGTAAAGGAGTCAGACGCAATTCATGGTAGCGTATCTCACCTCCACCCGGCTTGATGGTCCTCGTGGAGGGGGCTTAGCTGTCAGAGAAGAAGCCGCTGCTTCGTCCTCCTTAGTCACCTTCTCCAGCCACCCTCCTGAGTACCAGGGAGCCTTGTTATTTATTGCTAACCACGCATCATAATCATACATCACAGAAAGGGGCAATACAATTCATTCTAGAACAAGTTTGATCA
>NW_022111300.1:53738431-53752161 GCF_000313985.2 Echinops telfairi
CCCCTGAAAACCTCCACTTGCACCAGGAGTGTGGGCTGCGGAAGGGGAGTTGCGCACCACCTTAATCTTCTTCCAGCTCCTTGGCTGCTGACCACAGATTGCCCCAAGGAGTTTGTTACAGCGTGTTAAATGGTGTTGTGGGGGACACTAGATCTTCACTCCCAAACCACTAAGAAGCCTTTCCAAGGAAGCAGGCACCCAATGCACCTCTCACAGGTCCTTACCTCAGTTCATTGACATCACAGGTGGGCATGTTCACGGACCTTCCTCAGTCCCGCATGCCGCTCTCTGGAGTCTTTCACAGGAAGCCCACAGTCCCGGGGAGGGTGGTTGCCATTCGGCCCCAGTGCGGGAGTGGTTACACTCACCTCTGGAGCCCAGGGACTCAGAAGGACGATGGACTTTTCTAGGATGCCCAATCAAACACCACACACTTCCCAACCATTCCTCACTGGAACGGAGCCTCAAGGAGCACAGCAAAAGTTTACCTTGAGTGTTTGAAAATGTTCTATGTCTCAGTGAGGATTTTAGGAATCCAACAAAATGGATTCAGGGCATGCCTCCTTTATCAAAGTGTTAGTTTATCAAAGTGGCTTTGTTTTCATTTTACACCTTGGGGCTCCCCCTTCGCTCTGTCTCACACACACACAAACACACACACACACAGACATGTCTGTACATGCATTTGGATTCCTACTGCTTTGAGTAACAGGTGCTGAACTGTGCACGCCTTCTGGAGGGATGAAGCCTGCTAACACGTTCACCACCTGCAGAGAAGCATCAGATGCTTGGAGCGTGTATGCACGAGAGACCTTCAAAAAGTTCGTGAGAAAATGACGTTGTCTTTGACTTCCATTTCCCATGGACTTTTTGAAGCCCTCTTGTGGACACTCTAAAAGCTGGTAAGCCTACACTTCACTAAGAAAGGTAATCCTTTAGACAGAATAGACTTTTACTGTCGGAATGAGGTATGCATGTACTCTACAATACCACTAGTGGGCAGTGCAGACTTAGGGATGCAACTTGTTCGCCCTGCATTTTCGCATTCCTGTTATTTAAGTACTGATGAGGCAACTGTTTTGAAAAAGCCATGAAGTGGTTTACAAAACAATATGTTCACATTCAAATGTTCAACAATTTCTGCTCCACGGTGATTTTCCTGAGGGGAATAGCAAATAGGAAGCTGCTTAAGGAAATTTTAGGTGTCCCCACCCACTCCCCACTCCCAACCCCCCTCACAAACACACACATACACACACTGGCCCAGGACCCCAATTCACTGCCATGGAGTTGATTTGAGGCATAGACAGCCTATATAACGTTTGTGCACCCGTGGAACGCCACAGGAGGGACGTTCCTTCCAAGCGTGGGGTGGTGGCTCTAAACTGCCAGCCTTGTGCTTGGCAGTCCAATGTTTCACCGCCAGCACTATCAGAGCTCCTTGAATGAACTTTGATAGGGGAGAAAACCATAAATAAAGCAAAGTAGCATTCAACAGTGTGAACCGAGTTCATATTCCTATGCCCTTATAGAGAAATCAATTTTGTTATCTGTAGCATGTTCTTAATAGTTAAGCTGATAGGTTTTCAGAATAAGGATACCGTAACATTAGGGAATGTGTGTCTGAATCAAGAAACTGTTGGGTGAATGTTTCGGGTGCACCACAGAAGAGGATATTTCTAACATATGACCTCCCACCACCGTCCACTGTCCTCAAGTCGATCCCAACTCATAGTGATCTTATCTGACAAAATAGCACTAATTATTTCCTTCGGGTTTCAGACGCTGTAAATCTTTGGGGAGAGAGGACAGCCTTATCTTTCTCCTGCTGAGCAGCTAGTTGTTTGAGCCCCTGACCTTGAGGTTAGTAGCCCACAGCACCAACAGGCTCCATTGAATAAATGACAGTCACAGAAGGAATTTTATTAGAGACACTAAAATTTTGTTATAGGCTGAAATGAAGATTAACCACTTTTGGAATTATTTTTTAAATGATTTCTATTTGTTTATACTTATGCACACATACATATAACTAAAGCCATTCAATCAATGTGGACTCATAGTGACCATGTAGTGCAGGGTAGAATTGCCCCTACAATTTCTGAAACTAAATCTTTATAGGAGTAAATAGCTTCATCTTTCTCCAGCAGAGTGGCTGGTGGTTTCAAACTACTGACTTTGCAATTAGCAGCTCATCACATAACCACTATGACACGAGGGTCCCATATACATACATATATGCTTCCATACCCTAACAAAGAAATAATTTGTGTTCTTTGATACTATTTTTAAATAGTATACACATAGATTTAACTTATTTTTATTGAAAAAAAATGCAGTTGAAAAGTGCTTAAAAATTGAACACAGAAATATAGTTAGGCACATATAATTCTTGGTAGATGCTCTTTTCTACCAATTTTATGCTCTGTTTCGAAATGGCAATAAACAGTAATGATAAGAGTAAAATGTTTAAATCCCCATGTGGTTAGTCCACAGCCATGATGCACTCGCTGAGATTTCATGAGCGTTTCCCTTATTGATTCCATTTGTGCAAAATGTTTGCTCCCTCTCCTATCCTTGCCCACAGCTCTCTATCTGCGAAAGGTGTAGCAGGCCACGCTCATTCTGCTGTAGACCCTGACACTGTCCAGAGCAAGCACAAGCTGGGGAAAGAAGTGCTGATGGAAGATTAGTGATTTCTAGAATTGGAAACAGATGTGCTTAATAGACCAAGATTTTTAAAAATACATTTGAAAGTCTGGTACACAGTGTACAGGGAAACTATTCTTAAACACTGCCATTCAGAACAGAGAAAACATAAGCCTTTAATCGTGTAATCTAAATAAGTGTGTATGTGCAATGGAGAGAAAAAATGGTACAGGTAATCATGCAAAAAACGCTGTCCCAGCTGATTCTCAGTCCTAGTCAGCTTTTCTTTGGCAAGCCTGAATGTATTGATCTGGAATTTGATTATGGATTTCAAATATGTGGAAGATATCATTGATATTAAATCTCATGGTCTAGAAAACCAATTAATAATGATCAAAAAGAACGCTCATCCTTTGTATTGGCAATCAATAGCTTTGGTTCCTTCCATCATAGAAAGGATTTTTGGCAAAAAAAAAAAAAAAAAAAGGAGGAAAGGGCTTTAAACTTTCTTGGCAAATCATGATTTTATAATAATATATTTTTAAGAATTTTGCTCTAATACTTATACATTTGTGATGATAACAATGTGTCTAGCAGGGAGATATGGAGGATGGTCCCAGTGTTTCTCTTACCATAAGGCCGCACCTCCCAGGAGGCAGGTTGTACTCCACCCCTTCGTAAGTGCAAGTTGACATACAATCCAACTATCACACAAACCGTGAGGGAATCTGAGAAAAACCAAATCCTTGTGGGTCAAACCAACATCTTGGCTTGAGCAGTAGACTATACTTCTGGAAGATGTTCATACAGATTCTTTGAAACCTGGGTTTTGAAAGTACTTTCTTCTGACAGTCACTCCCCCTTTTCAATGTGTTCCCTTTAAATAGCTCCCAATGACAGAGCTTGTGGCACCCAGGGGGATCCTGAAGACCCACCTCACTGACTGACTCAGTTTTGCCAGCAGCAAGTCCTGCTCTTTTCCAATCAGCCAGGGCCTCTTTTGCTAATGATATTGGCACCGGTGCAGTTGTATGTTCCTAATCAGTAACTTTAATATAGAAATGAGATTTTCACCTTTATTTAACTCTATCCATATCTAATCTATTGGTAGATATAACTCACCACATAATTTCAAGGTGTATTATGGGGAGGGAGAAGACTATGCTAACATAAAGATCGCTGAGACAATAGATTTAGATACTTTCAATGAAATCACTTCAAATTCTACAAAAGAGAAGAGACAAGCTCCTACCTCTATGTGGACAGAGTTATAAAGATGCTGCAGAAACTGTGCCCAAGGCCTCTCTATTGCACAGGTTCTTCAAGAATCCTGGCAACCGCCCTACTAACATGATCCGTGGATATTAGCAGCTCGTCTTAATACAGGTAGAGAATGAATGCATGGACTTGATTTAGGACTGATTCTATTATGACTCCTCACTTTGGACCCATCTAATATTTATCTGACTTCATTTTTCCTTTGTAATACATGAGATGATTTTTGCTGACTCTAGGTATCTTACACTGTTTACTTAAAAAGACACAAAGCTCCAAAGTAGAAAAGTGATGTTGTCAGCTATTTGGTTGTGGGAAAGATTGGCACAGGTCAGACTCCCATCCCCAAAGACTTCAGGAGCAGCATATGTTAGTGGAGAGAAGAAATAGATTCATACACAGCAAGTTGCCAAGTGGGAGAAAAATCTGGAGTGTCCCTAGCAGTAACTTATTTGCACAAAAAGGAGCCATTATCCTACATACCAGTTTAAGTGTAATTTTGATATTATGTAGAGAAGAACTTGAGAAATGTAAAACACACCATTTAGAGACTCATCCCTGACACTAACATGCTCAAGAGAGGAACGGAGGGAGTAGAGTTGATTCTGCCTGAGGATGGAATTCCAATGGAAGAGATAGAGGAGCACATCCCACCAAGCCTTGAGGACGATGTCCAGGCTCAGAGCAGCCAATGCACAGAGAGGACCTTATGGCTGACCCCACTGTGAGACATGACATCCCTCACTGACCCATAGCCCTACAGGGGACAACACTGGAGACACAATGTGGGAATTGTGCCCAATCTGACGCCACCACACCAAGGCAAAATACTAATGGTGTGCAAAAGAACAGCAAGGGGAGCAGAGCAAGGAAGTCCCAAGGAAATACCAAAAGTAGACTTTGGGGCAGGGCATGGCACCCCATAAGATTGACTGGAAAACACTCCTAAAGGTCAGTGAACAGACCTTGAACTATTTGCAGGCTTTTCTTGCTTTTTTGCTTTTTTTGTCATTGGTTTTGTTATTGTTGTTTTGTTTTCTTTTGTTGCTTTGTTTTGCTCTGTCTTGTTTTTGTGCATATTTTTATCTCTGCAGGGCTATCTAGATAAGATAGGTGGGATAAACAATCTGGAGGAGAAAACAATGAGACAAATAGTTCTGGGGGACGTGGGAGAGGGGGAAACAAGGGAAAGGATGTGGGTGTTAACAAACCCAGGGACAAGGGAACAAAAAATGGTCCAAAATCAATGGCAAGGAAGGTGTACGAGGCCTGGTAGGGCTTGACCAAGGGCAATGTAACCGAGAGGAATTACTGAAACCCAAAAGAAGATTGAGCATGATAGTGGGACAAGCGGAAAATAAAATGAAATAGAGGAAAGAACTAGGAGGCAAAGGGCATTTATAGAGGTCTAAATACAGGCATGCACATAAGTAAATATATTTATATATGATGATGGGGAAATAGATCTGTGTTCATATATTTACAGGTTTAGTATTAAGGTAGCAGATGTACATTGGGCCTCCACTCAAGTACTCCCTCAATTCAAGAACACTTTGTTCTGTTAACTGGCATTCCACGATGCTCTCCTTCCCAATACAATTGCTGAAGACAAAGCGGGTGCATAAGCAAATGTGTTGAAGAAAGCTGATGGTACCTGACTATCAAAAGATATAGAGTCTGGTGTCATAAAGGCATGAAGATAAACAAGTGGCTATCTAGATCAGAAGCAACAAAGTCCGCATGGAAGAAGTCCACCAGCCTGTGTGGTCATGAGGTGTGGATGGGGTCAGGTATCAGGAATCAAAGAACAAGAAAAATCATATCATTGTGAATGAGCGGGAGACCCAAAACCCATCTGTAGACAACTGGACATCCCCTTACAGAATGGTGGTGTGGAGGAGACGAGCCAGTCAGGGTGCAGTAGAGCAACGATGAAACATACAATTTTACTCTTGTTCTTTAATGCTTCCTCAGCGCCACCCACCCACCCAACTATCATGATCCCAATTCTACCTCACAAATCTGGCTAGACCAGAGGATGCACACTGGTGCAGATAAGAAGTGGAAACACAGAGAATCCAAGGCAGATAAATTCCTCAGGACCAATAATGAGAGAAATGATACCAGGAGGGGAAGGGGAAGGTGAGGTAGAATGGAGGATCTGATCACAAGGATCTACATATAACCCCCTCCCTGGGGGATGGACAAACAAAAGTGGGTGAAGGGAGACGTCAAACAGTGTAAGACATGACAAAATAATAATAATATATACATTATCAAGGATTCGTGAGAGACGGGTGAGGAGAGGGAGGGGAAAATGAGGAGCTGATAGCAAGGGCTCAAGTAGAAAGAAAATGTTTTGAGAATGATGATGGCAAACAATGTACACATGTGCTTGACACAATGGATGGATGGATTGTGATAATAGTTGCATGAGCCCCCAATAAAATGATTTAAAAAAGGAAAAAAATAGACAAATGAAGGAGATGAACATTTATTCTCTTCTTCATGCCCTTTGATGAAGAAACAGAAGTGATTTGTGATTTAAAATTAAATGATCTGCAATCATTTTGACTAAAACAATCTTGGCTGTTTTCAATCCGTTGGTTTATAAAACAGATTTGTTGAGATCTGATTCAGAGATCTTACTTTCTGTGTCCCATTCCAGTGTTTTATGGATGTCCAAGTCAAGGGATAAAATTCTTTACATACTACTTTTTTTAACATTAAAAACAATAAATTCTGACAGAAGCCTGGACATTCCCTCATGTTTCATAGAAACTGGACAGAATTTGTAAACAAAAGAAAACATTTCCATTTCAGGGGCTCTGCAGAGATCCAAGCTCTTCTACAGTCATCAAAGTTCACCTTATTTTCCTTTCCTTTTTTTTTTTAACTGGGTGAAGTTAAAATCGCACGGCTTGACTGCTATAAACCATTTTCAGTTACGATCATTTAATATTTCCCAGTTTCATAGTTGCTATGAATGCGACGCAGAAGGTCAAGGAAGAAGAGGATGACCATCAAGGAGATGGACTGCCACAGTGCCTGCCACCAGGGGGTCAAACGCTGCCCCCGTTGTGAGGACGGCGTGGACCCGGGGCGTGCTTTGTTCTGTGGCACAGAAGGTCACCAGAAGCGGGAACTGACTCCATGTCACCTACAAACCAGAGCAACACCGGGAGAGGAACCCGCTCTCTGATACCCAACAAGACAGCAGCGACTCTGGGTGGCATCAGGCACTGGTTAAACCATGCGGACCCTTTAAAAGACACGTCTGTATACCAACAAAAATCGAAAAGTCCTTCGCCCAGCCCCCTCTCCCAAGAACTGTAATGTCTTATCATTTAAATGATTTCTGAGCTACATTTTCTGGGTAGAAAATGTAGAGATCAGTATTCAGTGAAGGCTGAAAGCTTATTAAAAAATAAATTCCCCAACCCCATTGCCATCAAGTGGATTCTGACCATAGCCCCCCTCTATAGGACTTCTGAGGTGATAAGACCTTGAGGGGCAGCCAGTCCCATGTTTCTCCGAAGGAATGCCTGGTGGGTTTGAAATTCCCACCATGGGGTTAGCACCCCAGAGCATACTTGACAGTGGCACCAAGGCTGGATTAATAATTGCCTTGGTGTAAGGGAGGGGAAGGTGGGGGGAATGGGAGTCAACATCAGTGGTACAAGAGAGAAGAAAAGATGCCAAAGTTGATGATTGCACCACTTCCCTTGGTATAATGGAACTACTGAATGTATGATATGTTTATTAGACTGCAATTAAAAAGTCTTCTGTGGAACTGAAAATAAAGAATGGTCTGTATGTAACACACATGTTTATCTGTTTACCTATATATTATCTTTGACCCATCCTCACCTTCTCACCATTTGTAATATGAACATTTGAGGAAGAGCAATCTATAATCTTTTAAATGTATTTCTCTTGTTGCTGGTTATTTGAGAAATAAAAAGTCCTTATCTCTTTACAAGTAAAAGATTGCAGGCGTTTCTGTTGATGGTTAGAACAAAGCATCTTCCCTCTATCCTCAAAGCAACTCCAATCCTGGCTTCTAGAACTCTATTGAAAAGTGAAAGGAAGGTTAGGACAAAACTAGCTGATTTTTGGATGGGTACAGATTTCATCCAAGGTGTAAGAAATCATGCATTCTTTTTTCTTAAGTGGCTGTGTATTTATTTGTATGTAATTGCACACACAAGTCTATAAGCACACATTCTGTTCTATATTATTTGGCTTTAAGTGTCTAAGTCATTGTTGCACGTATAGTTTTTCACCCACCTTTCTCTTCCCCTCCTGTATCATCCAGGCCAAGTTGTTTTGTTATGCAAGGCTCCATAGGCTCATGTACAAATGCACATACACGGATATGCAAGGGGCTCCAACAAGTTCATGGAGGAGTGGGATTTAAACACAGTGTAATTTTCCCACAAGTTTTTTGAAACACTTTCATATGTATATTTAAAGCAAATCCACATATGTGCATGTACATGCATACATTTATAGTGTGTTTTTGTAATTTTTTTTTCATGAAGTAAAATCACAGCACTCTTTCTAGCTTTCTTTAGTTACTCAACACCACATAGGATCAGCTCTCAGTGAACTGGTAGTTGAAACTCATTTTTCTGAGTGGCTCTCTAATAATCCGCAGGGTGGTCCTTGCACGATTGATCAGCCTTTACCTGAGTGGTGGGCATTCTCATACTCTTCGCTGTGGCCCCCGAGAGTGGTCTTGCAGGAAGTAACCTTCTACATAACAGCCTGCATGCTGATGCTTTAATTTCTAATCTGCTTTATTTTTCCCCCAAAGCCATTTTATTGGGAGCTAATAGAGCTTATCGTTCCATAGTTGAATCACATCAAGCAATAGTGTGCAATTGCTACCACCTTCAGTTTCAAAATATTCTCTTCTCGAACTACTTGACATTGACTCCCTTTGACCACCGCCCCACTGCCCGACCACCCGTGCCCCGTCTGCTTTTGTTGCCAGTAACTCAATATAATGTCTGATGAAAGCTCTCATGCTAGTTGACTGCAGAAAATGTAATCTTTGCAGGTTTATGTTTATAAATTGACAATCTTACCCTTCCTATTTACTCGCCCCCCTTGCCCGCCACACTAGTTCCCCTTTAAATTTTTTTTTTGACTTAACATAGAAGTATATTTGAAATATATGAGGGAACTTAAAAATTTATGGAAAAAATCCATTATCTTTTAATTCCGTTTTCCATTATTTTCTGAAGCTCTAGCTTATACCTGTATATTTGAATATGTGTATGGATGTCCATAGTATGCATATATACATATATATAAGCCCAGCTATATCAACGCCTTGAATTTCTATCTGAACTGTGAGATCGGCTTTCTCCCTGATGTTAACACAAAAGGAATAAAGCTGAGATAATTTCTGTCTCACTCTAGTAATGAATAACTTTATTTGTGGCTATATAGATTAGCTGAGAAAAAATGGTGACTATTCAGCCCATTAAGAGATGCATTTCCAGAAAATTATTATTTTATATTGAATAATTACTTAGGAAAATTTATAATGTTTTCTGTTGTTTTTAAGCAACTATGTACCAATCATAACTTTTAAGATAATCCAATCAAAAGAAATTTGCTTCATTGATTTACATTTAAGCCTTATAGTGTAATAGAGACAGGTTTTAATGTATATTACTGAGTGAAAACATTTTCTGGTGTAAACATGCTCATAGCATGATAATCTGGGGGGAGTAAAATACAAATTCAAAAGGAAATTACAATATAAATTTAAAAAAATAGATAATGGTGAATAGGAATCATGCAAGTGGGTTTTCCCAAAAATGATACAAATGGGAATGAAAAGATAATAGAATTTTCCCTAGACTTTTTAAAGCCTCCCCCACTCCACCCACCTACCTATGCTCCTTGGGTATCGCTGGACTTAGTAAAGTTCAATCCAACCAATTTATTTAAAATGTCAATGTTTAAAGTATACTATGAACTTTATTGTTTTGAATCTAAATAAATGTATCATTACTATTTAAGGCACATTTAAAACATGTAAAGCATGCATTAGCCAGAGAACAAGAATTGAGACCTTCTCCGTGATGCATTTTGTGTCCTGCTTCTGCCTGGAAGGAGTCATGCTGGAGCTCAGGATCCGGGCTCAGCTGCTGGTGGGAATGTCAGTAGCTTGAACCGAGCCCATTGGCCCTTCCACGGGAGAAAGACACGGCAGGCTGACTCAGGTAAGACGACAGCGCTAGAAACGCTGTGGGGTGATTTGACTCTGTCCTGTGGAGTTTCTATGAGTTGAAATTGACTGGACAGAAAGGGTTTGGATTTCAAGTACTTGTGGGTAAACAATTCCATGAAGGAATATTGGCTACAATTTCTGGAGCAATGATGTATGGCAAGAAATTTTGGAGGCACATCTGTCTGTGTGTAGTTCATTGCGAGGAGTGGAACATTGCCCTGCTGCTGACTAACCCTAATCTGCTGTAGTAGAGGTTCCTTCTTGTCAGGCAAAGGCCTGGTTGGCTTAGTGGTTACGTGCTGGGCTGCTCATCTAATGGTCAGCTGTTAGAAACCACCAGCCAGGCTTTCTACTCTCGTAAAGACTTACAGTCCCAGGAAACCACAGGGGCAGTGCTAGCCTGTCCTGTGGGATGGCAATGGGTTAGCATCAAGCCAATGGCAAGGAGTTTGAGAGTGAATTTCTGTTCAGGCACCTATCTTAGTTGTATTCCTCACTTTTCATAAGTAGATGATGATACTACCAGAACCTGTCTACCTGTTCAACATTCGGTTTTATAATCTGACTTATTTCATAGCAAATACGTATCACCAGGGTCAAATTAAAGATGCCTGTACCAGTGTGAAGGCGACAGGGAGAGCCCAGGAAGCTAGCTGACCGGTGGAATGAGATGATCAGATGGAAATGTGAGAAAAATGACCCAAGCTTCAGAGTGAGGGTGAGCGTGACTGGGGGGATTGAGGTAACGGTCAGGATGTTGTCAGGAGAAGGTGCAAAGGCACTGTAGGGCATCCTACATTTGCCGAGGGTGGGGAGATCTGCACTGGTGAGAAATATGTGGTTGAGAGAAATGGAAGTAGTTAACTCACTAATGAATGAAAGGTTAGGGCTGTTCCAGGCAGGCTGGAGGAGGTGATTACAGATGTATGGCCTTATCAGCGGAAAGGCCACTAAACAAGAGGGATGTCAGCAGGAAGAGAAACTCGAGGAGAAAGGGCAGGGAATTCATTTCGGAACGTGTTGAGCTAGAGGTGGATATTTTTAGCAGGAGTTTGAATTATCCATCAATGTGCAGAGAGCTGGTGGTAAAAGCGGTGGGAGATGGAGTCAGCAAGGATGGCGTAGTGAATGAAGTGGACAAGGAGTGGGGAGTGATGGTTAAGGGTGTGCATCAACTCATCTGTTGTTGTTTTAGAGGTCATTGAGTCAGTTCTGACCCTTAGCAACCTTATGCACACCAGACTGGCACTCTGCCCGGTCTTGGGCCGGCTTCACTGCTGTTCCTAGGCTTGAGACCATTGCTGCAGTCAGCATGTCCGTCCATCTTGAGAGCCGTCCTCTTTTTCATTGCCCCTCTCCCTAACCAAACATGACATCTTCTCCAGGGACTGACCCCACCTGACCAAATGTCTAAAGTATGTAAGATGGAGTTTCTTCATCCTTACCTCTAAGGAGCACTCTAGCCATATTTCTTCCAAGACAGAGCAGTTTGTCCTCCCAATAGTTTACAGTACTTTCAATATTCTACAGTCACACAATGAACATTCATTGATTCTTCTTTGGTCTTCTTTCTTGAATGTTCAACTTTCACAAGCTTAAGAGGGAATTGAAAATACCATGACTTGGGTCAAGCACACCGTAGTCCTCAAACTAATATCCTTGCTTTCCAACACTTTAAAGAGGTCTTGTGCCACTGATTTACCTAATGCCACACGTCTTTGTATCTTTTCAGTGTTCCTTCCATGAGCATTGATTGTGGACACAAGCAAGAAAAAATACTTGATAACTTCATCATTTTCTCTGTTTATCATGTAACCTATTGGTCCAGTTGTGAGGATTCGGGCCTTCTTGACATAGAGTTGTAATCCATCCGAGAGGCTGCAATCCTCAATCTTCATGAACAAGGGCTTCAAGTCCTCACTTTCAGCCAGCAGAGATGTGTCATCTGTACATTAAAGGTTGTTAATGTCTTGCTCCAATCCTGATGTCACAGTCTTCTCCATATAATGCAGCTTCTCCGATGATTTGCTCAGCATAGAGATTGAATAAGTATGGTGAAAGGATTCAGTCCTGATGCACACCATTCTTAATTTTAAACTATGTAATATTCCCTTGTTCTGTTCACACAACTACCTCTTGATTCATATACCATTTTCACAGGAGCACAATGAAGTGTTCTGGAATTCCCATTCTTCTCAAGGCTACCCAAAGTTTGTTATGACCCACACAGCTGAATGCCTTTACATGGTTAAGAAAACACAAGTAAAAATCAAGTATTCTCTGCTTTCAGCCAAGGTCCACCTAATATCAGTTATTATATCCCTAGTTCCATGTCCTCTTCTGAATCTGGCCTGAACTTCTGGAAGCTCCCTGTCAATGTACTCTTGAGATAATTATATGTAAAAATGAGCATATTGAAAAATGATCAACTTGACTGGGCTTTGGTATTCAGGTTTTGTAGTCATACAATAATGCGATCATCTCCCATGATGTAATCCTCAGCCATGGGCCACTAAAAAGGGCATCTTCTTGAGGATGTGGTTTGCATCAAGTATTTATGGAAGTCCTGAGAAAACTCTCAGACTTTGTGCAGGAAAAATTCTCTGCTTCCTGTATCAGCTTGAATACTTTGATTTGAGCCAGTAGACTATTGTATTTTTTTATCTTAGGGTTTGATAGTTTCTGTAGCCTATGAGCAGCTAGTCTACCATCTTACCAGCCCATCTTATAATCTTCAGCTTCTGGAGCCCATGAGCCTGCAGACTGTTGTCTGACCTGCTGATCTTGGGCCTGTGAGCCCTGGAGCTGTGTGAATTAAAGAACCCTCCAGTCTGACACCTGACCTATACACTTGGACCATGATAATCTCTACAAGTATATTAACCATTTCCTTGAAATAAACCTCTCTATACATAAGCCCCACTGGCATAGTGACTTACACCTTGAACTGCTAATCTCAAGGTCAGCAGTTTGAACCCACAGCTGCTCTCTGGAAGAAAGGTGAGATTTTCTAGCCCTGTGAAGATACACAGCCTCAAAAGTCCAAAGGGGGGAGTTCAACCTTGCCCTACCATGCCAGTGGGAGCTAGAATCAATTCAATGCCATTGAGTGGTGGCACATAAGAATTACTGGTTTTGTTATTGTAGGAAATCCAGCCTAACACAGAGGGAAATAGGCTTAACAACGTAAAATTTTTGTGATGTATGTAAGTAAGTAAGGCGAAGGTTGAGTGTTGCGTATTGGACGGGCTTGATGGCAGCAGAAGCAGAGGGTAGAGGAATGAGTAAGAGATGAAGATGTGGGAAACAAAAATAAATCATTCTTTCAGCCATTTGAGAGGGACCAGAAACTAACAGCTGTAAGAGCTTTAGGTAGCACATGGACATTGGACCTCCACTCAATTACTCCTGCAATGCAAGAACACTGGCATTCCATGATGCTCACCTTCCCGACACAATCGCTGAAGACAAAGTGGGTGCATAAGCAAATGTGGTGAAGAAAGCTGATGGTGCCTGGCTATTAAAAGATATAGTGTCTGGAGTCTTAAAGGCTTGA
>NW_022111300.1:53753114-53767211 GCF_000313985.2 Echinops telfairi
AGTGGAATAGTCATGAAGTGAGTTTTCCAGATAGCCCAAAGCTAGCAAAGCCTGGGGATATCTAAGTGTCCTTAGACTCCAGGAGGGACATTTTAGAATTTCATAGTAGGAAAGAACAAATTTGTGTTGTATCTTGTAGTTCTAAAGATTTTGTTCTAAGACTGTGCATCTGTCCTATGTGTAGTGCAAGGTCATTATTGGAGAAGTGGTGAGTTTATTGTTCAGGGGAGATTGAATTATGTTTTGTGGTTAATAATGCCAACATTAATTTTCAGCACATAATTGCATCAAGACTGTATGTAGAAGACTCCATTAGCCCCCTCTTCCTTTTGGATTACTCTGAAAGCAGAAATGTGAGGTAATATGAAAATAACAGGGTGTTTTTGTTTGTTTGTTTGCCTTTTGTGAAGTGATGATTTTTCTTTTCTGATGGTAGCTAAGAAAGAAACTATCTTTATTCATAAATCACATGATAATTTTGTTCCGTAGACATCATCTTCAGAAAGATTTTCCTTCTCATGCAGATCTGAATATACCGGAATATATATTTATAGAAAATGTTGCTAATTCCTCGGAACCAAACTATGGCAGATATTACTGAAATCAGAGATATGGCAAGTTGCCTGGTTTAATATTTCAAAACTACTGCAGTGTGAAAAGCCAATTGTTCAGAATGATTTAGGTATGATCATATGAGGGTACAACCTTGGGAAGTTGTATCCTTACAAGACAAAATACTAAATAAATATTAAATAAAGGGACATGTACTTGGGAAATTCTTTCTAATGCTGACTCATTAGAAATGAGGCAGGCACCTCCTATTTCTGTCACTTTTAATGTAACTCAGGACATATATCATTTGTGGATGACATTCACAATCCTGCTAAATTAATAATCTTTAACATCTACGAGGACACTCGTAGATGTTACTAATAGATTTTGAATACACTTCCATTAATCTAAGCCCGAAGTTGAAGAAGTAAGTGGTAAAAGCAAGGTTATTTTGACTCCAAAGTCTAATTTTTAAATGATCAGAATAACTCATGTTCAAGGGAGTATCATTAATCTGGAATCCATTTTCCCTGATATACCGTTTTAATGATCTTAGCTGTACAATATCTCATTTATTATTTCTATTTTCTGTTCAGCTTTTGCAACACTGGAGTGTCCAAGGTAGGGGTCCTCAAACTTTTTAAACAGGGGGCAAGTTCACTGTCCCTCAGACCCATTGGAGGGCCAGACTATAGTTAAAAAACAAAACAAAAAACTATGAACAAATTCCTATGCACACTGCACATATTTTATTTTGAAGTAAAAAAACAAAACGGGCCCAAAACACCTAGTGGGCCAGATAAATGTCCTCGGCGGGACGCGTGGGGCACACGGGCTGTGGTTTGAGGATGCCTGGTCCAAGCAACAGTGAGCAGAGCAAAGTGACCAAGGTGGAAAGAGAGAGGAGGGGGCAAGGAAAGTAGGGCAGAAAGGGCATAGGCCCAAGGAGATAGTAAGGACTTGGACTTGGACTCTGAATAGATTGGGAAGCCTCTGAAATATTTTGAGCAGAGCACCGAACTACCGTGTTAGAAGATTGGGTTGCTGTATTGAGAATGGAAGTAATGTACACCAGCGTGTGAGCAAGGAGTAGGGCAGCTCTTAAATCAAGTTCAAGTTAAAGATGGTGGTGGCTTTGGATCAGGGTGGTAGAGGCTTCATTTGAGACAAATGGTTGGATTTATTATACGCTCAGCATATAATATTAGATGGCCAGCTGGATGGATCTGCATTTCATTTAGATGTGGCATGTTCGTACAAAGAGATAAGAAACAAAGGAACTGAGAATCAGCGAGTTTTTGACCCGATCAAGCAATGGAATGGAATCTCCATTTGGTGGGATGGTGACGACTGGTTGAGACACAGGTTTGTGGGAGAAGATCTGAGGTTGACGTTATAGCATGCCTCCTTCAAGATGCCTACAGAGGCGGTTTGTCTTGTTGTACACAGACGGGGTCACTATGATTTGGAATTGAATCCATGTCACCTAACACCAGCAGAAACAAGTAGGATAGGGGCAAGTGAGCCCCAATTCCAGAGGAGGACTACACATCTGAGACAGAGGTTTGGCCAGTGTCAGCATTTTGGTTAGAATTAGTCCCTAGAGAGCTCTCCCAGGGATAACAGTCTAGAAAGGAGAGGTGCCAGGACTGATGTTTGGAACTGTGTGGCAGGCAATCTTCTAACTTTGAAACGTCAATCTTTACACAGGAAGGGGGATTATACACATTTTAGTTGCTCAGAGGATAATCTTCAATAGTCTTTAAAAATTTGAAATTATTTGATGCCCCTTATTGATGAGTACAATATGAAACTCACGGCTGCTGATTTTATTGTGATTCACAGTGACTCTCTGAGATGGAGTAGAACTGTCCATTTGGGTTTCCAAGGCTAGGAATCTTTAGGAGACTCTAAGCGGTCCATTTCTCCTGGGACTGGTGGGTTTGACCGCTTGCCTGTGGTTAGCAGTTCAGTGCTAATGAGAAAGTCTAATGTGGCATTATGGGATGTTTGACATCGCTTTTGTCCCCCAGACAAACCCAGTGCAACTCCCAGGCTCCTTTCCTATGGACTAGAAACGAAGATTTTAAAAGTTAAAAGACAGCGTTTTTTACTCCACTTGAGCTACAGTGTCAGAGACTTCTAGGGGCAGTGCTACCTGACCCTCCATGCCCACTGTGGGTCACAGGCCACTTTGTGGGCAGCGAGTCAACAAACTTGGTTTGTTTGTTAAGGAGCATCCATTACAAGATGCCTTAGAGACTCAAATATTCATAATTCATTGTCATTTTATCCTTGCGACTCATTGTTGTCTTTAGCTGTGCCTTCCATTTTGTTCTTGTCACCTATAAGGCCACACTGTCTGATTTGCATCAAGCGGGAGGAACTTGCATAAATAAACTTTCGGTGAACTTCCTGCGATCATCTCCTGATCTCACATTTCGTTTTCCTGGTACAAATTCTGAACACAGTCTCATTGTAGTTGTTTTGTTGAAAGAGAAGCCTGCCCCCCACCCCCCACCCCCATCGCAGCCCATTTCTAATGTAATTGGTTGATAGGGTCTTCTGTGTTTCTACCTTTAGCATACTTCTCCTTACATCTTGCTTTTCAGAAACGAATTTCAGTGTATTTTGGTCAGGGTTCTCTAGGTAAACAGAATCAGTGATGCGGATATTACAGAAGGATAGTGAACGTTCCTAATGAAAACATGAGATCACTAGTTGGATAAACGAAGGCAGTACATGCCTGATCCAATTCCTGAAGGCTAGTGTATACTTCACAGTGTTACCCACAAGAAAAGCATGATTAGAGATTGTGCTTTTCATTTTTAAATAGGTGATTTCAACTTAGGTAGGTGATTAAAATAGGTAGGCGACTTTCTTTTGTGTTTTAAATTTGTTACAGGATTTCAAACCATGTATGTAGCTTGAATGCTGGATTCACTCAAGTATTCAAGTGAAAATCAAGCTAAAAAAACAAAGTATGATGTGAGTTTATCCATACATTTAGATAGTTACCAAATTTAGTTCTTTTACTAAGAACCTCTGGTAAAAAAAACTTGTACAAATTCACTGTGTAGATTTTTAACATCTTTTTTCACCTACATATTCATGTGCTTCAATTTCCAGATGTGCCTCTATTTTTGTCAATAAATTTTTCCCCCACAAAAAAAGTAAATACGATGCTGACATGTTAATATTCAGGAACAAAAGACTGGCTTTAATTGTTTTATTGTAAGAAGATGACTGCTAACTTGTTCAGGAGTTTCTGGTGATAGCTGGGATTTGCTCATGTTTTTCAATCACTGAATTCAGATTTGCTAATTTGTCCTCTCACACCTCAGGATCCTTCACTTACAAGTACAAAAATAACTGGTTCGGCAACAATAATAAGAACATTCACAGCACAACCTGCCAGCATCCACAGAGAAAAAAAACCCAAGACTTAAAAAGGAAAAATAAGAAAGTCTATCTAACATGGCATCGTGCCATAATAGATTTAACGGTCTGTTTCCACCCTCCCCCCAGAGAAACACATTTCCTGGTGAACGTGAAAATGAAGTGGAAGGACTACCAGATGTAAAAGGAGGACGAGATTCTCAAAACAACAAGGATAGAGAGATCCAGGAGCTGCAGAGGCAAGACACGCAATAAAACCTGAAAGATAAACAATTTTAAATAGCCCCATTGGCTCCTATATGACAATGTGGCTGAATATCGTATCACATTATGTAATCAGCTTATATGTGATATGAAGTGCTGTGAAATTATACTTTTAACTAGATTTTAAGTATATGACTGAAACAAACACAAACATTTGTTGCGAAAAGATGACTGCATGACCAGCATCATTCTCTTCCCGTGAGTAAGCGCTTAGAAAAAGTGCAATGAACTACCCAATTTGTTGTGCCCTGTGAGTGTAAGAAACAACTCACAAGATAATGCACTTATTACTGCTACTGGCCCAATGGAGTAGTTGGTTACACATTGGGTTGTTAACTGAAGGGTCAATAGTTTGATCCCACCTGCAGCTCCATGGGAGAAAGACGAGGCAGCCTGCTTCCTAAAGATGCACAACCTTGGAAACCATAAGTAACAGTTCTACTGTATCCGGTAGGGTCCCTGTGAATTGGAATGGACTTGATCAGTGGATTGCCAATAGTATCAGTGAAGAAATAGGCATAGTTAATATAATTATTAACCATAACCCTTGTTATGGTTAACTCATGCTAATTAAAATGGTTCTGATATCCACCCCTACTTTCCACCCCTACCACCATCAACAATTGAATCTTCATTTACTATAAACTCTGATGTTTTGCGTCTTGATGATAAAGGAGAATTTTCTTCTTTAGAGAAAAGCTGACAGATTGAAATACTTGAACTTCATAGAAAATGGCATTATTGCATCAAATATGGATTTATTAATTTGTGACAGGTAATTCTGGAAAAAAGGCTTGCAGACAAAAATCTAGGAGCATGTAAGTACTGGGATGAAGAAGTTAGTGAAAATACAGGTGTGGAAGTAGGTTAGTGATTTTTCCTCGGTGTTGGGGTGTTTTTTTTTTGCCCCTAATTAAATTCTAAAAAATTGAGTTCACTATGAGGTGTCTTCAAAATGTCCATCAGAAAAGTCTATTTTACTTCTGTTTTTTTACAAGCTTTGGGAAGCCCTTCATGTATTTTGTATCAGACAGACACTGACAAATTGCCAAGCCGTAGGAGGCTGAAGCACAAGGGACTGCATCACTTACTGATTCCTCCTAAGGCTTGGCAGATTGAAATCATGGGAACAATAATAATAAAAAAAGAATATAAAATAATGAAAACATGTTGATATTTTAACAAATCAAACACAGTATAAACATTAACCTTGACATAATATTGATTACACACATGTAAACATTCGATTCATATAAAATATACCAATAAATATGCATAATAAAATAATATTAAAATTAATGAAATAATTTAAAAACTAGGATTTTTGTAAAAGTGTGCATGCTGCAAGAGAAAGCTATGCCAAGACCCAATGTTGTTGGGTTGGGAATGAGTGTACAGATTGGCTGACCTCTCTGTTGCTTCTCTTTGCACCAATGTCGTCTTTTGCCACCTCTTCTACAAGTTTGCTCACCACATATTTCATCAAGACTGAGTAGCAGGAGCCCTGGTGGCATAGGTCTTGCAAGTTGGCCTGTGAGCCACAGCTGACTGTCATAAACCACATGTCACTCCAAGGGAGAAAAGTGAAGCTTTTTGCTTCAGTATAAAGTCATCGTCCCAAACCAGCAGGCACAGTTCTATCCTGTCCTATAGCATTGTGATGAGTCCAGCAAAATGCTTGGAACACAGCTGCAAACAGTTTAAACAATGTGTACTAACACCAACTAATGCCTAGTGGCCGAAACACAAACTACTTTTGTTTACAAAAATCACGTGCTTTGGATCGAGTTCAGATGTTTTGTTCAAGCTCCAATGCAAAATTTTCTTGGCATTTCACATCAAAATCCGATTATGTCGAGTACTGATGTGGTCAAGTACAGGGGTGCTACTGTTATTTATTTTGGAAATAATTTATTTTTATTACTTCATTGTATTGTGGGGTGCATTAGCACTGGTAATCAACAATGAATAAGAAATTTCTTTTGTTCATTAATGCCAAATCTAGGTAAATGTTCCTTTAAGTGAATATTAATGGTAGCTGGGCACTATTTAGCTATTCTGGTTTTAGAGGTGTGGAGACAGATTTAGGTGGTACATTAGTCCTGGCAACTAATTGTTTCCATGTGTCTTTTAGGTTTTCCTCACTCATTTTCTTTCCAGTTGGCTTTGAAAACATAAAATTAACCAGAGCACACAAAAATCATGAACCAAAGGTTAAAATTAAGGATTCAGTTAAACATTGTTGAATGACTACACAGATTATTTTGTAGGATTTTAAAAAGTTATTCCAAATTTACTTTTAAAAATATGATTGATCAATTTACGTACCCAATTCTTAATTTTCAAACAGTTGTGATGAATGCCCCATTTTTTATCAATCTAAATTTCTCATTCTAGTAAGGACTGCAAGTGCCTAAAATACATTGAAGGGGGGTCATTAATGCCGTGTATCACCTGCCACTTGCTATAGACTAGAAATAGCTTCATTACCTGTCCTGCTTATTGAAGCAGATGTTGATTCCTTTTATCTATCTTGAAATTCATTCATCTCACATAGACTCCTGAAAAACAACTCTATGCCTTTTAGTTTTTAATTGTTGCAAACCTACAAGTGGACTTCAAAAGATTGGTGGAAAGTCTTATCATCTCTGCATTTTATTTTTCCATGAACCTTAGGAAGTCCCTTCCTATAGATAACATTTTCCAGATGCTAGTAATCTTCCTGACATTCAGTTTTCACACCTCTATCCACCCTCCACCCCTTGCCACACAACACGTGGCTCTTAGCAGCTTATCCCATAGTATTGAGCGCTGATTTTTTAACCTCTGGTTGCACTGAACATTTCTATATTGGTTCTCAAGTTCCAGTTAGCTGTGGAGTCAGTGAACGCAGTCTCACTCAGATTTACTCCTTGTCTGAGCCATGTTCAATAATCCAAGATTAGGGGGCGGGCCCCTGGCCATCCCTGGCCCCTTCCCCTTCCCCTTCCTTATGGCTGAGACCACTCCTGCACTGGCAGCAGAAGAAACGAGAGCTTGCCTTCTCTAGCCAGGTTTCTTTCCTGGAGGAAACGAGGCAGAGTGGTGAGGTGGCGGATTGTGGTGAAAACGGGGACATCAAAGGATATTTGCTTGGTAGATGAGAGCCGTTTGAAAATTCCTTACAAGTGATTTTGAATTCTGTTCATAAAAATTTATTGAAAACCAGATTCAGATACTTCTCAAGTCTATACTCTGACCTTTATCAACCCTGTTGGGAGATTCCTTCTTCTACCGTAAATGTCTAAGAATTCTTCAGTTAAAAGGTCAGGTGAGTGGAAGATTTTTATGTAATCGATCCATGGGCATTGACATTTGCTTTTGAATCTGGACAAATGTTCGGGTTGGACTTTGGCTCGCTGACATATTTGAGTAATTGATCCTTTTAACTAAATTACCCTTGAACAATATCGTCCCTCTTCCAGGAAAGAAAACGGAAATGACAAATGTCAAAGTGCATGGAAAGGCACTGCCACAAAGGACAGGCATTGGCTTCTTGTCTCTTGGCCCTCTCCTGTGGAAAGGAGAATCACACGTCAATCAGCCCAGGGAAGACTCCTAGTAGGCAGGCTCAGGTATGCCTCCACCTTCCCATCTTCTGCCACCAGCTGGCACCCCCATGGCACTCTCTACTTCTATTCTGGGTTCCACTGATCATTGATTGACCTGGCCCCCCAGAACTCACAGACACTTTCAAGTAGAGAAGTCATTATGGAAGTTTATAGGTTACCCTTAGGCTAAGAAATGTTCAGGATACAGTTATTTGGGCAAAACAGCCTCTTTTCCTACCTGCCCATGGATAGGACTCTCTCTGACTCTTGGTCCATGGCCTGACCTCTACTTTGTTTCCACAATGTTACAAATCTCTTTTAGCCCAGCTGATAAATACCCCAAGGACAATCCAACCTACCATAAGTCTTAGCCCATCTCTGTACAGGTCAATAAAGCAAGCTCCCTAATTACCTAGAAGTACCCCACTTTGCAAATGACTCTCCTACCCAAAGGCACCCAGTTTTCCTGGCCCCCTGGGCTGGGAAGCACACCCCTTCTACATCATGTTTTGGTTCCTGCTGCTTCTGCTCTCACAATTTTTTGTCTCCTGGATTGAGAAGGACCAAAGGACGCCATCCACACCTGGTTCTTCTCTCTTGATGTTATAAAGGCCACCCTTTCTGCCTCTGAGATGGGTCATATCCCACTGATCAGAATTGCAAAACTGATCAATCCCCAAATTAGAGTTCCAAGTTTTTACAATCACACTTAATCCTATTAACACTCACAACTGAATCATATCATCCTACTAGCATGTTTCCCCATCACTCTACCAGACACATCAAGAGAAGAAGAAACATACCTAGTCTGCTTGCTCCCATCCAGTTTGTGTTAGTCCGGGTAGACTAGAGAAACAAATCCATGGGAACTCATATGTGTATAAGAGAAAGTTTTATATAAAGGATAATTGTACATTAAGAAAACATCCCAACCCACTACAGTCCAAGCCCATAAATCTTATATTAGCCCATATGCCCGATACTAATCTATGAAGTCCTCTTCAGACTCATGAAAGAAATGCATGCAATGATACCGAATGAAGGAAGATCACAGGCCAGTGGGTTGGAAGTCTTCTGGATCCAGTGGCATTGTAAGTATCTCAGTGCTGGCAGGAGTCTCTACATGGCTTCTCCAGTTCTAAAGGTCTGGTTGCAACAGAGTAGGTCCATGTGGCTTCTCCAGCTCCCAGGGTGTAGTGCCATGTGTCTTGCCGGCAGAGCCTCTCCAAAGGAGTGAGCAACAGAGAGAGAAGACTTCTGCCTCCAAGGAGGAAAAACCATATTTCCCAGAATTCTCAGAAGAAAGTCTTGCCTACATAGAGGCCTTATTGGTTATGATCCTATTGAGAGACTAGACTCCATGTCTTCACTCTTAATCTTCTCAAGTCCCAAACTGACACCAGATTATATAACTACCACACAGTTGTTTGGTTGGATGACTCCACCCCTTCACTATTAATCCTCCCAAGTCCCAAATTGACACCAGATTATATAACTACCACAGAGTTGATTGTTTGGACTTACAAAGGTGGGCTAGGAGAGTCATACCAAGAAAATCATTGTATCCCACATACCTTGAACATTGCTATCCAAACTCAAAACATTATTTTCAGTCCACTATCTTAAGCCTTTGCCTCATGAATAGAAGCATTGAATCACCTTAAAATCCTTAATGCAGTACATAGTGGGAATACGTGTTTGGGGGGCACCATTATGTACTGGGGTTGCCTAATACCCTTCTTGCTCCATCACTGGAGCAAGCATTACTGCCAAGAGCTGGTTTATCTTTTGGAACGAGCTGTGTGTTCCAAAAGAAAGCGCTTATTGTTCAGTCAATTCCTACTCATAACTCAACACTCTAGGGCAGAGAAGAACTGCTCTGTGATATTTTCAGAAGCAGACTGCCTCATCTTTCTCTGCAGGAATGGCTGGTGGGCTCAAACTGCCCACTTTCCAGTTAGCAGACCAAGGTTTCACTGCTGGACCGCCCGGGCTCTTTCGAAGCTGCGTGACAGGCCTGTGCATATTCCAGACAGTGGTTAGAGCTCCCATGTCTGAGCTAGAAATCCAGGTGCCCGCAGCTGTACTTTGAATTTAAATTTAGAATTAAATATTTATTGTTTAACATTTGTATGAAGGTATAATTCACACGGATTTGATTCATGAATATCTAATGACACTGGTCCATGCATCTAGGGAGATGTAAGTGCCTGGATAATGCTCAGTCTCATTGAGATCTGGGACATGTCCATCAACCCATGGTTCCCGAGCTTCCTCATGCCAATTCCCTAACCCAGAGGCCCAGGGATGGATTTTGCTCCCTTTATAACTTCATATAATTAGAAGCATACCACAAACAATCTATGGCCAGCTTTCTTTTGACCTAAATTAAAACATATCTTGCCTTTGTTTCATTGAATTAACATACATTCAGTTGAATGGCTTTTAGTTAGTAAGAATTGCTAAGAAGAGATCATTTGACACATAGAAAATCAAAATAAAATGCCTTATAATTTTATGATATTTTAATTTTTTATGGGAAATGTGATCTTTAATGTCTGTGGCATACATAATTTTTACCCAATAATTGGTATGTCATTAAAAACTGCAGTTAATAAAATAACCAAACCCAAATGAGACTCAATACCATCAGTGGATCCTGACCCCTTAGGGACTCGATCCGAAGAGTCCTTGGTTCTTTTACGCAGTCAAAGAACGGCTTCCTTTAGTCTCTCTTGCTGGACTTTTGACATAATTTTTTTATTTATTTTTTTAACAGTTGATACACTCCCATTCTTGAACTTATTTTGAGTTCAATAAAACTCTGTTGCCTGCTTGCTGTTAGGTGTCAGGGAATCATATCTGACTCATAACTCACCATCATGGAGTCAATTCTGACTCCCATCTGTGATATAATGCAGGGTAGAACTGTCCTGGTGGTTTTGCAAATAGTAACTTGTTATTCCTCCCTCCCCCATGTACCCTTGATAATTTATAAATTATTCTTGTTCTTGTTCTTGTTCTTGTTGTTGTTGTTCTTCTTCTTCTTCTTCTTCTTCTTCTTCTTCTTCTTCTTCTTCTTCTTCTTCTCCTCGTCCTCCTCCTCCTCCTCCTCTTTCTCCCACCCCCTCCTCCTCCTTCTTCTCCTTCCTCTTCTTTTTCATGTCTTACACCTATTGCTGTCTCCCTTCACCCACTTTTCTGCTGTCTGTCCCCCTGGAAGGGTGGCCATATGTTGATTGTTGTGATCCGTTCCCCCTAAACACCCCTTCCTCTTATTCTCCTAGTATTGCCGTTCCCCTTATTCATCCTGATGGGGGTATCTGTTCTGTATTCCCTATCTGTACCAGGATACATGTCCTAGTCTAGCCAGATTTGCACGATAGAATTGGGGTCATGATAATGAGGGGCGCAGGAAGCATTAAAGAACTGAAGGAAGGTTGTGTGTTTCGTCGGTCAGTGCTATACTGCTTCCTGACTGGCTCTTTTCTTCCTTGTGGTCCTTCTAACAGGGGGTGTCCAAACTGACTACTGATGGGATTTGGGTCTCCACTCTGCCTTCCCCCTCATTCTCATTGATGTAGTTTTTGTTTTGTTTTGGATCTTTGATACCTGATCACACAGGCTGGTTTGCTTCTTCCATGTGGGCTTTGTTGCTTCTCAGCTAGATGGCCACTTGTTTATCTTCAAGCCTTTAAGACTCCAGATGTTTTATCTTTTGATAGCCGGGCACCATCAATGTTTTTCACCAAATTTGCTTATGCACCCACTTTGTCTTTGGTGATCATGTCAAGGAAGGTGAGCATCTCAGAGTGCCAGGTTTGTAGAACAAAGTGCTCTTGCATTGAGGGAGCACTTGAGTGGAGGCCCGATGTCCATCTGCTGCCATAATACTTTGTAAATAAATATATGTACATAGATCTATCCCCCTATCATTATATATAAATGTATTTACATATATACATGCCTGTATTTAGACCACTATAAATGTCCTTTGCCTCCGAGTTCTTTCCTCTATTTCCTTTTATTTTCCTCCTGTTCCACTATCATGTTTGGCCTTCATTCGGGTTTTGGTAATTCAGCTCACCTACCTTACCCTTGATCAAGCCCCCACAAGCATCCTATGTCCTCACCATCAATTTTAGATCTCTTATTCTTCCCTTGTCCCTGGGTTTGTTGGCACCCCTTCCTTTTCCCCCACCTCCCCTTCTGCCGTGTTCCCCCAGAACCATCGGGGCCCATTGTTCTCTCCTCCAGAATGTTCATCCCACCTATCTTGTTCAGCTAGACATGTATAAGCAATAATATATGCAAAAACAAAGGGAAGCAAAATATAACAAAACAGACAAAAATATAAATTAACAACAGCTAGTACAACAAAACAAAAATATGAATAAATAGAAAACCCAACAGCAAAAAAAGAAAAGCCCTCAAACAGTTTCAGTCTGTCATTGACCTTTATGAGTGTTTTTCATTCGAGTCTGATGAGATGCCGTGCCCTGGCCTCAAAGTTCACCTTTGGCATTCCTTGGGGACTTAGTTGCTTTGTTCCCCTTGCTGCTCCTCTGTATACCCTGAATGTTTCACCTCTGTGCAGTGGAGTCAGATTGGGCACATCTCCCACACCTTGTCCCCAGTGCTGTGCCCCTTAGCGCTATGTGTCTGTGAGGGATGTCATCATGTCTTGTGGTGGGCCCGGCCCTGTGATCCTCTTTGTGCACTGGGTGGAATATCGTCCTCAGGGCTTGGTGGGTCAGGGTGTGTTCCACTCTCCCTCCTTCCTTCTTTGTGTGTTCCTGATCAGAAGCACCCCTCTTCCTGAGCTGTAGCTTCAGTGCTGTCCTCTGAAGTGCATTCCTCTGGGGTGGAGGGAGGGGGATGCCACATAGTTGGGATTGGGAGCCGACCCCACAGACCTCTCTATTGGTTCCCTGCTTCATGCATGTATATTGCATTCATGTCTTGGCGCACCAGGTTGAAGTCTGGTCCCTCTCTTCCTCTCCTGTGGAGATACAAACAACACCCTCCCCTTGTCACCATCTTGCCCCTTCTTCCCCAAATGGTAACTTTTAATTGGAGTAAAAAGCCTCCTCTTTCTCTCAAGGAGCAGCTAGTGGTTTTGAAATGCTGACCTTGTGACTAGCACTCCAATACGTAACCAACAGTGCAACCCTGTCTCCTTCTGAATCATAGTGGCCCTGAAAGAAAAACTGCTTGGTCCCACATTATCCTCACAATTGTTTCTACATATAAGCCTTTGGTACAGTCAGTGCAGCAATCTTTTTTTTTAATTAATCATTTTTGGGGGGTTCTTACAAATCTTATAACAATCCATCATGCAGTAGTATTAAGCACCCTTGAACTTATATTTTCATCATTTTCAAAACAATTTCTTTCCACTTGAAGCCTCAGTACCGGCTTCTGCTGATCCTCTGCTTTACCAAACATGGCGTCTTCTACGGATTCTGGTCCCCGCCAGTAATGTCGCCAAAATATAAGATAAAGCTTTAGCATCCTTTCTCCTAGGAGCATTTTGGCTATTCTTCTTCCAGGATATTTGACTGTTCTTTGGGAGTGCATAATATATTCAGCAGTCTTCACCAATTTTATTCTTCTGATATTCCATCGTATATTTGACAGCTCACAGGCATCAAATCTTCTTCTATCTTCCTTTTCATTTGTCTAATGTTATCATGCATGTAAGGTCATTGAAAACGCTGTGGCTTGGATCAGGTACATGTAGACCCTGCCCTCTGGGGTCAGAATAGACGCAAAGGATGTGAATGAATGGACCAGATACAACGTAGTCCTTGAGGTGATAGCTATGCCTTTGAACACTTCGTATAGTTATTTCGCAGAAGATTTCCCCAATGCAATACATCATGTGTTTCCTTCCCTGCAGTTTCTATAGGCATTGATTGTGGATACCAGTCCAAGGAAGCCCTTGCCAACTTCAATCTCTTCTCCATTTTGATGTTGGTGACTAATGGTCCAATTGTGCCGATTGTATTTCCTTGATGTGTAATTCTTTCTGAAGGCTATCATCTTTGTTTTTCTTCAGTAAGTTCCCCAAGTGCTCTTTGTTTTCACCAAATAAGGTTGTGCCATCTGGATATGCTAGATTGTGATACACTTAAAAGGTTACTTATGGTACAGTAAAAATATAGCTTTGATCTGCACTGGGAAACCAAAAAGTCCCCGTGATTATTGCAATATTCAATTTATTGGGGGCTTGCTTTGATATTGATGCCACATTCTTCTTTATAGAATACTAGCAAAATGTTTGCCTCTG
>NW_022111300.1:53767311-53780819 GCF_000313985.2 Echinops telfairi
ATGTTTGCCTCTGTTTTATTGTCTATGCAAAGGCATTCACCTGTGTGAATGGGTAACCTTACAAAGAATGGGAATTCTAGAACATTTCACTGTGCTCAAGTGAAATATGTACTTAGAACCAACCCCCTTTTGGATGGTATGATAAATGCCTATAATTTTATATAGCCATGATGTAATACCATTGTGTTTATCATCAGTGAAACATGTAATAGTCCTTTAAAATTAATTTTTCATCACTGACTTCTTGACTTTCTATTGCAGTTTTATCATATTCACTCTGATAAGTGGCACAATGATAGACATAAAGATTAAGCATTCATCTTACTAATTAAAGACATGTCGTGATCTAAATTGCATTGTGAAATACTATTTTCACCTCACATTCCCAAACAGGCACCCCAAATATCAAACCACATTATCTACAATCTGATCCATTAAATTGTATTACATTTACTTAATCAGTAGTTCTTATGCCAAGAAGGCAATTTTGGTTTCCTGTTTGTTAGAAGCCAGGGCCTCTCTGAGGTATGGGAGCAGAACATTTCCTGCCATATCAGTCTGATGATGTGTGTGGATGGACAGTAGTTTTGAGGTTTTCTCAGAACATGAAATCTCATTTCCAATGTTATCAGTGCTATTATTAATATTTTTCAACTTATAATTTCCAATGTAGTAGTGTTATTATTATAAAATAAAAATAATCTTTAATGAATTCTGATTCTGAGATTAGACTTCTAATCCTGTTCTAGCCATAAATTTACTAGTTTTTACTAAATTTTAGTGGCTTCATCTCCCATATTTGGACAATGTACTCTCTAACGATGCTTGTGAGAAGAATAATTAACTGGAGCACCCAAAAGTACCTTTCATTGGGAAGTAAACAACATGTGTCCTTGAGAAGAAATACAGAGGTGTTATTATTTCAGAAAAAAGATATTCATCTATCTCTATCAAAGTGTTATATTAATATTATTGATATTTTCAATGAATATTTCAAATGTTATCGTGTTATTATTAATATTTTCCTCGTGCTGCCAAATATGATTTTTATTTCAGAATTTGGACTGTCATGAAAAAAATACTTTGTGATAGACCATCCTGTATAACAGTGTCTCCATGCATTGGGGTTGACTGTAGTACACACAATAGTGAAATATGTTGTGAGAAAGCTGCTTAAAAGTACCCATTGGTCCTAAATTAGTAACTTCCAATTTTTATCCTTCACCAATAGTTTTCAGAAAACCATAATTTAAACCATCTCACACAGATCAGGAAGCATTACAAGTAACTGGCCTTTCTCATTCCTTAATGTAACCGCCAAAATGGGCTTGCTATCTTCCTCCTCTCCTTAGATATAAGGAAGCTAAGGACCAGAGCCCGGGGCATCTTCATCGTCATCCAGTGAGCAGGCGACCGAGCGAGGAGTAGAGGATGCTCGTGTTGCACGGTGAAGAGGAGCTCCATGTTAGAGATCCAGGGCAGAGTTCCCGTCGCGGTCACATACAGGCAGTCTTCAAAGATTCAGTAATTTATCTCCAGTTTACCAACATGGAAAAAACATACCCTATTCACATGAGTTCCTTAACTTCCCAGGGCATATAAACTATGTTTATGCTGAAATCTAGCCTATTTGGCAGCCTATAGTGTACTGAAGAAGTTTGAAGTATCGTGAGAATGAACAAAATGTGATCCACACATCAAGTGAGCACTTGTTTAAAAAAAAGGGTGCCAAGAGACTGACTCCGCGTGCAAACGCCATTCATGAACATCGCACTCTGCAAAGAGCAAGGCAAAGAGGCCCAGCAGTGAAACAAGGCGTGCCTGGTTGAGAGGACTTCAAAACGATCATTGAAAAGTGGAATAAAGCACAATGGAATTTCCCCATGAACTTTAAGAAATGGCTTTATGTCCATATGGTCAAAGCTATGAGAGAGATCGTTGAGTATCTTTTTTTTTCCTGAAATAATACCACTCTATGTTTCTTCTCTAGGAAGCATATTGTTTGCTTTCCAATGAGAAGTGCTTTCAAATGCTTCAATTAATTACACTTCTCACAAACATCCTTAGATTAGAGAGAAAATTGTCCACACAGGGGAGATGTGGCCTCCAACACGGATCTAGTAAGTTTCTGGTCAGACCAGGATTAGGAGGCCGGTGTCAGGATGAAAATGCATTAAACTAGATCAGAGCACAAAGCTGACAATCATGCATACTCTCCACGTCCACAACATGCAAAAAGCAGAAAACAAAACCAACACAGAAATCATGATGGTTCAAAGTCCATATAATAGTGAAGAAACATGTAAGTAGTATAAAGGTAGAAAATAAATACATTCAATATTGCTTCCTTCATTCCTAAAATTGAAAATTAAAATAGTGAAAACTCACAGAAGGAAATATGAAAATGATCTTAAACCAGTAGAATCAGAAATCTCCTGATGAGTTTTTGACAATTATTTATTCGAAAACCCTCTGAAGATAAACCTGGTGTGCAGACTCGCTGGGGACTGTGGATCGAGGGGAGAGATTGGCATACTTTTCCTCTAAGGGGGCGGAGAGTGACTATTGTGCAGCCTTGTTGGTCATATAGATTTATCACAAATGTCCAACTCTATAGTCAGACAAATGCAAACAAAAGCAGGCATGGCTATATTTCAGTAAGAAACTTTTATAGGCACTGAAAATTTAATTTCATATAATACTAATGTGTAACAAAATAGCCTTCTTAATTTGATATTTTTTCAAACATTCACAATTATTAAAACCATCTTTACTCTGCAGGTTGAACAAAAACATAAAAATTGCAGCCCATAATCTCTGAAAATCAATTTCGACACTCATGTATCACATTATTCTGTAGAATGCCGCTCACAGAAATTTCAGTCCTTTATTAAATTCATTTGTATCTGTGCAGCATGTCGACTTAGACTGAAGTCTGGAATTCTCAATCTCTCTTTTTGTATGCCTGCCTCCATACCTGCCTGCCTGCTTGCTTGCTTACCTATCTCTCTACCCAGAGTGTAGATAGATATACATGAGCACCTAAAGAATTGAACCACATTTAATCAGAACTACCCAATAATTTATTTTATGCCTTCTCATCTGGTAAATGTTCATCAACTGAGAGAAAAAGTGTTGACCACAGACAAACAAAGAAACAGAACAAAACAAAAAAACAGTGGTATTTCATTTAACTCATTTATTTCACAGCTACAGTCAGTGCAATTGCAAAGCCTATGGACCAAGAGGAAATCTGCTCAGATGAAAGGATGGGGAGTCATAACTTCCCGACCCAGTAGCATGGGCCTTTTGAAATAGAGCTGTCTGGATTTGTGAACCTGTCTTGTTGAGAGCCTGTGTGCTGGGTGTCCTGGCGATTAGGCATGCGACATAGCACTTCTTTGTCTTTTCTGTGTTTAGCTAGAGAGATTGCAGGACGAATATATGCTGGAGTGGGACCAGAGGGAAATACTTGAAGCAGAAAAACCAGGACCAGAGAAAGAAAATAGAGGGCTAAAGGTCCAGGGAAGAGAATAGGAAGAGCTGTTGGACCGAAGAAATAAATTACGTGCAAACCCTCAAGGTCCTGATTTCAAGACACCGCAAATTGAACTGCAGGAAAAACTCAAAGTGTGGGTTCCCCTGATAAGCACATGGTCTTTTAACTGTATCTTGCCCCCCTCGTGCCCAGACTACTGTTGAGATGTCTTAATGTTTACTCACTCCCAGATCTGAATATAATCCGTTGTATTGGGGCAATGGCTGGTCACACATATTTCTGCAGTTCCATTACATTCTAATAGACTGCAGAAATCCCAATCAGAGGGCAGAACATAGGGACTGCAAGGGATGTACTAAGGGCAGCAGTTTCCCTCAGGCAGCAAGGACACATCTCCTGCAAAAGCCATTGGTGCTGCTTAATGGACCATGGTATCCAATGTCTTGATAGTCTTGACAAACAGCTATGTTACTGGCTCAGGTAGAATGGCTTTGAGGCTGAATATAGAGCCCTAGTGGAGTAGTGGTTACTTGCTGGCTTGTGATCTTCATTATTGGCAGTTCAAAACCACCAGCAGCTCTGAGGGAGGCAGAGCAGGCTTGCTGCTCCTGTAAACAGTCAGTCTCTAACACGCACAGGGAGCCAATATGAGGGAGCGTTGACCCGATGGCAGTAAGTATGGTTTGTTTGGGGAGGAGGCGGAATTGACTTGCTGACCGTGAGTTTAATTCTGGATCGTGATGTCTAAGTTGTTGTCATTTTTTTCATTGTGATATAAAATAATGTTGCTCATGAGTTTGAAAAAAGAGTATGACAAATTTTTGCTCGAAGTGTTAGATTATGACAAATCCCTGGCAATTTCAAAATATTGTGCACAGAAGGGCCGGGAATAAAGCATAGACTGACCTTCGGGCTTTGGGCTTATTGTTACAGTTTCACCTCCATGTTTTCAATGAGGTGGGTCTTATTTTAAATAAATATATTTCCTCATTAACTTGAATAATTACATAATAAGCGCATAGTCTGTAGCAATAGTAAATATCCTAAAGATGTAAATTTAGCTGAAACTTACTGTTTTCCAGTTTATTTTTAGTCAGTTTCAGAATAATTATATTTGAGTTAATTAAATGCATCATTTTTCAAATAGCTTTTATAGTCCACAGGATATATGTTAAAAACCAGAATTAAATTCAAAATGTAACATAGGGAAATCTAGTTTGTTTGGGAATTGATCTACATTCAAGGATATAGATATAGTCACTCTTGTGGATAGATTATTTTATTTCTGATAAATAGGTTGAAAATTTTCTTAATGACACTTTATAGTTGTAATGTGTATATTTTAGTATCAATATGTTATAAAATATACACATCTTGTTTCTATTTTCTTCAGGTAAAGCTGTCAATAGCATTTTAATGCACAATACTTACTGTGTTTTGTCTTGTTTTTTTCACTCAATTTCTTTCACCATTGGGAAAGACCCGTTTGATAAGCTTGTATTTTTTTAAGATATAGAAGTAGTGCATACTCCTGTGAGCTCTAAAACTAAATAGAAAGAAAAATGGAATCCTAGATCAATTTCCTTGTTTTTTTCAGACTATTCAAATGATTTTATTAAATGTATTACACCATATTTATTTAAAAGTATGTAGTGTGCCCACAACAAGTTGATATCTATTAAGCATTACAATTTATGTGAATGTCTATATTTAATTAGCATAACATGTGTTACTCAGAACAGAACTTTGGAAAGTTTCCCAAGGTAGTTATTATTTCTTTTAAATGCTTTTATTGGAGGCTCTTAAATCTCTTATCACAATTCATACATTCCTCCAATGTGTCAAGCACATTTGCACATATGCCACCATCATAATCTTCTTTCTTTTTTGAAAAATCATTTTATTGGGGGCTTGTACAGTTCTTATCACAATCCATACATACATCCATGGTGTCAAGCACATTTGTACATTTGTTGCCATCATCATTCTCAATACATTTGCTTTCTACTTGAGCCCTTGATATCAGCTCCTCGTTTTCCCCCTCCTTCCCTGCAACCCCCTCCCTCATGAACCATTGATAATTTATAAATTATTATTATTTTGTCATATCTTACACTGTCTGACATCTTCCTTCACCCACTTTTCTGTTGTCCATCCCCCAGGGAAGAGATTATATGTAGATCCTTGTAATCAGTTGCTCCTTTGTACCCCATCTTCCCTCCACCCTCCAGGTATCGCCACTCTCACCACTGGTCCTGAAGAGTTCATCTGTCCTGGATTTCCTGTGTTTCCAGTTCCTATCTGTACCAGTGTACAACCTCTGGTCTAGCCAGATTTGTGAGGTAGAATTGGGATCACTAGAGGAAAGTTGTATGTTTCTTCATTGCTACCCTGCACCCTGATTGGCTCATCTCCTCCTCACGACCCTTCAGTAAGGGGGTGTCCAGTTACCTAGAGATGGGCTTTGGGTCTCCATTCTGCACTCACTTTCATTTACAATGATATGATTTTTTTGTTCTTTGATGCCTGAACACCATCCCTTCAACACCATAATCATTTTCAAAGCATTCTCTTCCGACTTGAACCCCTGATATCAGCTCCCCATTTCTTCCCCTCCCTTACCTACCCGCCCTCCCTCACAAACCCTTGATAAGTTATAAATTATTTTTTTCCATATCTTATATCGTTCACCGCTGCCCCTCATTCACTTTTCTGCTATTTGTCCCCCTGGGAGATGGTTCTAGGTTGATCCTTGTGATCAAATCCCCCTTATCTCTCCCACCCTCCCCTAATCTTCCTGGTATTGCTACTCTCCTTATTGATCCTGAGGGATTTATCTATCCTGGATTCCCTGTGATGCTGCCTCTTATCTGTAGCAGTGTGCATGTTCTGGTCTAATCTTATTTGTAAGGTAGAATTGAGGCCATAATAGTAGGAGGACGGAAGCCCGAAAGAGCTAGAGGAAAGTTGTATGTTTCATCGGTGCTATACTGCACCCTGACTGGCTCATCTCTTCCCTGTGACCCCTCTGTAAGGGGATGTCTAATTCCTTATTTTTATGATTCTCAGGGTTTATTGAAAACCAGAATTAAACTGCGTGAATTTTATGACTTGACCATCCAAATGTCTAAAGATAAATGCTGTGGTCCCTCAATTATAGTTTTCTATTATACAGATTCATAGCCAGCCATTGCGGTGAATTTCACTCTAAAATGTACATACTTGATAAATCTGTAGATCATTTTAGCATATTCTTATCTGCGAGAGCACAGAGTTTTCTTGAATTATGGAGCACAATTTGCTTATCCAAATTTGCTGTTTCCAATTGATTCTCTGGAGCAGGACACGCCTTGGCTTATATTACACTCTGTGTCCATCTCTGTCTAATTACTGCTCATGATTGTGACTGGGCCGTGTTCTCTGATGGTCATGGTCTTCAATTCTACACAGGGAAGCAGACAACAGTAAAAAACAAACAACAATTCGTTGTCGTGGTTTCAAAGCGTTAAGGAGAAAGAGAACGAAGATGGAAACATTATTCATTCTATTTAATTAACAGCTGTATGGTTATACCAAAATGTCATAAGGATGCCAGCCAGAGAAGATTATGAGGGCTGGTGGGCTCTGCTTGGGATGCGAGATCATCAGCAGGACGGCTGGAGCCAGACTTGGGATCTTTCGGACCAGGCTATATCCTGGACCTAACAGCAAGCACCACTTGGAATTTTGAACGTTCTGACAAATTCCTTGGCTGCCGTCACCCATGGGACACTAAGGTGATGTGGTCTGTAATGAGAGGTGAGGTGTTGGCGATGCTCGCCTCCTTCATGGAGAATTCAAACCTCTCTAACTTGAACCCAAATAATTACTTAATCACGGTGCCACCTCAGGTTAAAATCCTCAGTTCCACAATAACCCCACAAAAATCTGAATTTGTCCGCATTCAGAGGTTCCCAAGTGCCAACCGACCCTGAATTGGTATACAGAAGATAACCAAAGCCCAAGGGGTAATATGTATTTTGTCTTAATTCCGAATTCATTGATAGCTTGCTCATCAGATAACATTTTCAATGAGCCCTGAGTTCAACCTGTACAAAGGAGACAGTGGCAATAGGTGCTGGATATAAGGAGCTACACCACCCAACTGAAAAACAAAACCAAGTCACTGACATTGAATTGATTCCCATTTTTAAATTTTTTAATTCAAAAAATGTAAAATAAAATATATTCAAACTTATAGCGAATAAAAATTAGGTTGTACTTGCCCCACTTAGGGGTAGAGAGAAACTCCTAGAAAAAATGCGTTTTTATTGTATTATGATGCATGCGCATGCAGTCCTCTTTGAGGCATTGCTGATTCCTATTTGTGTGTGAGCAGAACAACATTCTGGAGGGTTCCAACAGCCGGTGATTCAGAATTGGATCTTCAGCCCTTGTTCCCAAGGCCCTTCAGGACTCAAACCCCCAATTTGGGGGTCAGCAGCCAAGCATGTTCACTGTATCACCCAGGGATTCCGTGGGGATCAAATGAATCACGTGACCAGAGACTCCAGGTAAATCCATTTGGCATAATCATATGGCTACTCTCAAGGTCAGCAATTCAAAACCACCGATGGCTTTGCCGGAGAGAGATGAGGCTTTCTGTTTCCTGTCAGAGCTCCGGTCTCAGGAACTCACGGAGCAGTTCTACGATGTTGTGTACGGCTATGAGTTGAACCCACTGTAGTTTATGGTGTCCATGCATATGCAAAAACAGAGAGAAAGCCAGAGATTCAAAAAGTAGACTTTTATTATCAAGATGGAAAACTAAAAACAAATGTCTAGAGTTAATATATGAGGTGGAGACTTGTCTTGGAGAGGCTAGGGGAGAAGGAAGTTTTAAGTCAAAAGGCAAGCCTGGCACGAAGAACCGAGGTTTCTCCTCGGTTGGTGGTTGGTGAAAATAAGAGAGAAATGTAAATACTTCGCTAATTTAAAATGCACCTGTCCTCTTACTCTACCCTTCCTTTGCTCACTTGCATGAACGACCGGAAAACTGGCTGTTAGGCTGGATTGACTAGAGAAACAAATCCAGTGGCACTCATATCTATGTAAATACTTTGGATCAAGAATCAATTAGATACCAAGCAAACATCCCAACCCAGTCTGATTAAGTCCATACATCCATAAATCAGCTCATGCTACGTGCAATGATGCAGAATGCAGGGAGCTCACAGGCCAGTGGGTATGAGGACATATGGCTCTGGCAGGTCTCAGAGTGGCTTGTCATTAGGAAGGCGGAGACAGGGAGAGAGAGGGAGAGGATCCCAGGGTCCTCCTTATGAGAAGACCATGCTCACAAGGAGGTCCCATTAGGCTGTGACTGGATTGACAGGCTAGACTTCGCCCTTACACCTTTATAGATCAAGTTGACATGAAATTATGTAACTACCACACAGGCTTTTAGGGGCACTGCAAAGTGAGAAGGCGTAACATCATAACCAAACACCAAGCAAATGAATCACCTAATCCTTATATAAATGGCCTTTGCAATGGGAAAGGGTACAATGGCTATTTACAACCTTTACTTTTAACTGATATTTAGGTAAATAGGTACATACCAATTTGTTTAGTTCTATAGTACAGGCTCTCATTTCTGTAAAATCTTAGCAGGCAATGCATGCATTTCCATCACAAATAGGCCTTCAAATGAGAAGCTCTTGACAAAACCGCTCTCTGTCCTATTGGGGAAGGATGGCTGACTGGTCACCATGCTCCCTGAGAAGTGTTCTGGATTAACTGTGGCAGTTGAATCCATTCATTCAGGGCACATAATGCGTCACTTTCAGAAAGTTAATGTGACAGGGTGGTAATTGATGTGTCTCAGGAAAATGATGAATTAATCTGAAGGTGAAAGGGCATCTCAGTCAATTCCTAATGAATTTTCTCTCCTGACTCTGGTCCAGCTGCAGGAACAACATGATGTTCAGTTGGTTTAGCAACTTGGCTTCAAAATACTGTTTTCCCCTTTGATCAAGAGTTAAGCTGACAAATTTCTAGAGTTTTTAAGTTTTCCTCAGTCATTATTCTTCTTACCAACCCCTTTTCTCACAAAAAATGTTAAATAATTGAAGAATAAATAACAATTGTATTTGTTATTTTCCTGTTGTGAAATAGCAATAATATAAACAAATGAACAACATAATTTTAGTTGACTGGATAATTTCATGACTTTCTTTTACTGTTCTTATGTAGGTTGCTACCTGCATTCCACTAGAGATTGTATCTTTTTAACCTAGTTAATAATAAAAATTTAGATCAAACATGATATTTTTGATACATGGAAGAACTTAACCCTTTTTATACACAAAATAAGTGAATTAAATTGACATGAATTAAAATAGTTTCCTTATTTTTGAACAAGACCTTATACCTAGGCTATACATGGGTATCTTGTAATTTGATGGTTATTTGATAGAGCTTATAAATGTATTCTATGATTTTGTCTATATTTTGACAAAGGTGAATGTGATTATGTGGGTTGATATGAATGATGAATGACCTTTTTTTTCCCCCTCCAAAACTTCCAGAAGCAAACAGAGATATAGATTTTTAGGTTTAAAGAATTTTTCCTGTTATTTTTCTAAAGGGGAAATTTCCAGAAAAGTTCCCACTGGATTGAAATAACCAAATGACTGCAAAATTGTGTGGCATTTACTTCATCAATGACCGTAGTGAGATTTCTCCCTCTTGCTCTCTCTCTCTCTCTCTCTCACACACACACACACACACAGAGTTATATGCACAGAGATGAGTTGGCTTTGACTAATGTCATTCTGAAATAGAAGATTTTTTTCCCCTGTGATTCTCCTTCAGTAAATCCGAGGTACCAGATTAAGATTTTATGAAGATAAATGTTAGCTATAGGCATCCATGAGCTCAGGATGGAGTTTGACCTCACTAGAACAGAACATCCTGCCAAGTCTTGTGAGATGGGATCAATGAGCACTGAGTCTCAGCCCTTCTCAAAGCAGCCAGCACAGCCCACCAATGTGTCCCGTGGATAAATAAGTGCACGGAGCTACTATTGCTTCTTTTTTTAAATTTAAATTTCATTGTATATTTGACTTATTTGTAATTCGTATACCTTCATCATTATCATATTAATGAGGAAAATGTAGATGCCAATTTGAACCCAGAGGTTCTTGGTGATTTTCGGTGCTAGTGAGCTTCAGCTCCCAGCAACTCCATGTGCAACAGAATTTAACACCACCTGGTCCTGGGCCACCCTCACCATGTCTCTTATATTTGGGTCCATCATGGAAGCCGCTGTGTCAATCCATCTTGTGGAAGACCTTATTCTTTTCTGCTGCCCCTCCACTTTACTGGGCATGATGTCCTTCTCCAGCGACTGGTTTCTCCTGACAACATGTTCAAAGTATGTAAGACTAGTCTGGCCATCCTTGTCTCCAAGGAGCATTCTGGGTGTATTTCCCGAAGACAGATTTTTTTTTTTTGGCAGTCCACGGTACTTTCAATATTCTTTGCTAACACCATAGTTCATATATATTGAGTTTTCTTCTTCAAAGATATTTACAGGTCCTGATTGTCCTTTAAGTTCCCCTTAAAGGTGTGTGTATGTATGAGGTAAGTTATATTTTATCCTATGCTCAGCAAAAACCAAGATTAACTTCTGAACTTTTAGGTCAACCACATTTTATCATGCTTGACCTCCATGGAATTTTTGAAATCTAAATTGTGACATTCACATGTGAAATTATATTATTTTTTGTTGATGCAAGTACCTTAATGTTTCATAGACAATCCACTATTACTAAGTGAATAGTAATTCAATACAATAGTTCTTAGTTGATATAGTTCAACACAAGAATTCTTTGTCTATATATATTATCTTGACTTAAAGAAATTATGAGGAAAAATTATTTATTGTATTTCAAAGGACCTAGAACAAATTAATTAAGTATTTATGATTAGTAAAACTCAGAATTAATATAATTGACATGACTAGATAAAATCTCAGACAAATTCAGCGCACTCACTATTGATCTTGGGGAATCTACTTTAGAGATTAGAAAGGCATTTGTATGAATACTGTTCCTTTCTGACGTTTAAGAAACTGAATGAAATAACAGTTACACAGCATTGTCTCATATTTTACCCCCTCTCTGACTTTTTAAAAACACAGCACCCACCATTAGAATAATATGAACTTGTTATTATAGACCAAGGTGATATTGATTTTGGTCCACATTAAGCTCAGATATTATTACTGATATTTTTTGAGACTATGTTACTAAGTGAAAAAATATTCTTTGAGTAAGAATGATATGATCTATATATGTGTGTATGTGTGTGTGTGGTGTTCATTTCCAGCTCCCTAACATGAATTTACAGACTTGTATGTGTGTTGCTCTCTAAATGGTAACTGTGTTGAAATGGTTCTGCACCCTAAAGGTATACTACACACACATGCTCTTGGCTGGGCAGTCCCCACAGAGCAGTTCTACCCTGTTCTATTGGGTCCCGGTGAGTCTCTGAATCAACCGCATGGCCATGAGAAGGGCGAGGCAATCACAGGTGATTTGTGCTTGTTTCAACGGGCGACTCTTCACAGTGCTTACATCTTTAATGAGTTACTCTTACTCCATCGATATCACAAAGAAATTGCCAAGTGTGAAGCCTCCTATTTTGTTATTTTTTAGTGTTTCTTTGGCTATTAGGGCCTCTTCTATTTCTGTATGCATTTGAGCCCCAAATTTCAGAATCCTTCAAAATCATTATTGGGATTTTGAGAGGAATGGCTTTGAATCTAAAGATCACTTAGGGAAATACTGACATCTTGGGTCTTTCCAGAGTAGCCTTGGTGGTTTGGGGTTATGCATTGGCCTGCTAATCTCAAGATCAGCAGTTCGAACTCACCAGCTGCTCCTTGGGAGAAATAGGTGGCTTTCTACCCCTGCAAAGGGTTACAGTCTCATTAACCTACCGGAGCAATTCAGCCCTGTCCTATAGGGTCGACATGCATTAGGATCAACTCGATGGCAGTGGATTTGGTTTAGTTTGTTATTCTCCCAATGTAAACACATGATGTCTTTCCCAAGGTTTAGTCCTGCCTTTTACTTTGGCTCAGCAAAGTTTCCCAGTCTTCGGGGTAGGTCCTTTCTCCTCCCTGGTGAAATATGTTTGCAAACATTCTATTAGTTTATACTATTATAAGTGGAATAGCTTCTGTAATTGCCTTTGGAATCTTCATTTATGGTGTACAGAAATATAGCTAATTGTTTTGTGGTGATCTTCTTTTCTGCAAATTTGTTTAATTGGTTTATTAGCTTTAAATGGTTTATTGTTTTTAAAATAAGTTCCTTAGGATATTTGATTAATAGGATCTTGTTTGCAGGTAACAGAAATGATTTTATTTTTTTCCTCTCTAATTTGTGTTACTTGTATTATCTTCCGTGACTAATTGCTCCAACAAAAGTGTCAAGTATAATGTTGAATAAACTCCAAACTCACTGCTATCAAGTCCACCCTGACATATATGGGCCTCACAGGACAAAGGAGAACTGCCCCTCGTGGGTTTTCCAGCTATACATCCTTAAGGAAACAGAAAGCCTCAATTTTTTCCGATGGAGCAGCTGGTGGGTTCTAACTACTGACCTTGGGTTAGCAGCCCAATGTGTGATCTACTACTGCCACCTGCAGGGCACCTTGTGTTGAATAAACAAAACTGAACGAGTGGATTCTGAATCTTAGTACGCCTGATGGAACAGAATAGAACTTCCCCTGTTTGTTTCTAAACCTTTAACTATAGAAAGCCTCTTCTTTCTTCTGTGAAATTGTTGGTGGTTTTGAACTGCTGAACTCGTGGTTAAAAGGTCTGCACATGTCCACTATGCCACCAAAAGCTCTTATGTTGAAAAAGTGTGAAATCATTCACCACATGATGCAAAAGAAAACATACGCCAGGCAGTGTAATATAAGATATAATAATAATTTATAAATTATCAAG
>NW_022111300.1:53781326-53788939 GCF_000313985.2 Echinops telfairi
GTGTCAGAATTAACTCCACAGCAATGAGTGCCGAGTCGAGCCTCTATGTTTCCATAAGCCTCTTTGTATTAATGTCTAATTGGATTAAGACGTGAAACTTCAGGAGATACAGATAAATAAAACATGATAAAAGCATATGTTGCCAGTAACCTGATCCCCACAAGCAGCCCAGTGAATGTCAGGCTGCTCATTGAAAGCAGCTATCAGGAAAGATGTGGCAGTTGTCCTCCTGAAGATCACAGCCTGGGATTCCCTCTGGGGCACTTCTACTCGGTCATGTAAGGTTTCTCTGGGATGGAATTAGCTTGATCACAATGGGTCTGGCTTTGGGTGTGATGATAATATATCCATCTAAGCCAAACTCACTGCCATGAAGCCAATGCCAACACATAGACCTGATCTTATAGCAGTTTTCTGCTCAAATAGTATCACTTGCTTTTCATCCCTCTTTTAAACAGATTAAGAATGGTTTCGGTCATATAAATGTGAATGTTTCCCATCATATCAAAATATTTGCTTTTAAAATATTTCCCCTTGCTTCTGGGATAAATAAATTCATATTCAATACAGAAAGGATTCTGTCAAAGGATAAAGAATAATAGAAAACAGTATAGCTAATAAACTTTTATTTACATTTGTGAAAGTCCTCATTCAGGTTCCAGAGATGAGATTACATTTAGGGACAGTGGAGAAAGTGTGTCTCTGCCACGTGACAGGCACAGACGGTCAGCAGCATGTGTGGCCCCGTGGAGGCCTTCGGCATTCCAAATGAGTTTCCTTAATAAGCACCTCTCTATTCGTCTTTATAGACACAGTGAATACATCAGAAACCTAGTGTGATGATGACTACTTCTATTTTATGCAGAAAGATAGTCACTCAGAAATGTCAAGGGACCCTGAAAAACAATGGCATAACTGGAAAACATAGCAAAACAAACTCCCTGTAATTGAGTCCCTTCCAAGTCACAGTGCAACCCTTTAGGGCAGAGTGGAACTGCCCCTGTGGCATTCCACAACTGCAAACCTGGATGGGGACAGACCGCCTCCTTTCTCTCCCACAGAACACCTGGTGGGGTTTCCCTGCTGACAGTGGGGTTAGCAGTCCAGTGCCCGGCACAGCGTGCCACCAGCGCTTCTCATCATTAGAGAAGGGAAGTTTAAGTGAATCTCAAGTTCCTAAGTGGCCTCAGTTGTTGTTAGGGCATTAAATCAATTCCAACTCATAGCGATCCGATGTCACAAGAGTAGACACAACCGCTGAAGACAAAGCGGGCTCTGGCTTTTGCTCGGGTCCTCGCTCTCCTGATAACACGTCCCGATAAAGTAGGTGAGGCAAAGTCTCGCTGTCCTTGCCTCTGAGGAGCATTCTGGTTGTACTTCTTCCAGGACAGATTCGTTTCTTCTTTTGGCAGCCCGTGGAACTTTCAATAGTCTCCACCAACACCACAACTCCAATGCAGCGATGCCTTTTTCATTCTTCCTTATCCAGTGTCCAACTTCCGCATGCATCTGAGGTGATTGAAAATACCATGGCTGTAGTCAGGCACATCTTAGTCCTCAAAGTAGCCTGCTTGCTTTGCAACACTTTAGAGCAACGGTTCTCAACCTTTCGGTCGCGACCCCATTGGGGGTCGAACGACCCTTTCACAGGGGTCACCTGAGACCATGGAAAAAAAATATTTCCAATGGTCTTAGGAACCGAGACACCGGTCTATCTGTCTCCAGGCAGGTCCGCCCACATGCAGATATGCCCACAGACGAGTGCCCGAAGTGAACACTGCTACCCACTGTTACACCATGCTTCAAGACAAAACTTCATTTAGTTGTCATTAGAAATAAATAGGTCACACTATATAATGACATTGTTTTGTGATTCATCACTATGCTTTAATTATGTTCAATTTTAACCATGAAAATACATCCTGCATATCAGATATTGATATTATGATTCTTAACAGTAGCCAAATGACAGTTATGAAGTAGCAACGAAGGTAATTTTATGGTTGGGGGTCACCACAACATGAAGAACTGTATGAAAGGGTCGCGGCATTAGGAAGGTTGAGAACCACTGCTTTAGAGAGTGCCTGTGTGGCAGAGTTCCCAAATGCAATGCATCCTTTGATATCCTGACTGAGCTCCCGTGAGCATTGACTGTAGAGCTAAGCAAGAGGAATCCTTTGACGACTTCACTCTTTTCTCCACGTATCAGGACGTTACCTATTGCTCCAGTTTCTTAACTGACTGCAACCTGGGCTCCCCATCTTAGTGGGTTTTTTTGTTTTGTTTTGGTCGTTTATTGTTCCTAGCCTTGAGATACATCCCCAACCTATCCTCAAAGGAAGGAAACATTGCTTGGTCCTACAACATCCTCACAAATTGGATTTTTGAGCCCACTGTTGGAGTTACTATGTGAAGCCATCTCGCTGAGGGTCTTCCTCTTTGTCATGGACTTTCAGCCTCACTAAACATGATGTCTGCTCCACGGCCAGACCCTTCCTGATAACATGTCCCAGGATGTGAGAGTAAGTCTCACCATCCCACTTCTAAGGAGAATGCTGGTTGTATTCTTGCTCAAATGCTTGCTTTTCATATAAATCCATTTTGTTGCAAAATTCCACATTTTCCATATCAGTTTTGCCTATTGAGTTCAAATAAATAGCATGAACTTTATTTTATGTACAGATTGAGCCATACTTTGGAAATCTATTTGATGTTTCATGAAAATGGTTATAGGTTCAAGGTAGAGCTTTGTGTATTGGTAAATTCAGAGATCTCTGGTCTTATCTTCATACATTCCCTATATTATAGTTTATAATATATCTATCATTACATATAGAAATTGAGATCACTGCAGTAAAAAAAATCCAAGCAATTTAAATATTAACCTGCTTTAAAAAATTCTATCTCAAATAAAATAATTCATGAAGAATAGAATAGCTGAGTGTTGTATGTTTTGAGATATTATGATTCATGATAAGACCAATAAAGCCAGCAAAAATAAAAAAGGAAGATATTATGGTAGCAATTATTTCATCAATCAGAGGTTAGAAATATATACCCAAAATGTACAAAGATAGGATTATTTTATGAAGACATTTGCCAGCACAAAGCTATAAAAAATAACTTTCAGATAAAATACAAAAAATTTTATTTTTCTTCTCCAAAGATCAGACAGGCACAGAATTTATTTGCTATGACCCAAAGAAGAATACAGAGGCTTGGCTCTGCGGGGTCCAAGGTCATTTGGAGAAGGAACATGTTGCTACGGCTCAGGCAACATGGTGTTCCCAAACACCTTCCTGGCAAAGGTCATTTTCACAGAGCAGAGCTGTTTTATTGAGAGCAGGTTTTTATGATCCATCCACATATTCTGCTGCTCTGTTGCCTTCTGGCAGTAACTAGGTTAGGATCAGGAATTGGCAGTAATATAATTCTCCATAAAATCACACATGCTCAAATACTGCCCACAATACTGTTGTTTTTCTTTTATATTTTTTACTCTCAAATTGAGTGTCATCCTTCATCTTCTGGGACGGAGTCTCTGAGCTATTATAATTCACTGTCTTGATTTAAGGAGAGTATGTGGATTTAGCTGAAAGTAAATCTTCTCCACTCTACAATAAATGTATTAATTAAAGTAACACCTCCAAGGATTGTTGTGTACTTGGCCCAGGGTGATGAGTGGGTTGCTGTCACACACTCTTCAGCCATTATGTGGTTGTTTTTATATTATTTGGGTCAGTGGTTGAGTGCCCAGCTGATAACTCAAAGATCCCTGGTTTGAACCCATAAGCCTCTCTGTGGGAGACAGATGTGATTATCTGTTTCTGTAAAGGTTACAGCCTTGGGACCTCGATGGGGCAGATCCCCTCTGTCCTACAGAGTCTGAGTTGGAACTGACTTGATGGCAAAAGGTTCGGTTGCGTGGGGGCATTATTATATGGTTCCAGCCCCCCGTGTTGTTGCCGGAGGCAGCTGTTGCTGTACTCTCTCAAGTTAAGTGCAATCACAAGGAGCCTACAGGATCGAGGAGGATGGACCATGGGGATTCTAAGGCTATCACCTTTCCATCTCCATGGGAGAAAGGTGTGGCGGTATGCTTCCATAGAGATAAATAAAGCCTTGGAAACCTGCGGCATACATCTGTTCTGTCCTATCGGTCCGACGAGTTGGAGTAGTCTGTATGGCAATGGGTTTAGTTTAATTTTCTGAGTCACATTTTTCTCCCATGGAAAGGCTGATGGACAAGAACTGCCAACTTTTGAGTTCGTCCCCAAGTGTGTAAGCACTGCCCCACCAGGGATTCTTTCCTATCCATACAATGTGCCAGCTGGCAAATGAGTCCAACAGGAAAATGAGAGCTGGATCTAGAGACAGAAGGAATTAAGTTCTTATCCTGGATCCACTCAATACAGATAGTCTCTGAGAAACCACAGGATCTCCTTCCAGGAACCAGGTCTGACAAAGTCAAATCATTCCTTTTTCCCCATTATTTTTGCGTTATATTGTCAGCATCTTTATCTAGCCAATTTGTATTTGTCCTGTGGGTTAGAAGCATTACCTGCAACATGATAGATATATGTGAATGTACACATGAAACCTCATGTGTCATCTAAGTTTACTGTGATGCTGAACAGTGAACAACACTGGTGTTTTTTCAGTTGCTGTAAAAATTCACTCGGGGAACGTTCTGCTCCATCTGGACTATCCCTGGGAAAGGAAATTCTATTTCTAGCCAGGAAATTAGTGAGAGCTGACTGCAGGACCCTCTCCTTTTTCCCCATACGTATGTATTGCAGTAGCGCCTCATTGCTTCCCAAGTCTGCCTATCAATTTTAACAGCGTGTTCAACATTTGGTTCCATATTTCAAGCAACGGAAGCCCTAGGTAGAGAGCCCGGGTGGCATAGTGGTTACATGTGGGGCTGTGATCTGAAAGGTGAAATGCAAGACCACCAGTCACTCTACAGGAGGAAGACAGGCTGGCTAGGGCTGTGCAGTCTCAGAAACTGATAGGGGCAGTTCTACCCTGTCCTGCAGGGCTGTCGTGAGTCAGAATTGATTGGATGGCATGAGTTTGGTTTGTTTTGAAAGCCTTTGGATTATTTTAGGAGAAACATGCATTAATACTTCTACTTTACATGGCAATATTATATGTAGAATGAGCATCAGTAAAAAAGCAGTGCTTTATTAGAAAACTTTATTAGTCAAAACCCGCTTAATGTGAAGTTATTTTTTTCTCAATTTAGCTTCCATCTATCTATGCTTATATGCTTGTGGATGGAAATGTTTTCATCTCTCTAAATCTTCCCTGAATATCTCTGTGCTCTTTGATTTACACTATGTCAAAAGGACATTTTGGGATCATAGAAGAACTCAACTAGGACTCCTTTGAAATGTCTTTTGAGGTACGGGGACCAAAATGAAGTCCCAAGGGATAAGACTTGGGCTATTGGGTGGATGGGGCAAGGATTCCCAATGAAATTCTCACAGGACAACCCTTTCAAACTATATAAGAGGATACATTAATTAAAAATATATATATTTTAAAAATACAGTTGTAAGTACAGTTTTCAGATCTCAATCATGCTGTAAATCAGGGACTACCTATACTTGAATGAGTTCAGCCAAATAATATTATCCATGCTTGAGTTGGAAAATTGTTATAAGAATCTCCACTGCTGTTGACCTGAGCCCAACACATAGTGATCCTATAGACCAATGTAGACCTGCCTTGATGGGTTTGCAAGTCTGTATAAGAGCAGAAAGATTTATCTATCTCCCTTGGAGCAGCTGGTGGCTTTGAACACCTGAACTTACCTTTATTTCATTATTATTTTAAAAGGAAATAATTTTATTGGGGGCTTTTATAACAATCCATACATCAATTGTATCAAGCACATTTGTTGCCATCATCATTTTCAAAGCATTCTCCTTCTACTTGAGCCCTTGGTATCAGCTCCTCTTTTTCCCCCTCCTTCCTCCACCCTCGCATCCTTATGAGCCCTTGATAATTTATAATTATTTTTATTTTCATATATTACACCATCCGCTTCTTCCTCCACCCACGATTCTGTTTTTTGTCCCCCTGGGAGGGGTGTGTGTGGTAATACATAGATCATTGCAATTGGTTACCCCCTTCTCCCACTTCTCCCCCCACTTCTCCCTGCCCTCCTAGTATCACTGCTCCCATTGTTGTTCCTGAGGGGTTTATCTGTCCTGGAGTTCTCATCTGTGTCAAGAGTTTTCATCCGTGCCAGTGCACATGCTCCAGTCTAGCCAGAACTGAAAGGCAGGAACGAAGTCATTATAGTTGGGTGGAAGGAAGCCTCAAAGAACCTGAGGAATATTGTGTGTTTCACCGGTGCTACACTATGCCCTGGTTGATGCATCCCTTCCTTGTGACCCTTCTGTGAGGGGATGTCCAATTGTCTACAGATGGGCTTTGGGTCTCTCTTCTGAACCCCCTCGTTCACATCAAAATGCTTGTTTTTGGGGGGTCTTCTGATGCTTAATACCTGATGTCATCAGCATCTGGTGATCACATGGGTTGGTGGGCTTTTTGCATGTGGGCTTTGTTGCTTCACTGCTAGATAGCCACTTGTTTGACTCCAAGCCTTTAAGAGCCCAGTTGCTATAGCTTGTAATAGCCAGGCACCCATCAGCTTTCTTCACCACATTAGCTTATGCACCCATTTGGTCTTCACTGATCCTGTTGGGAAGGTGAACATCACAGCATGCCAGGTTATTAGAACAAAGTGTTTTTGCCTTGAGGGAGGATTTGAATAGGGGCCCATTGTCCATCTGCTATGCTGATATTTAACATATAAATATATGTACATAGACCTATATCCCTATTGTTATACATGCATGCCTATGTTTATAAATGTCTTCTGCCTCCTAGTTCTTTCCTCTATTTCCTTTTACTTTCCTCCTGTTCCACTATCATGTTCGACCTTCATTTGGCCCTCTGTACTTCCTCTCAGCTACATTGCACGTAAACAAACCCCACTAGGCATTCTACACTGTCCTCACCATACAGTTTAGCTCTCTTGTTGTTCCCTTGTCCCTGGGTTTGTTGGGTTCCCCCTCCCTTTCCCCTACCTCCTCCTCTCCCATGTTCCTTCAGAACTGTTGGTCCTGTTGTTTGAAATAAAACAAAATAAAAATAGCCTCTGAATAGTTCCAGGTCTGTCTGCTGACCATTATGAATGTTTTCTGAATGGGTCTGTTTTGATACCAAGCCCTGTCACCTGAATCTGAAGTCTATTTTCAGAATTCCTCAGGGACTTTGTTGCTTTCTCCCCTTGCTGCTCTACTGTGCTCCCTTCATGTTACGCCCTGGTGCTGGGTGGTGGGGGTGGGGTGTCAGACCAGGCATAATTCCTCACTGTGTCTCTGGTGCTGCCCCCTGAAGCGCAGTGGGACAGCGAGGGGGTGTCATATCTGTGGTGGGGCCAACCCTACAGTCCTCTCTGTGCATTGGCTGCTCTAAGCAGGAATGTTGTCCTAGAAGGTTGGTGGGCCAGGGTACTGTTGTTCTCTTTCCCTTTCTCTCTCTCTCTTCCTCTTAGTTTGCTGCCGAGTGGTCTGGGCAGACCCACCCCTCTCCCT
>NW_022111300.1:53792552-53801171 GCF_000313985.2 Echinops telfairi
AAATATGGCTTCCTAATTCCTTATCTAAGTTTTCTCATGTTGGGCTGAACAAATGTGTTTTTTCTCTCTCTTCCTTTAACTCTACCTTGTGCATTCGAAAGCTTAATTATTAAAAAGAAGAATAGAAACAAAGGAAAACCCGAAGCAATAGATCAGTGTTTGGAAAAAGGCCTTCCTCCCGTGTCAGTACTGATTATTCTGGGATTTGAGGAGATTCCTTCTACAGAACTCTCTCCCCGGGGAGTCCTGGCCCTCTTCAGAGGGCTGCAGCTCTGAGGGCAGATTTAGCATCAAAGGCATCTTCTCTCTTCTTTTCACAGCCCTTTGTTGGCTGGGACCCTTCTCCCAGCATCTCTGGCTGTGCAGATGAGGTAATTATAGGGCTGCTCCAGGCGCGGAGGTATTTCTGTGTGTTCCCATCTGGGGCTCCCAGCGACAGAAGAGCTTCCGAGGTTCTTGGGGTGGATCCTGCCCTTGTTCTGCTCTTCTCTGTCCACAGCCAGGTCATCGCTGGCTCGGGGCATTGTTTCCACAGAGCTCTGAGTCCGGTATCGGGCGGAGGTGAGAAAAAACGGAAAGAAAAGACAATGCCACTTTCCCCACCAAGGTTTTGAAGCCCGTGTAGTTTCCATTCGGTGTTGGCAAGACCGTGAATGATGGTTTAAGCTGAAGGACTTCATGACTTAAAAGCTAAAGGAGGCAACTAAACACGTCAGTCTGATACAGAAAGAAGAATTTGAAGAGGGCTCAGGACCCCAAGCCTGTTGGGCCTGAAGGCCCAAGGACAATGGTTCCTCTCAAACTCCACACAGCTGAGGGGCTGGAGAAGCAAGGAGACCTTTGCAACAGTTTCTTCTTCGTTTCAGAACAATTCCGTGGCAGCTTGTTAACTGGATGCCTTTGTGCTCGAATGCGGCTGTAACAGAAATGCCACACATCGGCAAGTTGAACACATGCATTGGCTCAAGGTTGAGAAGGCCGTTGTGGTTGTGGTGCCATCCAGTGGGCTCTGACTCATGGCGATGCCAGAGCACCACGCAGCCTCTCCCTGGACCATCATAATTGTTTTTATGTTTGAGCCAATTGTCACAGCCACGGTGGCAATCCATCTGATTGAGCGCCTTCCTTTCCTGGGCTGTCCCTCCAGTTTGCCGGCTTGATGTTCGTATCTAGAGTCTGATCTCTCCTGAAAACCTGTCCAGAGGCTCACTCTCCTTGTCTCTAAGTAGCATTACCGTTGTTCTTCTGCCAAGATAATACCTGTGCTGGTTTTCTTGGCACTCCATGGTGCTTTCGATATTCTGGCCAGCACCGTAATTCAAATGCATCCATCCTCAGTCTTCCTTCACCCTCATCCAACAGATGTCTGAATGCCAGGCGCTGGATTTAGAGGAGGGCTTTTTCTTGTTGTCAGCTCATCGCCCATCTTTGGGTGACTGGGCATCTTTCTTCCCCCATCTCTGCTTCATGCGCTTAGTCGCTAGTTTCAATTTCAGGAGAGATTGACTCAGGCACACCCTACACTAAGCCTGCCTCTTGAAGGTAGCAAAGACAACCTGTCCCAATCTAGGCTCAGCAGCACAGGCAGACAGGTAGGATTTACAGCCCAGAGTTCTGCGGACAGAATTTATTCTGTAACACTGGGGCAATCTCAGCTGTGATCAGGAAGCAGGCGAAGGAGAAGAAGGAGAGGCAAGAGATGGTGGAGGAAGGGGAGGAGGAGGAGGGAAAGGGGATGAAGGAGAAGAAAGCAAGGGGTGGGAGAACCTAGACTATATCTTGATAATTTGAGAATACTTCAAACGACAAAGACAAAGAATCTCAACAGCGGCATCCTGAAGGAATAAAGCCCCTTCTGAGTTTCAGTCCATGGATTTTTCAGTCTTAAAAGTATGGATAACAAAAATTTAAAAAACAGTAGGTCCAAACAGCTGAAAACACTGTAGTTGAAATGAAACTGTGGAGCCCATAATGACACATAGCTTTTCACTGGGCAGTGCAGACAAGCTTGATTGGCACTCTCTGGTCTCTTCCCCGTGAACTGAGACTGAAGAGTTAGAAGTGACCTTGGTAACTGAATTGCATCCAGCTCCTTGTTGCTATTTCATCTAGACACAATATCACACATGAATAGTCACCAGCGCAGACTCAGCGGCGCCCTGCCTGTGCAGGGACGGAGGCCCAGGAATGGAGGTTTGGATCCCAGGGGAATACTTTAGGTGCACTAGCTATGGCCAGGCATATGTGGATGTCTTTAGCAAAACTTCCAGCTCTTTCCCAGAGCGCTTATCACAGAGTGACTTGTTGGTGTTTGCATATATTGCTGTAGGTCGTATCACTACCAACCAAAGAATTCTCCCGGCAGTAGATTCGCTAAATGATTCTCCTAAAATCAGTCTTAAAACATCTTACTCTATGGAACAGTCTCTACATACCCCTTCCCCTCCCACCCCCAGCACCTATGGCCACATCTCTCTGTGTTTTCCCCTTCGTCTTCCCTGTACACCTTCCCTGCCCAGAGAGATGTAAACTTTCAGTGAGTGTCAGACTACCAAGGAAGCAAGGTAAGCATGGGCCTAGTTGTGCTTAACTTCATCATCTGTGGTGAAGATATTTATATTTTCCTACCATGTCTAAGATTCTATTTCTAGGTGTGGTAGTTACATAATCTGGTGTCAATTTGAAGATCATGAGTGAAGGGGTGGAGTCTGGCTTGTCAATTAAGATATAACCAATGAGGCCTCTGTGTGGGCATGGCTTTCCCCTAAGGATTCTGGGAACTCCTTGATTTTCCTTCTTGGAGGCAGGCGAGATTCTCTCTCTGCTCATTCCCTGGGAGACATTGCAGCTGACAAGACATATGGAACTACACTAGTGCCCTGAGCTGGAGAAGCCACATGGCCCTACCCAGATGCAGCCAGAACTCTGGAACTGGAGAAGCACAAGGAGACCTCTGCCAGTGCTGAGATGCTTGCAATGCCACTGGATCCATGGGACTTCCAACCCACTGGCCTGTGACCCTCCTGCACTCAGCACCATCGCATGTGTTTCATGAGTCTGGAGAGGACTTTGTGGATTGGTGTCAGATGTATTGGCTAATATTGAACTTGATCTGGACTGGGCTGGAACATTTTCTCAAAGTTGTTTCTCTTGTATATACAGTGAACCTCTTTTTTTCCTTTTAAAAATAATTTTATTGAGGGCTCATACAACTCTTACCACAATTCATACATACATCCAATTTGTCAAGCATATTTGTACATTTGTTGCCATCATCATTCTCAAAACATTTTCTTTCTACTTGAGCCCTTGCTCTCAGCTCCTCATTTTCCCCTCCCTCCTCGCCCTCGCTCATGAACCCTTGATAATTTAGAAATTATTATTATTTTGTCATGTCTTATACTGTCCGATGTCTCCCTTCACCCACTTTTCTGTTGTCTGTACCCCAGGGAGGGGTTATATGTAGGCCCTGTGATAGGTTCCCCTTTTCTCCCCCACCTTCCCCTTACATTCCTGGTATCACTACTCTGTTTATTGGTCATGAGGTGTTTGTCTGTCCTGGATTCCCTGTGTTTCCAGTTCTTATCTGTACCAGTGTACATCATGATTCTGAGAGGGAGGGGGAAGCATTAATGAACTAGAGAAAAGTTGCATATTTCATCGTTGCTCCACTGCATCCTGACTGACTCATCTCCTCCCTGCAACCTTTTTGTAAGCTGATGTCCAGTTGCCTACAGAAGGGATTTGGGTCTCCACTCTGCACTCCTCCACATTCACAATGATATGATTTTTTGTTCTTTGATGCCTCATATTTGATCCCATCGACACCTCGTGATCACACAGTCTGGTGTGCTTCTTCCATGTGGGCTTTGTTGCTTTTCAGCGAGATTGCCACTTGTTTATTATCTCAAGATTTTAAGACCCCAGATGCTATATCTTTTGATAGCCATGCATGATCAGCTTTCTTCAGCACATTTGCTTATGTACCTGCTTTGTCTTCAGCGATCATATTGGGAAGGTGAGCACCATGTAATGCCAGATAAACCTCTTTCTTATACACATGTGAATGTCTATGAATTTGTTTCTCTAGTCTACCTAGACTGACACACTAGATGTGTCCTCTCTCTCTCTTTCCTGACCCTTTCCTACAGAATCAAAGCATCTTTACAAATGCACAGGCCCTAAGCAAGACAGAGGACCCAGTCAGCAAGGTAGGCACATATTGCCTTAGTAACCTGTAGTGAACCATTTCACTCATTTTTCACTACATCAAAGATGTGCATTCAGTATGCATGGGAACAGAGGTGTAATCAAAGCAGTAAAATCCCAACAGACTGAAGTACCAATAAGAAAAATGGGCTCTTTCATAATTAGATAGTTAAAGGTGGTTCAGTGTATGCTGGACACTGAGCTGGCTCATGCTCATGGGCAGGTAGCTAGCAGATAATCTCTCAGACTTGGGCCTTGCCTCTACCTCCTGCGTCATCATGGACATTTATTTTAACTAAGCCTCAGTTTTCTCATGAGTTGAAATGCCCAGTTCTCATGAGTACGACATTCTTGGCATCTGGGCACTGCCATTAAAGTGTGCATCCTAAAGACTGATGTGTAGTAAGGACTGAAAACAGTGTGATTATTAAGTTAGATTATCAGTATTGGATGAACCTGATCATCAGAAGTGTTGACTGAAATCGATATACAAATTACAGAATCTTGAACCCATAGGGCAGTGGTTCTCAACCTGTGGGTCTGTGACCCCTTTGGGGGTCAAACGACCCTTTCACAGGGATCACCCAATTCATCACAGTAGCAAAATGACAGTTATGAAGTAGCAACGAAAATAATTTTATGGTTTGGGGGGCATCACAATGTGAGGAACTCTATTAAAGGGCCACAGCATTAGGAAGGTTGAGAACCACTACCATAGCGGATCATTGATCCTGGAAGAAGGTAGAAAGCCAAGCAATTGAGGGTGTGGGAAGAGAGGGCAGAAAGGGAGGAAGGGGAAACTGACAGGAATGATGACTGTATAACCCTGCTTGAGGGCAATGAATAACAGAATTGTAGGTTAACAGATACATTGGATGGTGGAAGATAGGTCAAAATAAATAAATATATAAAATAAATAATACGTAATGTAATAATAAGGGTTCCTCGGGGGCTGGGTAGGGGGAGGGAGGGGATAAAGGGGACCTGATATTAATGAGCTTAAGAAGAAAGAAAATGTTTTGAAACTGATGGTGGCAGAAATTGTACAATTATGCTTGATCTAATGGAATTACGGATTGTTATGATAACTGTAAGAGCTCCCAATAAAGTGATTATTTTTAAAGTTCATGGAAAAATTAAATTATGTTTCTGTCAATTTTCTGTGAACTTTTTGAAGCCTCCTCATATGTTTATTAGAAAAGCTTAAAACTTTTCATTGCTGATTGGTTGTGTGACCTGACTCTTGGCCACACTGTACACCCAAGGAAATGCTGCCTGGTCCTGCACCTCCCACAGATTCATTGTTGGTTTGAACCCATTGCTGCAGTCACTGTGTCAATCCATCAGGAAGGGTCTTCCTTTTTCCTTTGACTGACCATCTGCTTCCTCAAGCCTGAGGTCCCTTTCCATAGACTGGTTTAGCCTGTTAACATGTCCAAAGTCAGTGAGATGCGATCCCGCCATCCTGGCCCTTAAGAAGCATTGTGGCTGCTTTTTGTAAGGCATATTATTGTTGATGTCAGGTAAATCTCGGCTGAGAAGAATGAACACCAGAAAGATGTTTACATTTGTCTTATAAATAAATAAACCAACAAACATTGGTTTATTCTTCTAGAAGCTTTAAATATTCTTTGCCAGCATCACCATTCAAATCTATCAGTTCATCTCTGATCGCTCTTATTGATTGCCCAGCTTGTACGTGCTTACGAAGCTATTGAAAGGACAATGGCATGGGCCCGGCACGTCTATCCTCCCTGGGACATTTTTGTCCTTTCGTACTTGAAGTCGGTCTTGTGCCATCGATTTTCCCAAGGCAGTGTGTTGTTTGATCTTCTGACTGCTGCTTCCATGACTTTTGACTGTGGATAAAGATAAAATGAAGTCCTTAACAGCTTTGATCTTGTCTCCATTGATCATGGTGTTGTCTTTCAGTCCAGTTGTGAAGATTTGGGGTTTTTTACACTGAGTTGCAAACCACTCTGAAGGCTATAGTCTCTGATATGCGGCAGGAAGTGCTCCAAGCCCTTTCTGTGTTGCGCAATCACAGTTTTGTCATCTGCATTTTGAAGATTGTTCGTGAGCCTTCCTCTAATCCTGGTGCCACAGTGTTTTGCTTATTGTCTAACTTCTTACATTCCTTGCTTAGGACACAGATTGGATAAGTAGAGGGAAAGGGTACATCCCTGACACTCATGGTCATGTTTTAAAGGCACCTACTGTCCCCTTGTTCTGTACAAAATACTGCCTCTTGCTCAATGCACAGGTTCTGAACAATCATAACTAAGTGTTCTGAATTTCCCATGTCTTACAATGTTATCTAGAGTTTGTTATGATCCACACAGTAATATGTCTTTGTAATAATCAATAAAACAAATGTAAACATCTTTCTGGTGTTCTTTCTTACCAGCCAAGATCCATCTGATATCAACAAGAATATGCCTTATCCCAAGTTCTCTTCTTAAACTTAGAATTTCTGGCAGTTCCCCGAGGATTTCCTATAATCATTTTTATATATGATTTCCTATAATAAATGATTATAAATGATTTCCTATTATAAATTATTTCCTATAATAATTTCCTATAATCAGTTCCCTATAACCATTTTTGAATTGTCAGCAGCAAATTTTACTTTCATATGATATTCATAATATCATGTGATAATTTCTGTATTCCATTGGGTCAGTTTTTTTTTTTGAATGGGCATAAATATGGATTTCTTCCAGTCTCTTGGCCAGGTAAATATCTTCCAAATTTCTGGGCACAGACTTGCGAGTACAATGATTATGAATAGAGAGGTAGAATTTGAAATAATTTCTGAGGATAACTAATAACTGAAATGTTATGAACACTGGATATATTATCTATATTTGGATTGTGCTATCCCTTCTATTGACAGAAGAGAAGGACAGTATTGTATGTTCTGAAGAAGGGATATCACAGAGAAGCCATCGTAAAACTGAGGATTTTCTAAGCAGGTAGCTTTTGGATAGTGGGGTACAAAACATTATTGCATGACAAAATGGCAGGTGGAGTGACGAATCTTACATTCTAAGTAAAAGAAATGGTCGCAACCTTGAAGGATTGGTGGGCCAAGGTCCCGATGGCAAAGAAACACAGATGTGCATTCAGGTCGTGATGATGGCAGACAGCAAAGGAGATCACCTGGAAGGGTAGGGATTTATGCTCATGAGTTATACGGACTTTAACAAAATATATTTTAAACCTTTACAACTAACAATGAGTAGCAAGCCACTGATGGACTTTAGCACCTGCTAATGGCAATGAGCACTCATTCACATTTCCTAGATTGGAATAAAATTCTTCATAATCTGGGTAGAAAATGCAGCCCATCTTCATTCTTAGCAATTCCACCCAGCAGGTGTTTTAGAGTTAATTTCACCCTTCAGTGTGTCCTAAGGACAAACCTTCCCTTCTGACCCAAAGACAGCAAAGTGCGTACAGAGCTTTTCACCTAAAATAGAGCACTCTATCCTGCTGCGGAGTTGTCCAGTCCCCAGGAGTGGTTGTTTTCCAATAGCCTGCATCTGCCTCCGTTTTCCTGAGGAAGGCAGCATCTTTTACAGCTGTCCTGCTAACTTGATGGTTGGAAGCTTCTGTTTTCTCTTGGGTGTCTAACCTGGTATTCTGTAACAATGGCGTGGGGTTAGGCTTCTCCTTATGATCCTGCTCAAAAAACTCTTGGTAGCTCGTAGGCCCAGATATTGCATTATTTATCTCTATGCCATTTCCCCAAACATTAGCCATCTCACCAGCTGTGGGGTGTTTCTCTGAAGTGAGTATGAGTCAAAACCTTGCACTGGACCTGCTTTTACTGGAGCAAGCAAAGTAGGGGTACACCCTGTGAAACACAGTTTGAATCTTTACACCGAGCCAAAAGCCAAATCACCACCCAAAGGGGCACACTTCATCCTTTTCTCATACCATTTCCCACTAACTTAGAGATGCCCCTCCTGTGTGTGTGTGTACTCATAGAGGAACTTGGGTAGAGTACATCTACAATCATTAACCCCAGCCTATCTTTCACACTTTATGGCACTTTCTATTCCTTCTATAGATCTATGTTTTTCTTTAAGGAGGCATATCCAATGACCATACAACCCTGATAGTCAAATGGGCAATTGAAGCTTGCCCCCTAGAATAAAACGAGGAGTGCTATGAGCATGGGGCAGTTCGTTTAGTGTCGTGTTTTGTGTGGACATAAAATGTGTCCATTTTCATCAGCCATATTTTTTTCTTACTTGGATTTTTGTTGCTGCTTTTTAATGTCTGCTGTCACAAGAAAAGGATTTTCAGAACTATCATCATCACATAGACGATGTGATAAAGGTCTGCAAACAAACTAACAACGAAAGTTCAGTCTGTGAAGGACCCCTGTCTTTGTGCATGTTG
>NW_022111300.1:53802470-53804283 GCF_000313985.2 Echinops telfairi
TTTTCTTCCTTCTGTCCTAACCCTTCCCATTGTCTAGACTTCTTCCTGGGGCAGAGGTTGCCCTTTTGATCTCAAATGGTTTATTGTTCTCCGGAGTACCTATCTCCCCAGTCTTACTCGTCACTGTCCACACCTGCCTATTGTGTAGGTGAGAATGGAACCATGGGAGTCAGCTGATTCCAGGCCTCAACCACTTTCGCAGGTTATCCACCTCTCTTTATTCTGCCACTAAGCTTGGCCATTTTTTATAATTTTGAGTTTTATTTCGTATTTTTCTCCCATTCTCCTGAGGACTTTTTCATGCTACCCCTTTCATAATAGCTTGTCATCATAACTGGGCACCATCTAGTTCATATTGTCTCAGGTTCCTCAGTGTGGACATTCATGTGGTGCAGTAGTTCATTGGACTAATTGTTCCCATGCATCTTTCATTCCCCCCATTCTTGGAGAGTTATTTCCACAATTTTTGCTGTTTGTTTAATATAAGAGATAGCTGGCTTGTGAGTATTACAATATGACATAAAATACTGAATGGCTTACCCGTCCCAAGGAGATGGAGGTCACCATCTTCCTGGATCTGTTCAGATGTTTGTTCTAGAGGGATTTTTCTCTGAGGTGGTTGGATGGATAAAGTTATTTCATGACATTTTGGTCTGACTTTATTTTTTTTTTAACCAGTGTCAGTTGCCTTCAAGTAGTTTCTGACCCATGACAATCCCATATGTGTTAGTGTAGAACCGTGCCCAATAGTGTTTCCAGTGGCGGATTTTTCAGCACTAGATCTCTAGGATTTTCTCTCAGGAGCCTCTGCATGGACTCAAACCCTCAACCTTTAGGTTATTAACTAAGGTCTTCAGCTGTTTGAATAAATGTGTCTCCATGTGCCCAGGAGGAAGAAAATGGAGTCCTGTTGTTGTGAGTACACACAGCCAAACACACGATCCAACTGTCTCTGCCTGGACACACCCACACTGGTGATGGCTTTGCTCAGGTAGTGCAATCATTCTCACCCCCCTCTTTCAGAGTTGTCTCCAACCCATTCACATCAATTCTCTGGCCCTTCACTTTCCTGTCTAACCTTTGCAGTTGCTGTTGCCAATTTGATCCCATATAAATAATTTTTGGAGAGTATAATGTTCAAACCAGACCTTTTTTTACTAATGAAAGTCAACTACTGTTTAGTCTTGATGATTTTAGGGAATCTTTTTGGTTTAAGGTTTAAAAATTACCTTATGAGAAAACATTTAGGTGTCAAGCCATACTCCATGGCTGCATAAAGTCTAGAGCAGCAGTTCTTAACCTGTGGGTCTCGATCCCTTTGGGGGGGGTCAAACAACCCTTTCACAGGGTTACTCGATTGATAACAGTAGCAAAATTACAGTTATGAAGTAGCAACAAAAATTATGTTATGGTTGCGGGAGGGGTGGGGATCACCACCACATGAGATACTGTATTGAAGGGTCGCGGCATTAGGAAGGTTGAGAACCACTGGTCTAGAAACTATGGGCCTTTAAAATTCTGGTTGGCATTTTTCTACAGAACAGCTTTTGTTGAGTAGCTGAAACCATTGTCTTGGAAAGGTTGACTGATAGTGACCTAACAGGACAGAGAATAACTGCCCCGGTGAGGTAGTTATTCAGGGCTGTGATCAAGGAACAGCTGGTGGGTTTGAATAGGTATCTGGTTTCATTAAGCTGAGGGCTTAAACACTGGGCCACCAATGTTCCTTGGTGAGTAGCTCTTGTTGTTGGGTGCGGTTGATCCGGTTCAAACTTATAGCGACCCTTTGAACAACTGAACTAAATGCCACGCT
>NW_022111300.1:53805402-53806931 GCF_000313985.2 Echinops telfairi
CAATGTGGATGACTAAAAGACATATGACTTGGATTAGCATTCCTGCTGCTTTATTCCATTTTATGTAACATGATCAGCGAGTAAAATGACTACAGAGTACTTCTTCTATCCACTTAAAAATGCTTAAAAAGAAGAATATTCCTTTTCTATCCTTTAAAATTATTATTATTAGATTTGAAGCGAGAAGGTTTGGAGACAACACAGTTCTGAGAAGGGGGAGTCTTTAATAGTAAACATCCCCTTACTCTGAAAGACAAGCAGATATGTCTTTCTGTTGCTTAATTTCTTCATAAATAAATAGGGTTTTTTTAAGTGAATGTTATAATCATGGAAAAGTAATACCAAGTTGTATTTCTAACTCTTCTCTCGGCTGTTAAATGAAAAAACAGAAATGTTCAATATCTGCCCCAAATCTGGAGAAAACGCAGCCTTCTGTTTCAGGTGTGTGTGGTGTGGGGGTGCGGTGGGGTGGTGGGGGGTTAGGAATTATTGTTTTTTTGGTGCAAGTCTACACAACAAATAGATTCCCATCTAACAGTTTTTGTACAGATTGTTCTGTGACATTGGTTACAATGTTCCCACGGTGGCAGCATTCTCCTGATCCCCACTGTGTTGGTCTGTGTCTGTGGACCCAGCTCCCTTGCCTCCCCTTGTCTTCTCATCTTTGCTTTTGGGTAAATGTTGACCATTTGAACTCGCATTTTTGATTGCTTCTGGGAGCACATTCTTAGTCTTATGTTGAGAACTCCATATTCATTTTGGTATATTTTAGTACTTTTAGCTGACATAGTGCACAAAAGTTTGTGGATGGTGTTTCATGTGTCTTTTAAGTGATTCAATCAAGGATATTTTCTTTCCCCCTTTTGTTATTTTTCTAATGTCATTTACTTGTTAATGAAACTGGGTCACTTGACTTGAATTTCTCTTGTTTTGGTGTTAGCATACTGCATCCTTACAGTGAAGGCAACAGTAATCTTTTAAAAAAAATGTCTCTATCTTTTAAAATCTCTGTGAACCAGCGACACCGCAACAGTTATCAACACAACGTCCACACTGACAACCCAGAGACCCTGACCGCAGGTGTCCTGTGTGCCCTCACCATCGCTTTCCTGGTCCAAAAGTTCCCACACCACCAGCAACACAAACTCAGTTCCCGAAACAAAAGCCACCCTTGCCCCCAGGCACATTTATTTTCTATTTTCTTTGCTGCTTACTTGGAATTGTAGTTGATTGGTTCTCTGTTATCCACTTGAAAAAGCTTCTCCACTTACTCCTTACACAAATTGTAGAAGTGCTTATCCTTGTCTTGTTCTTGTTTTACAATGGAGAAAGCTGAGGTGGAGGCAGTACCTAAATTTTGTCAGCACAGAGATGGATGCAAAACCAAGGCTGGCAGACTCGGAGGATTGCATCCTCCCAACGCTTATCTTTGACTTAAGCCCTTAGCCAATGGTATGCTCAGATTTACCGCCCCCCTCCTAATTTAGTCACAGCTTGACATTGAGTTTTTAGGAGACAGGTTTATTTAT
>NW_022111300.1:53808201-53831850 GCF_000313985.2 Echinops telfairi
AAAATGTCTATTTGAATGTGATTATAATGATCAAAATTAGCCTTCTCTCTAAATAGTTTGCAGATGATTTCACATGCCAGAACATACATGCCCTTTTGCCTATGATTAGCCACAGCTAATGAAACTCCTCATCTCAATAACAACTGATTTCCTCTGTGCCACCTACTTCCTCAGCAGATCATCAGGCCAGAATGCACAGCTCTAATTGCTATGGTTCAGGAGAGAAGGTAACAAAATGTTTTAATGTGGTAGAAAGTAACATGTAGGATTTTAATTGAATTTCCTATTTTAAATTGTTAACTAACCTACTAAAAGAGTATGAGGAAATATGGCCTTGATGAACGGTGGTGATGCCAGAGACCATAAGTACATAATAGACTTTGACAATGAAAAATTCACTGAAAATATATTTCTTCAATAAAATGAAAGGGGGCTATATACATGGACCTAACTAGATGGGGTCCATCACAGGGGTCACATCAGCTAAATCTGTGGAAAGAGACAATGGGGGACCTCAATATTATCAGTAACACAATGCTAGGGACTGTGGGAAAGACCATCACTTGCTCATATACAAGTTGAAGTTAAAGCTGAAGAACATCAATCAGGTCCAGAAGAGCCAAGGTACCACCTTGAGCATATCTCAGCTAAATTTAGAGACCAGCTCAAGAGTATATTTGATACACTCATGACCAAACAGAGTTGATATGTGGGATGACACCCAGGAGAACATGCATGAGGAAATGAAACACACAAATGGATGTCAGAGACTCTGAAACTTGCTTTTGAATATCAAGAAGTTAAAAAGAAAGAAAGAAATGATGAAGTGAAGGAGCTAAACAGAATATTTCAAAGGGTGGTTGGAATAGACAAAGTAAAATATTATGATGAGATCTGCAAGGCCCTGTAGAAAGCCACAAAGGAAGGGTGTGCTCAGCCTACCGCAAGCTGAAAGAATTGAAAAAAGTCCAAGTTGCTATAGTGAACGATTTTATGAGCAAGATATTGAACAAGACAGGAAGTATCTAGAGAAAATTGAAGGAATCGATTCATTGATTGGGATTGAATTGATTAAGGGTGAGCATATAGCAATGGACTATGGGCCTAGAGAGAAGAAGCCTCACTGAAGGCACTGGCCTAAAAACAAAACAAAACAAAACACCCTCCAGATTGATGAAAGTCAAATTGAGATGTTTCATACAACAGATATAACACTAGAAGCACTCATTTGTCAAGAAATTTGGAAGATGGCTATCTGGCCAAACAACTGGAAGAAATTCATTTTTGTGCCCAATCCAAAGAAATATGAATTGATCAAGTGCAGCAATTATTTAAAATATCATTAATATCACACAAAAGAAAGAAATTTGTTGGATAATTAATGAATAGTTACAGCGATGTGTTGATGGGAAACTACCAGAAATTCAAAATATTAAAGTGGAAAGAGGACGTGGAATGAGTCATTATTACTGATGTTAAATCTCTCAGTTGAAAGCAGAGAATACCAGACAGGTATTTGTTTGCTTATTTTTTTTAATTGACGATACAAAGGCATTTGAGGATCATAGCAAATTACGGGTAACATTGTGAAGAATGGGAATCTCAGAACACTTCATTGTGTTCATTCCAACCTGTACATAGACCAAGAGGCAGTCATTGAACAACATGAAAGGGTACAAATCAGTAAAGATTTGTGTCAGCACTATACCTTGTCTTTCTGCCATACTTATTCAGCTTGTATTCTTAACAAATAAACTGAGAAGCTGGGAGATGAAGAATGACATAGCAAGATTGTTGGAAGACTAATTAACAATCTGATATATACAGCGGTACAGTGTTTGTCTGCTATCTTAAAGGTCTGCAATTTGAACCTACCAGCCATTCTGTTGGAGAAAGATGTGGCACTCTGCTTCCATGAAGATTCACAGCCTTGGGAATCCTCTGGGACATTTCTGCCCTGTTCAGTACGGTTGCTATGAGTCAGAATTGGCTCCATGGTCTGGATTTTTAAGAGGCCTGGCCCATAACAAGGTCAGTGTCACTGCCATAAGAAGGAAGTCTGAGCCATAATGGGTGATGGTGGCACAAGTAGTTCAATGATCATATCTCATTAGAAATGAACAGTGCTCAGGTTTCTTTTATCTATCATGCTTCCCAACACCAAAAATGTCGTCATGGCGATGCCATGGTGCTTTAAACAGTAAACCATAGCATTGGGTATCTACATGTGAACATCCATCAGCAACAACACAGCAGACTATGTATCCCCACCTTGGATGTAGCGCATATCACTAAGGATGATGTATACAAAATAAATCCAGAGGGTCATAAATGCAGGTCATTTTAATAAGACTTACGTGGAGGACTACATGCAAAGACCAATTTTAGCATGCACGACTACTTCTTCTAATAAACTAGATGGTGTCACCAGGTAAAGGTTAGACCAGATAAAAAATATTAAACATCATGGCCTTTGCCATTGTAATTTTTCTTAATTTACCCATAATCTGCTTTGATCCACAGACAAATGCCTTTGAAAAAAAAAGAGGTTCTTGAAAAAAAAAAAGTTCTTTTCTGGTATTCTCTGCTTTCAACCAAGAGAGAGCTAACATCAGCAATGATGTCTCTTTATCCTGTCTACTTTTTATTTCTCAGTATATTAAAATTCTATTGAAATTAGCTACATACACTCAACAATATGCAGAGTAATAACCATCCACAGCCCCACACAGCGGTATTTCAGTTACTATGTTCAGGTGTAGAAGCCCAGAGATGAAATCCTTCAGTGTAAGGGCTTATCAGCATCCACCAGAAAACCCATCCCTTTGCTCAGCAACTCAGTTGCCAACAGGATTTCTAACAGCCCAGATTCGTTTGATTTTCACTCTTTTCCCAGTAAAGCAATTTGGAAACATTGGAAAAGAAATAGATAAAAATTTCTACAATGAAGAGTTATGATGCTTTCAGCCTAAGTATATTTGATCATGATTTCTTGAATAGTTGGCACAGGAAACTATAGCTTTCAGGTATTAAGGAATTATTATGTATGTTTGTCACTTGGAAATTTATATTTGTGGAAAACTCTCGACTTTTTCAAATGTAAGTATAGCAGTAAAGTATGCTTGTTTCAATATATATATATATATATATATATATATATATATATCCCATGAGCAGAAAGTATCCCACAGAGGAATTTGTTATTAAGAACTGACTGCATCTTTACATTAGGGAATCACATTGCATGTTGGGAAAATCATCTTATTAAAGCCAACATTCCAACATTGTTTCATGCTCCATTACATTGAAATGCTTACTAACCCTGTGATTATATATAAATTTGCCTTGGAAAATCTCAAAAAATAACTTGTGATATGCAAATTAATGAGTTCTACTCAGGGGTGTAAAGTAACCTCAGAGCACAGTGTAGTTCCTTCTTGGTGTTTATGGTGTGCAAGGCACAATGGTTAAGTGCTCAGCTGCTAACCTAGAGAGCTTGGTGATTAGAACTCCCCAGTGATTCCGCTTAAATAAGACCTGGTGGTCTGCTCCCGTAAAGGTAACAGCCTAGAAACGCGATGAGGACAGTTCTCACGTGTCACATGGAGGGATTCGGAACTGATGGACAGCACCTAGCAGCAACAGCAGCCCCCCTTTTCCATGCTGTTATGTCACATGTTCATGTATACTTATTTTAGTGATGGAATGGAAATGCCTCCAACAGATCCAAGGGTATTTCTTTTTATAGTATCATAATGTTGACCTCCTGCACTTTGACTATGTTAGCAGGAGAGCCCAGTCCCTGGAAAACAAGGCCCTTATCAGAGTTGGTAAAGTAGGGGGCAGCAAAAAAGAGGAAGGCCCTTGACAAGATGGATTGGCACACGGGCTGCAGCCATGGGCTCAAACACGGGAACAGTTGTGAGGAGGGTGCAGGAGCAAGTGGTGTTTCCTTCTGTTGTGCCTAGGTTTGCTGTGAGTCGGAATCGACCTGAGGGCACCTGACAACAACGTTGCTGATGAACGTTAACACAGGAAGGAAACCGACAATCTGGGTCACATACCATAATGAACGCTCCCAGTTGTCCCTCAGAGGCAGATGCTGAATTAGGACTCTCCACAGTTTCACTCCTCTGGTTAATAATGACCAGAGGAGGTCAGCATCAGATAATACATTTGATAATTGTGCATGGGAGTACTAGCAAGGGTAAAAAAACAACTACTACCAGGAACACAGAGCTGCTGTGGTCCACACTGGGTCTTGTCCATGGTTGACGCCAGTGCCTGTGGTCCTGAGCCGTTCACCATCATGCTGTCCTCTGAATTCTTTTCTCTGCCTCTGCCCTCCTTTAAGAAAGTCATAGTTTGGGAGCCCTGGTGTGGTAAAGTGAAATTACTTACTTTTGACCCTTCTAGCCTTATATATCCCTGTCACTCCCACCAAGTGATTGGTAGGGCCATGCAAACAGGGTGTGTGAAATGCTAATAGATGGGATTGATTGGAGTTGGAGGCCATTCCCCTGTAGATAAGACAGCTATCTCAGAAACAGGAACAGCGCGAATTCCTGGAGCAAAGCCACTAGTGACTCACTTTCAAACCCTGTCTGAAGTGATGGAGGAAGCAGAGGCTATGCCTCTCTGAGACCAGAGGCTGACGGAATCAGAATGGGAGACAGAATAGAGGAGCCCCTCTGAAACTGTGGTACCATGTGGCAGAGCAGAGGGGCAGAGTTGACTCCATGAGAATGCAAGGCAGACTCGGACTGGCTTCCCGGACCACGGAGTCAGAGGCCAAGGGACCACGTGGTTGAAAGGTTGAAGATGAGAGAAAGACTGTTGACTGAGGCAAGGTGTCTCTGAGGACAAATGACTGTATTCTTACTGTTTACTGATCCTGACTGATGGTAACCTATTAATTGGCCTCGTGGCCCTCATAAATGAAAGTGTTGTTGGTGATTTATATGTGGCCATTGCAATGAATGATCAAGCCCAGCAGAAAAGTAGAGTGTTGTGGGAGGAGGAGTTGGTGTCCGAATAGGCAAACAAGATGGTGGGTGCAGGCATGTCTGATCTCTGCCTTATGGCAATGGGCCTGGCGTTCTTGTAGAGATGGATTCTCCTTCTTTGTGTTGCCGGAAGAGGTCAGATGGGGCCTCCCTGCCATTTTCGTTCTTGGAGCCTCCTTTCTAAATGTGATTCGGAGCACCAGATCCAGCTGCTTCCTGTCCTAGCAGGACAGGAGACACAGGCCCCTATGGTCTTGCTTCCTCTTTTTTCTTTTCTTTACATGAGTGTGTGCGCTTAGAAGTGTGAATGTGCTCATATGGTTCATGTACACTGTTTGATGGATTGATTTGGATGAATATATGCATAATACATTCTTCTTCCTTTTACCGATCATGCTAAACTGTGATATAAAAACTGTATGGCCACTGAGCCAAAGAGTATCAGTGAATCATCTATATTATAAACAAATTTAAAATACATTTTAAAAAATAGTCAGTTTAAATAAACCACATCACATTGTACAATCAGTGGAGTGAAGGTCAAATAAGATACGGGAATTGCTGACCAAGGGCAAATCAAGTTAAACAACAGCAACAACCAAATCTGTATTTATCCACTTGATTCTATGCTACAGAGAAAAAGTAGCTTATCACCAATAAGTTTAATATCAAAATTTGAAAATATTTATATAAAACTTAGCTCCATAGTTGTTTGACCTGACTTTGTTTTGCTGGTTGGCAGAATATTTTATAGTTTGTTGATTTCCAGTAGATAATGGATTGAAACTGTTTTTAATAGTGTAACTTAATGAAGCGTACTGTTACAATGTAACCTCAAGGTATTTGTCATAAATGTTGTGGAAAATCCCTTGTAGAACAGCAGTAAAGCAATTTGTCCTTGTTTATTCCCAAGAGACTGTATCTGTGCACAGATTTGTTCCTCTCTTAGGATTCTCTAAGTATTGCCCTCTTTCTTTCTTTTTAATCATTTTATTGGGGGCTCTTATTGCTCTCATCAAAATCCATCCATCCATCCATTGTGTAAAGCACATTTGTACATATATTCCCATCATTTTCAAAACATTTTCTTTCTTCTTGAACCCTTGGTACCAGTTCCTCATTCCCCACCCCGACCCCCACCCTCCCTCATGAAACCTTGATAACTTTATGTCCTCTCATTTTAAAACTATACTTGTAGCTTGCTATTTCTGATGCCTTTCCATCTTCTGATCTAAATCACAGGTATTGAAACAATTGACATTGCCCAATTGTCAACTGTTCAAGGTTATGGTGTTCTTAAATACTGGCTTCTACAAATTAAGCACTTAATTTGCTGCTTCTCTAACTGGCATGTTGCACATTCATTTTCCTAATTGTGCTTATTTCTACATGTCACGACGTGTACAGTTCCTTTTCACTATATTTGGATTCTGTTAAGTTCTATTAACTGTTTTGCTACTTGTTCTTATGTTTCTTTGTCAGGTTAGCACCTTGAAGCTTTTTTGTAGCTTTATTAGTATTATTTCAGATTCTAATGTTACAGTAAGAGAAAAAGCACATTTAAAAATGGAAATGGAATACTACCTCAAACTGACGCCCTTAGCAAATTAAAAAACAACAACAAAATAAATGCTGGGGATGATATACAGAGATTGGAATGTTCATATATTGCTGGTAGAGTTGTAGAATTGTACAGCCACTATGAAAAACAGTATGGTTCTGTGTTTGTCCGGATTGACTCGAGAAACAAATTCAGAGACACTCATATATGTGTAAGGGAGCTTTATATCAAAGAGTCATTGTCTATTAAGAACACATCCCAGCCCAGTCCAGATCAAGTCCATAGGTCCAATACTAGCCCATATGTCTGATAATAATCTATAAATTCCTCTTCAGACTCATGCAACACATATAATGATGCCAAATGTAGGAAGATCACAGGCCAGTGGGTAGAAGGTCTTGTGGATCCAGTTGCGAAGCATCTCAATGCTGGTGTGGGTCTCCACATAGCTTCAAGATCATTTTGTCCCTTTCTTCCTTTATAATAGTGGTGTCATGAAGCATTTATATCTAAAAGATCGACTAACTTTGCTGAGCATAATGTCCCCCAATTTTACCAGTCTCATGAGGTATTTGATAGACTTGCTATTACTTTTAAATGATAGACTAGACTCCACCCCTTTGCTCAAGTTGACAAAAGATTATGTAACTGTCACAGGTACTTTCTTCATCAACTAGAAATATAAACACTTTATGTTCCTGCAATGTCTCTACTTGACATACCCTAAAGAAATAAAGAGCCAAACATGAACAGGCCCAGGCATATCCATGTTTATTGCAGCAATTTCCCTAATATCGAAAAGACTGAATTAATATGTTTAAACCCTGTCTATAAAGAAATGGATAAACTCTGGTATATTCACACAATGGAATATTATGCATCATTTAAAAGACAAGAGAAAGTCTATCAACTACCTCATGAGACTGGTTAAATAGGGGGACATTATGCTTAGCAAAGTTCGTCAATGGTCTTGAAACAAAAGGAAAGACTTTGAACAAGACAATGAGGCCAGGGCTTTGGGAAAGGGGTGAGGGGGCAGGAAGGAAGGAGGGGGGGTTTTACAAGAAAGAAAAGAAGCACCAGAATAAAGAATTACATAAAGGGGGGAAAAAAGAAAGGAAATGGATCATTTCCTTTTGCCTAGATGTTGGAATAAGGTGTATAACTCCACCCCCTGTTATGGAGCCCTGCTGGTGTCGTGGTTATGAATTGGGCTGGTATACCCATGGTTAGCAGTTTGAAACCACCAGCAGCTCCTTGGGGAAAAGACTGGGCTTTCTACTCCTGCAAAAAATGACATTTTGGAAACCCACAGGGGTCACTGTGAGACAGCATTGACTGGATGGCCATGAGAGATTAATGGCTTCTCCTTTGCTGTAGAGATTTTTAGATCTTTACTGTGTCCACACTGGCTGGCCATACCTTAGAGAGGCTTCTAATTCAACTCTTTCATCTTAACAATGAAGATGGAGGGGGCGGGGAAGCTGAAGGGAAGAGAGGACCCCACAGAGAGTTTGTGATCATTGATAAGCCCTTCAGAGTGAAGGACCTTGTGACAGCTCAGGTGTCTGTCACCCAACCAGAAGATGCATCACCGTGGGAGCCCTCCCACTTGTGTTAGAAACATACCTGCATTCAGATTTCTATGTGATAGCGTCCTGCTTTTCCAACGCTGACTCTGACTCAAGCCTATTAACTGTGGTCACCAGTCTTCTGTGCTCCAAACTAATCACACGTGCAGGGAATTTTCATCCTGAAATTCTAAGAAAGTTCCTGAGGTACTTTCCCGATAAAGGGGCTCCAGCGAATCATACTCTGACAAATATTTGATATATATGAGCTTACTACATCTGACCAAAGTGAGTCCGCTTTTTCTACAATGTGTAGTGTTTCCTAAGTTGCAACATGGCTTTTCTCAAGTTCTTTATGGAAGTGCCCTTCTTTTTTTTGGTTTGTTTGAGACGAACTTGTCACTAGAGACTCAAAACCATTTGCATTTTACTTTTCCACCTCATTTATTAACTTATTTTAAAGCCACTCAAACTACTATTTCGATTTAAGGGATAAAGAATCTAAAGGGTTTAAAAAATTCATTTTGGGACATACCAGAGCGACTCCACAGAAATCAGCCCAGGAGAGTTACTAAGAGGGAAATTCAACACTGCTGGATTGCAGGAGGAGCATCATAAAGATAAGTAGGCACAGATCCACAAAGTTTTGAGGGATTGGGGGCTTTTGGCTTACCACAGTGGAGGCTGGCTAGGGTTTGACCTTAGCCCCGCCACTGGCTTGGCTGGACCCTTGACCATTTGAAGCTGGCACAGGAGCTTAATCTCAACACAGCCACAGCTAGCTGCCACCTCACGGCAGGGATTAAACCCTTGTAGCCCCACAGGCAGGGATCAGGGGCTCAGCTATATTGCTACTTTGTTTCCCTCTCTTCTCTCTATCCCCCTACAATCTCAGCAGGCTTAGTTTTTAATTTTTTCCCCTCCTCTTTGCCTCTTCCCTGTTCTCTTACATACCATTGCTGACCTCCAGACCACTCCCCTTAGCCTAGGGGATTTATGCCTGCCCCCCACCCAGTTAGGAGAGCCCCATCCTGTGCAGCATAGCTAGGCTGGGGAAAGCCTGGCTGACCTCCACCAGGAGATACTCCACCCAACTTCTTACCGGGGAATTCCTGCTTATGTGGCTGGGGGAGCTCCTGTTTTTCCTCTGCTGTCCCACGTGACTGAGGGAACTTTCTCACCCCTACCTCAGTGCCTCACATGGCCTAAGGAAGCTCAGCCAACACTCACCAACTGCCCAACCTCTGCATTGCTCTACCTGGCCAGGGAAATTGTGCCCACCATTCGCGGTTTCTACACCAAAACAGGCAACCCACCAGCCTTCTGGGGCACTCCCCTCGAGAATGAAGCCACAAGAGGATAAAGTGGTAGGCTAATTCCATAGTGAAATTAGCTGTAGGCAGTTCAAAGAAGCATTCCTACAAGTCTCCCAGAGTGAGCCAGTGCTCTTCAACTCCCTGGGAAATGGCACCTGGCTGCTCTAAAACAATGCAACGCAAACAGCAATCAGTCCCAATGGCCTCAACGAAAAAGCAGGAGAAACAAAAAGCAATGGCAGAAGATGTCCTGAACTTAACGACATGCATAGAAGAAGCAGACATTGAGCTGCAAAAGAAAGAAATGTTCAGAATGCTGCTTGGAGTCATACAGGATATGAGGGAAAGAATAGAGTAAAAGGATGAAATGATGGAGGATATAAAGTCCACACACCAAAGAGAAATACAAGAGATTAGGGAGGAAATAACAAAAACCAGTAGCAGACTCACAGACCTCGAGAATCGACTGGAGGAGGCAGAGAACATCACCAGCAACTTGGAGGACAACCAAGCAGACTTTAACAAACACGAACAAAAATCCAATATCATTAGAGAAGCTGACGAAAACCTAAGAGCTAATTCTGATGCTATGAAGAGGAACAACATCAGAATAATTGGATTAACAGAGGAAGACACAACAAAGACGTCATCTGCGGCGACAATAGTGAGAGAATTCTTGGAGGAAAACTTCCCCAGCTTAGTGAATGAAAACCAGACAACCATTCAGGAGGCTGACTGAATCCCAAGAAGAAGTCTCCAATGCACAGCTAGACTGAATCCCAAGAAGAAGTCTCCAAGGCACATAATAGTTTAAAAAAAAACCCAAACATTTGGGGGTTTTAAAGAAACGTACTAGATATCTATTACAAAGTAATATCATTATTTTTTAAAGGGAATTTATAACATTGCATGTGTGATTTTTGGACCAAACATGAAATAGTTGAACTTCCTACTAACATGCCTGATTTTATTTTCTCATTTGAAATGTCTTAGAAAAAGTTATGCAAGCTATGTTCTCATTGTGGATGATGGTGCTTTTGACTCGGTTCCTGCTCACAAGAATGCTATACAACAGGCCGAAGCATGGCCTGGTTTTGTGCCAGCCTCACAATTGTCTTGGTTGAGCCCCTGGCTGCTTCCACTGTCTCAATCCATCTTGTCAAGAGTTTTCTTCTTGTTCACTGCCCTTTACCAACCATGATGTCTTTTTCCAGGGACTGGTCTCTCCTGATAGCATATCCAAAATATGAGAGATGGAGTCTCACCAACCTCGCTTCTCATAAATTTTATCATTATTATGGGAAACCGCATTGTCAAGTAACAATAAATCTGGTCTTAGGTAACCAAAAACATAAAAACTACTGCCACTGAATTGATTCCAACTCAAGAGACTTGAAGTCTCATCTGCAAGGCTATACATATTTATGGGAGCAGCTGGTGGGTTTGCACAGCCAACCTTGCAGTTAGCAGACAGCTGCTTACCTGACAGCATTACCAGGACTCCTCGCTTAGATAGGGAGAGACTTTATTGAAAAAGACAACTGGAATCGGAAAAGCCCTCACACATCAGGGGCTGCAAGCATCTCAAATTCAAATAGAAAAAGACCTTTGGTTTTAGGGAGGAGCAAACATTTTCTAGCAGGGTATTTGTGGGGGAGAAGATTAAGCAGATGAGGTGAGCAGGTGGCAAAATTTAGAGAGTTCAACATGAAATACTTCATTCTGTTGTTGACTTGTTCTCAGAATGGGCTGTGTAGAGAGGGTACTTGGCATCTTAATGCTCTTGTGCTTGATGGAGCTTGGGAAGAAGCCAGAGTTTAGAGGCCTGTGTGGGAGAGATAATCAAACCAAAGTTCCCTCACACAAGTAAGTGGATAAATAATGGGAAAGTGAGAGCATTTGGTCAACCTCAATGATGCACAATGTTGTCATTGCTGCTTGACAAGTCCTATAAATCCTACTATAAGACTTGATAAATCCCAGTGCTGTAGAGGACATGTGTCAACAGAAACTGTCCTACCTTGCTGTTGGGAATCTAAATTGTACAATCACTTTGGGAGAAATCCTGTATTTTCTTGTTTGACTGTGCATTATCCATGAATCAGCACCTCTAGTAGACATCAAAGCACACAGATATTCTCGTGTGTGAAGCCCAAAGACACAGATATACTGCATGCCATAGACAAACAGAAAAGAACCACACGCTTGTCGAAAGGAAGAGTGGGCAGTAATTTGTAGAGTAGCCACATCATGGAAAATTTTAAAGCAATGATCACAAGTAAAACCAGAGCTGCATGCAGCAACATGACTCTTTAAGTCATAAAATTGAGCAAAACAAATCAAACCACCCAGTCTTAGGTCATTATACTCAGGATCATTTTGTTCTTTTAAATATTAGAAACAATGGAAATCAAGATGGCCTCTGATGTTACTAACTCCTATTTTACCTCTGGCATATACTGGAGTTTAAAACCACAGAGTGTGGTAAAAATTAAAGTTGAAAAATGGTTTTACTCTAGAGAGGAGTCAGAAAGATGACTATGGAATCACAAGAGAGATAGATATGAATATATTGGTAAGGCTATGGCTCTTAAGCCTGTGTTTAGGTTCAGAGATAGTTATCCAATATATGCTTCCTCTCATCCTTATATCTGCTATGAATCTAACATCACTATCCTTTTAGTGGCCACTGTGAATGTCACAGATGAAACATTTTTATATTTAATCATTTATCTCTTATATGGGATCAGTGATGGGTGTCCAAAGTATTGAATATTTCGTGCACTACATGGAGAATGAGCAGATATATCTTGGATAAAAACACAGACATAAAGCTCTTTAGAAGCAAAGATGGTGAGACTGTTGATAGACTTTGGACATGTTATCAGAGACCAATCACTGGAGATGGACAGGTTATCAGGAGAGACCAGTCCATGGAGCAGGACATCATGCTTGGTAAGATGGCAGTGCAATGAAAAAGAGGAACAATTCAATGGGATGGAAGAATGCAGTGAATGGCACAACATGGACAACAATAAGTGGAAACATACCTACTATTAGGATAGTAGACAATCAAGCAAGGATTCATCCTGTTGTACATATGATCACTTTGAGTTTGAACCAGTTCAACATCTCACAATAGCGAGGGACTTTCAGGTTTAAAATCATATTTGAAGTCAGGAATTTATTCTTGACTTTGAATAACCAATTTTCCTCTTCTAAAATAAAATAGGATATGTGGTGGTGGTGGGGTAAGATGGCCAGGCATTTTCCCCCCTGAGGGCGATCAGTTGCCAGACTGCACTGGGCCTGCTCCCTGCTGCTGGAGACAATGGACTACTTCTCTCTTAAGATCATTAGTTTGGTTGCTGTAGGAGCTCACACCCTACTGATAATGGTTCCTATGGAGACCCAGAGTCAAGTTAAGCTGCCACCCTAAATCTAGGATCTGCCCATCTTGCAACGTGTACACCCCCAATCCCTCCTCTTCCTATTGCATATATGTCCCTAGACCACCCCCTCTCTTTACTGTAGTACCTATAGCACAACCCTTTCCTGTGACGTATGTCTCCACCTGTAAGAGGATAAAAGCTTGGGAAGCATTAAAGTTTCTCTCTCTCCCTGTTCGCTCCCCTCTCTTCCCCCTCTCCTCTCCCGTCCGCTCTGCCTTGTTCCCTTTCCCGTCCTCCTTCCCCTCTCTCTCCCTCCACGTGAACCACCAAGCGGGACTGATGTGAGCAATGCTACCGTAAATTGTGTCTGACTCCATTTATTTCTATATATCTCTTTTATTTCTCATGCTCTCTATAACTTTATTATAATCCTTACTTATTATTGCTGTACAATTGCACCTACCGGACCTGTGAGAATTTGTGGGGAACCCCTCTCCCCTTAACCCCACAAGGATAGAATAAGCAACTAGAAAAATATTTGAGGATCTTTTGTGTCAAAGGGATTCATTGTTTTATTAAAAAAACCATCTCGATTTAGATTTGTTGATGACTCTGGAAATGGTTAAATGAGTATCACTAGGCGTCCTCAGGAGAACCAGGTTGCACACTGGGGAAGGGAAGGCTGCTAGATGACTCTGGAGAAATCTAACATCCCTTTGAACATTTCCCACTGTACAAAAGGGGCATTCTGGGAAGCCTCCAAGACAACACTGACTTCTAGAATAAGATCATACATAACTCCTCGAGCTTTACTCAGATCTACTTATGAGGCATTAAGATGCTCAAGTGGTTACCATGAATGGCTTCTTCCTTGAATGTCGGACAGATAATTGCATTGCCTCATCATTGACATCCCTGACTTGAATATTTGTGGCCTCTTTCAGTATGAAAACATCATAACCTTTGAGCACAATAGCATCAGAAACACAAAATACACATGCTATGCTGACTTATGGAAATGACACAACCTCCACAGGAAATGCTGATCTATGGAAACATCATGCCAGCTGTTACACAAAGAATAGAACTCCCATCACAGCTTTATTTCACTCCCCACCCCCACCCCCACCACTTTTGGGGAAACTATAATACAGCAATGACGACTACATCATAATTGCTTCCGAGATGGTGTGCACATTTATATTTAAACATAGTTTAAAAAGTAGCTGAAGCGTGAGGCTCCATTTAGTCCTTTTGCAGGTATAAGGACTATAATAAAGGCACACTAATACTGTCAAATGCTACAGGGCTCTAGGTCCTAATGTGATACAGTTGGTTTATGAACATTAATCTGCAGTTTGGCAGTTCAAACCCACCCAGAGCTACCAGGAAGGAAAAGCCTGAGCACCTGGCAAGAAAACCCCATGGAACAGTTCTTCTATGAATCCATAGGGTCCCCCTGAGTGAGCATCAACTCAATGACAACTAACAATATGAAATTAATATTGCTGTAGGAGCGGGGAAGAATGAGATCATACCATTTTAAGACATCCATTATATTCTATGTATCATGATTGCATATGTTATATAATTTAATATTTATTCATCTAAAAAATCCCCAGAGTTGTTATTGTTAACTATCTGACCTATGAAAGGCAAACTTGAAATTAAAGGACATTAAGTAACATGCCAAGTACTCTTGTATGGTGGAAAACAGTATTGTGGATGCGTGATGTCTCCATTGAACACCAATAGAACAATTCTGCCTCACCAGGCCATTGTGAGCAGAGGGTTAGAAGAGATCACAGCCCAGGACATTTTGATGAACATGATATGGGAGTTGATGAAATTAATTTCAACTTCTGAATTTTTAAAATTCTTCAGTATTTTTTAAAAGTGATTTAGTTACCATCTGCCCTACCATGGTAACCATTTGCTACAGCTCAGTCTTTCCAAATGTTACAGATAAATAAAGCTTGTATAGCTTATTTAAGGATTTTTAAAACACTTGTGATGAAAGTTCTTTACTATTTCTTTCTGAGCTTTTGAGGAGGAAACCTTTGTGAATATGTAATGTATATAATAGATTCCTTAGGTGACCCCCGTTTGTCTCAAAATATGTTCCTCCTGCAAAGGCATATCTACCCAAATCCATCCTCCATTTCTCTCTCTCTGTCTCAGAAAGGTAACTACAGTACAGGCTGTTGAATTTAGAATTAAGAAAGTCACTCGTTTGAAATTAAAGTGCTGGCTGTGAATCTTATTTTCACAGAACATGTTGCTACTCCATTAAGTAAATTAAACTTATTTTAAAATGAATTATCTGAACAGTGGTACTACGGATAGATAGGTCAAGGGGTCAAGCCTACCAGCTGCCCCTAAGGAAAGATAGGAGTATCTGAATCCTTAAATATTTAGAGCATCATAACCCCTATATTTGGTCACTAAGTGAACTCTTTGGTAATTAGTGTTCAGTGTGTTGATTCTATTTTTGAAATGGTCTGTAAATGCAGGTAGGATCTATCAAGGCTGGATTTTGAATCTTTGGGACTAGTTTTAGTATTCTTCACCTTCAACCTGGACTTACTTATGAACAATTGGTGGTCTGTTCCACAGCTGATCCCTGACTTGTTTTGTCATTTGATACTGATCTTCTCCATCATCTCTTCTGGCAGATATGATCAATTTGATCCCTCTGTATTCTATCTGGTGAGTTCTACCTGTATAGTCACCATTCATGTTGCTCAAAATAGGTAATGAAGCCGTGATTGGGTTGCCAGTTGTTATCATACAATCTCCAGCTCTGTTTACATCAACAGCGTCATATTTTCCAGCTACTGAACTTTCCTCTTTGTTTCCAATTTTTGCATTCTAATTCATCAGTAATAATCAATAAATCTTCAATGCATATTTGACCAACTTCAGGCTGAATAACTAGGTAGAATTCTTCACTTTCATCATTATTATCTTTAGATTATAAATTTACTGTAAATTTTAATAATAGTTACGTTAACTGGACTAGTTTATAGTTGTATAGAGGCTACCCTGTCACTGATAGCATTGTTCTTCAAGATAGACCTTGACATTTTCTTTTTGATCATAAACATGATACCCTTCATCTTGAACTAGCCATTCCTAGTATAGTGCACCACACCCTTGTCTGACTCAAAGTGACCAATCCCAGTTCATGTGAGCTCACTCACCCTGAGGATATCAATGTTTGTGTGCTGTATTTCATTTGTGAAGACGTCCCATTTTCCTGAATTTATACTTTGTACAGTTGAGATTGTAATCACTAATGGAGGCCTGCTGCTTTTCCTGCTCATTTGAGTCACACCTCATCACGAGGGTTCTGAATGCTGTACTCCATCCACATCATCAAGGTGGACTGGACTTTGAGAAGACAACTCCTCCCCAGCCATCATTTGAGTGCCCTCCAACCTAAGGGACTCAAATCTGACCATGCTCTGCTGTTTCTTCTACATTTCAGTGGCAAATTCCTCAGAAGGAGACACCCTTATCTCATAAATTTATAGCCTTAGAAATCTATGGGACAGTTCTACTCCGTGGGGCAGGATTTCTATGAGTAGGAAAGGGAATGGGATTGATAGATGTGCACACAGGGCATTTGGAGCACATGACAACTAGTAATATATCCTGAGAACCCATTGATTAAGGATGGGATTGCGTTTCATTTTTAGCAGACTTAGGAATATCAACGGAATGTTCCCTTAAATCTCACTCACTGCCAACAATAGCAATCCTGTAAGATAGGGCAGAACTGCCCTCTGTGAGCTGCCGAGACTGTAGCTTTATGGGGAGCAGAGAGCGCTTCTTTCCCTCCCATGGCCGGTGGTTTTGAACTGCTGACCTTGCAGATCACAGCCAAGTGTATAGTCAGTACACCACCAGGACTCCTCTTTTGGAGTGCATAAAATGCATTCATTGTTTTCTTGTGATGGGGATAGTCTGTCCATTTTCACCTCTTCATTTCCCCCAGCACTAGTTTTTTCACTTTGTGTGTGTTCTATGTATCTAAAAGGTTGATCCCTGGCCCCTCAGGACCCTGACCAGTGCTAAAGGTGAACCACTAGCTCTCTCACAGAGGAACCACTGTTTCTTGGCTTCTGAGTTGCTTAATATGTTTCTGAGTCTTCAGGGAACACCTCTTACTTTGATACACTGTGTTTACATTATGTTCACATTGCCTTCTACAGACACATGGCTATTAATGTATTTTATTTAAATATTGACAATTTATTGCCTTAGGGATAATTAATCCATGGTAATTAATCCATGGTGTATTTGAGCTACGTGATACACTGGAGTTGAAAGCATTTAGAATTTCCCTAATCTCAGACTATTTCATACAGACTGTGATCTGAGAGAGCTGGGGCTTTCTGCTCCTGTCATGAGTTACAGCCTTGGAAACTCACAGGGGCAGTTATACCCTGTCCTATAGGGTCACTATAAATCCAATGGGGCAATTCTACCTGTCCTACAGGGTGACTGTATAGCATCGACCCAATGGCGGTGAGTTTGGAGTATGGACATATCTGGAATAAGTCCTGAGTATCAGCTTCTCCAACGATGACATGCTAGGAAAGCCTATGGGGCAGCTCTGCTCTTTCCTAAGGGGTTGCCTGTGTACGAATTAACTCGATGGCACACAGCAACAAAACCCACCAGGTTTTCATAGCTGTAGGAGGAAGAAGCCAGGGCACAAGAATCACAGGGCAATATGTATACTCCATGTGTATACTCCCTGAGAAACAATGTCAAAGTTTGGACTTATGATGGCTTGACTTATCCTTCAAAAAAAATAGCTGTAAGCTTCTATAACATATTATTTGTCACCAATTTATTTTGTAGAGTTGTAGAAATTAAATTCCTTGTATAGAATCTACAGACTCCAGCTGTAGATTCTTCTTATGCAGAATATGAACTCCTCATGCCACGTCTTTGCTCCAGTAATTATTTCAGACTACATTAACTAATAAAAATTAATACTTCCGTTCTTTCCTTTCTTGATCTTTTGATCTTGTTATTTAAGGGGAGGTATGCCCATGGATGTTTTTGCTTTCCTGATCACCTCCACGGTGTCTGGTTAGTTAGGTCACAGTACTGCTCAGTATGAGACTTTCTTTTTTTTTTTTTAAACATTTTATTAGGGATGAGACTTTCTTACTGCCCTGGGTTTCCACACAGTTGTCTGAATTCCGAGGCTCTGACCCTCAGCTGCCTCTACGACGGTTTGGGGTTGTTTGTTTGTTTTGTTTTTCCCATTACTGGTGCTACACATAATGTAAACCATTTCCTTGTTGTCACAAAAGGCACAAGTAATCCCTTATGTTGTTTTAAGACATGCAACTTTGAATCTGCCCTTGAAATCTTAGGTAACAAACCAGTGAATTGCCTTGACTAATGTAGGCTAGCATGTTAATTTAGAAAGATATGGCAAATACCCATGCAGACACACATGGTAAGTGCAAGTGTATAGATGCTAAGAATATGAAAGGAAAGAAAAGAGCAAAATAAACGTCTTGCCATTGAGTTGATACCCACTTACAGAGCAGGATGATTCCATAGGGTGCCTGAGACTGCACATACGTGAGGAAGCAGCCAACCTCATTTTTCTCCCACTGAGTGCCTGGTGGGTTTGAACAGGCTGACTTTGGGGTTAGTAACCCAACGCCTAACCCACAGTACCATCAAAGCTCCTTAAAATTTGAAATACGTATTTTTACAAAATTGTTTTACATACAAGAATATTCAGAATAAACTGGAAACACATGCTGACCAAACGCATTTATAAAATATTCTATCTGTAAACAATGTTAGCTATGGGACCATAAGAATATTTTCTTTCTCAGATGCTTAAAAAGGTTCACAGAGTTCTTTGATAATGAAACAAAACTTCCTTTTATTTTAAATGGTCTTACAATCATATTCTTTTAAGTAGTAAGTTCTTCAATATAGTACTCTGAGTATATGTGATTACATTTACAGAACGTTTTTTCCCCCTAGAAGTTATAATGCACCTGTAAAATAAATTGTCAAGCTACTCTGCCAACAAAATTGCTTTTTGACATGAATAAGGAGGCTTTGAAATTTATCTTACACTTTTTCATTACACAAATTGCATTGTAACGTTTCCCTCTCGTGTTAAATATTCCCTCTGCCTGTGGGATAATGTGCATGCACATATCAAGGAGCGTTTTTGTGGAAACGTTATGGGACTTCACGTTCTCCGAAAGGGTATAATTTGGTACCAACTAACATGCCATTTTGTGGATTTTTAATAGAACTGTTTTTGTGTTTTCATCCTTTATGGGAATCTGTAAATTTACTTTATTCTTAAAAGTTATAAATTGCAGGATCACTAAACATTTTACTGTGCACATGATTTTTATATATGGATAGAATATCCTGGGAAATGATGCATTCTTTCACCAGGCATTTTTGATCAGTCTACCAGAGACTTACTTCCTGCTTCTCAATCAAGCAGCCACATTGGAATTTAGCAGTGGCATCTTAAGACGAGTAGCGTTTGCTAACATGCTCAACAAATATTCTGTTCTTTTATTTACTTTACTTTGGTTTCCTTTAATTATCCCAAGGCAATATGTTTTCTGAGTTTTGTGATTTAGTTTTGAAAACGAACTAAATATTACTGGGTTCCTCTCTGCAACTCGCTTGGCTTTAGGTCTTTTTCTCAATGGTTAGTGGGAGCGTGTTTCTTTTGTTCTCACTTCAATTTGCTGTCCCCAAAGCCACAAGAAACAACCCCCGCTGGATGTCTCATTAACATAACTGTACAGCATCTATAAAAAGTCATCTTGGTCTGCTCATTATTTCTATTTTCAAGAAAATCCTGCTTTACATTGGCAGTAATATCTTCCTTTATTCCATATTCAATATATTTTCATTGTTATACCCTTATTTTGTAACTTTTCCCATGCTCAGAAATTACATGAATTGTTGCTTGATTTATTGATAGATAATCATGATTCTATCCATTCTTACTTATATTCAGTGTTAAATTATCTATCTGTCCATCTATAGTGAGCATATATGTTTAAGTACTTGACTAGGCATTTGTGGTAGTTACAGAATTTCATGTCAACTGGATCAGTAATTGGTCTCGCCTGTCTATCAGGTCACAGCCTGATTATACTTCCTTGTGGGCATGGCTTTCTCATGAGAATTTGGGGAACTTCCTCTTTCTCTGTGGAGGTGGGCCACACTCTCTCTCTGCTTTACTTTCCTCTTGAGGAACCACCTGGAGATCCTTCCACCACCACTGGATCCACAAGACTTTTCACCCACCGACCTGTGATCTTCCTGCATTAGGACTCTTTGCATGGGCTACATGAGTCTAAGGAGGAATGTGCGGACTTGTTTCTGACATGTAGGCCGATATTGGATTTATGGACTTAATTTTGACTGGGCTGGGATGTTTTCTCAATGTACAATTGCTCTTTGATATAAAACTCTTCCTTATACATATATTAATGTCTCTGGATTTGTTTCTCTACTCAGCCTGGTCTAACACAGTATTGTATTACTGTTAGTTACAATCCACTTGGTTACCACATGTAACAGAATGAAGAGCTTCCTGGACAGTGGCATCTTCATGACTGTTAGCATATTTGAGACTATTACTGCTGCTGCTGTATAACTCTACCTCACTGAGGAATTCTCTCATTTTGTTGATTGCCTGCTTTACCAAGCTCAGGATCCTAGTCTAACTTGGTTTTCTCCTATGACGTGCAAAGTAAGTGAGCTGAACCTCACTGTCCTTTCTTCTGAGGAGAAGCCATGTTGTGCTCATATGTCTTCAGAGATTGATTTGTTCATTCTCCCACTTTGTCAAAAACCGTGTAGTCAATGTTCTTCACCATGACAATAACACAAATTAATTATTTTACCTGTATTCTTTTTATATTGTTTTTGCTCTTGCACATATATGAAGCTACTGAAAAGACCATGGCTTGGGTTAGAAGCCTATCAGTCAAACCTTTTAAGAGATATTTTGTAGCAATGTGCCCTATACTATATATGTCATTTGAGTTTTTTGACTGTTCCCATAAATATTGTTGTTCCACATGGGATGGAATAATTGAAAAAAAAATCCTATATTTTCTCTAACATATTACATATAGAGTAGTAAATGTGACAAAAGTTATTCTTTTTCTGAAACTGAAAGTAAATCAAGCAATAAAATAAAATAAAATGATGTGAACTTTTCTTTTCGGATATTGTTGATGTTATTGTTGTTGGGTGCTATCCAATTGGTTACAACTCATAGAGATATTGTGTGCCAATACTGACCAGGCTGATGCCATCCTCACAATAGTTTTATATGTTTGAGTCCTGGTTGCAGCTATTGTGTCCATCCATCTCAGTAAGAGTCTTCCTAATTCTCACTGCCCCTCTGCTTTACCAAGCATGATGATTTTTTCCAGGGATTTATCTCTCTTAATAACATGTCCAAAGTACATGAGACAAAATGTCCTCATTCTAAGTGCCTTAAGTCTTATGATCTCTCAGCAAGGTCACAGAGTACATGCTTCAGTAAGGCGTACAACTCAATGTGAAGAGAACAAAAATGCTCACAACAGAAACAATAAACAGCATCATGATAAACATAAAAAAAGATTGAGGCTGTCAACAATTTTAGTTGTGCTTAGATCCACAATCACCGCTCATGAAAGTAGGTGTCCAGAAATCAAGCAATGTATTGCATTGAGCAAATTTCCTGCACCTTTAATGTGTTAAAGAGCAAAGAAATCACATTAAAGAGTAAAATTCCTCTGACCCAAAATATGGGATCTTCAATAGACTCATATGCATGTGAAAGCTGGACAATGAATAGAGTTAACTGAAGAGGAACTAGTACATTTTAATTAAAGTATAGGTTAAGAATATTGAATATACCCAGCACTGCCTGATGAATGAAACATGTGTCTTCAAAAAAAGGCCAGAGTGCCCCTGAGAAGTGAAGAGGCAATACATCCTATCATGTACTTTGGGCATATCAAGCAGGAGGACTGGTCCCTGGAGAACGCATTGTGCTTGGTAAAGTGGAAGGTCAATGAAAAAGAGGAAGATCCTCAGCAAGATGGACTGACACAGTGATTGCAACACTCAGCCAAAGCACACCAACCATTTTGAGGTTGGTACAGAATCAAACAATTAGTTTGATTGCTAATTAGGTTGCTTATATATATATTAAATCATTTTATTAGGGCTCTTATCACAATCTATACATATATCCATTGCATCAAGCCCATTTGTACATATGTCGCCATCATCATTTTCAAACTCTTTTCTTTCTACTTGAGCCCTTGGTATCAGCTCATTCCCTGCCCCTCTCCCTCCCTCATGAACCATTGATAATTTATGAATTATTATTATTTTCATGTCTTACACAGACCACTGTCTCCCTTTACCCACTTTTCTGTTGTCTGTTCCCTTGGGAGGGGGTTATATGTTGATCTTTGTGATCAGTTCCTCCTTTTCCCTCACCACATTCCCCTTACCCTCCTGGAAATGCTACTCTTATTATTATTCTTGAGGGGTTTATCTGTCCTGGATTCCCTGGGTTGCGAGCTCTTACATGCTCTGGTCTACCCAGATTTGTAAGGTAGAATTGGGGTCACGTTTGTGGGGGGTAGGAAGCATCAAAGAACAAGAGGAAAGTTGTAGGTTTTATTGGTGCTATGCTGCAGCCTGACTGGCTCATCTCTTCCTTGTGATCCTTCTGTAAGGGGATGTCCAATTGTCCACTCTGCTTTTTCCTCAATCACATCGTTATTTTTTGTTCTGGGTCTTTGATGCCGGATACCTGATCCCATTGACAATTCATGATCACACAGGTTAATATGTTTCTACCATGTGGGCATTATTTCTTCTCAGCGAGATAGTTACTCGATTATCTTCAAGCCTTTAAGAACCCAGATGAAATATCTTTTGATAGCCAGGAACCATCAACTTTCTTTACCACATTTGCTTATGCACCCATTTTGCCTTCAGCGATTGTGTCAGGGAAGGTGAGCATCACAGAATACCAGGTTATTAGACCAATGTGTTCTTGCATTGAGGGAGTACTTGAGTAGAGGCCCAATGTCAATCTACTGCCTTAAAACTTAACATATAAATATATGTACATAGATCTATTTCCCTATCATTATATATAAATTTTTTACATATGTACTTGCCTGTATTTAGATTTCTATAAATGTCCTTTGCCTCCTAGTTTTTTCCTCTATTTCCTTTTACTTTCCTCTTGTCCCACTATCATGCTTAGCCTTCACTGGTTTCAGTAATTTCTCTTGGCTACATTGCCCTTTATCAAGTCCGACCAGGCATCCTATGCCCTCCTTGCCATCAATTTTAGTTTCCCTTGCCCCTGAATTTGTTGGTACCCCCTTCCTTTCCCCTGTGTCCCCCTCTCCCATGTCCCTCTGGAACTGTTTGTCCAGTTGGTTTCTCCTCTGGATGATTCATCCTGCCTATCTTATCTAGATAAACATGCAGAGACAATAATAAGCATAAAAGCAATACAAAGCAAAACAAAACAGCAACCAATAAAAACCAACAACAGCAAAAAGGAAAGGTTATAAATAGTTTCAGGTCTGTTTGTTGACATTTAGGAGTGTTTTCTGGTCCAGTCCGATGGGTGCCCTGGCCTGTCCTCAAAGTCTATTTTTGGTATTCCTCAGGGACCTCATTGCTCTGCTCCCTTACTGCACTGTCGCATGCCCTTAGTGTTTTGCCCCCGTCTTGTAGAGTCAGATC
>NW_022111300.1:53833093-53837284 GCF_000313985.2 Echinops telfairi
TATTTCTTTTGGCAAGAGTAACTTATATAGCTTTGAAGTATACATTTATTATTTCTCTGTACATCTTATATCATGTGAACCCATAATCTATGGCTATTTTCATTATTGAATTTGAGAATGAGAAATTTAGGTCCCTTTTAAGCTGTCAACATGAGAGTTTCATAAAATATATGAGCAAATGAGAAATATTTAGAATATTTATTGCAATGTTGATCGTAGACTGTATTTCAGTAGTGAACAGAGACACAATATTAGTGGTAAATCTTTAAAGAGCACTTGTTTCTTTATCTTTCAAGTTTCTTAGCTGTCACTTAGCACCTATGGGGAGAATAGCTAGAAGGCTATTTTTAGGTGAAATAAATAAAAATATAAAGAACTCATGCTGTAAATTAGAAGTAACACAAACTCATGGCTTTCTACCTTATGTGTCTTCATATAAAACTATTTCTTCAAATATTTCTTATAAAAACAACTGATTCTTCTGTGTAATGCCAAACGTGAAGAAATGACAGGCTTAGAGAATGACCTGTTACTATGTTAATCTTTAAAAAATATCTATTATGTTATTCTTTAAAAATATCTAACTTCATCATCAGAACCCCTGGAAGCATAGTGGTTACTCAATGGGCTGCTAACCTCACATCAGCAGTTCGAATCCACCAGCCTCCCTGAGGGAGAAAGACAAGGCTTCTACTTCTGAAAAGAGCCACATCTCAGAAACACACAATGATGTTAATTACATTTGTCCTGTTGGTCAGTTCTCAGTACTATCATTTTCCCCTGAAATTTCACCCCTAACAAATTAACAAATGCCTTAATGATCTTAGCAAAAGCTCAGTCTCCTCTATGCAGTGATTCACGTTTTTCCTTCTCTCTCATCCTTTGGTAACTGTACGTAAACTTTGGTCTTTGTAGGTTTTCCTAGTCTAGATATTTCAGGTAAGTTGTTGCTGTTGAGTTGACACTGGCTCTTGGTGACCCCGTAAGTGCATTAGAATGAAACACTGTGTGGTCCTGTGTCGTTCAATGGCTTATTTCACTCAGTGCAATGTTTTCAGGGCTGCAGTGTATCAGGGCCGCATTCTCTGTTTGCGGACTTGTATCTATCACATGTACCTACCACCCTGGCTTATGGGTTCACCAGTTGATGGACAAGTACATCGCTTCAGTTGGAGGCTACTATAACTGAGGCTGCAACCAACAGTGTGTCCATGAATCTGCGTGTGCTCCTGATTCCACTTCGTTGGGGTTTCTATGCAGGAGTGTCATTGCTGAGTCACACAGGGATGCTTTGTTCAGCTTTTGGACTATGTTTCACAGCGCAGCATGGTTTGACAATCCACCTGCTCTGGATGAGGCTTCCGATTCCACCACACCTTCCCCAACGCCCAGCCGTTTTCTGTCCTGTCCTGTGTGACAATGGCTTTGGGCTACTGACTTCCGATGGGTGGGGTGGGGAGGGGGTGAAGTAGGACCTCATTGTGATTTGGGTTTCCATTTCCCCGATGACTAATGATATTGAGCATTGTTTTATGTGCCGTGGGTAAATTATCTACTGAAGTCATTTTCCCATTAAAGAAACAAACCAACGTGAACAATTAAAAAAGCTCACCTCCACTTTTTTACTGGAGCAGAGGGTATGGGGTGGCAGCAATTTTTGATAAGTTGTAAGATTTCTCTACCAGACTCTTTTGAATAAAACCTTCAGCTATCCTGGGACACTACAATAAAGTACAACACAAGACACAAAAAATCTATAACAATTTTGTTAGTAGCAAACAACATTGCATATTTGATTTGAAGTGTTATATTGAAAAAAGGAAAAAGAGGTTTTGCTATCAACATAATAAACAGAATAATTTGGCCTGAGGGACCGATAAACTGAATGTGATTTTATTAGGCAGCAAAGTAAATTATTAGTAAAAATATTTTTTAAATTTGATTATGTGGAAGGCAAATATTTTTAGGAAAAACTGTCAAATAAAGATTTGGATGATAAGAAAAACATTCCTTTTTTTAGAGCTAACATTGGGGGAATAGTAATAAGTGAGATTAAAAATACCTTTCAACAAAATTTATTCTTAATCAACTTTGTATCCAATTTCCTTAGATTAATTTTTCTCCCGATAGGTAAACTTAAACTTGTTTTTGTAAAACTACCTTTAAATGATATAAAAATGGAAACATACTTACCTCTTACAGTGGTTTCATGTAATTGACTTCTTGACCCGCAACTCTGCTCAGTTCTCCCTTTTCTCAGGATCAGCCTCCACACCGTCATCTGCTTAGCCTTTCCCCGTCAGCAAACAAAATCTGATGGCATCACAAACACATACCTACTACATCCACACACATATCTACTGTCACACACACACACACACACACACACACCTGCTATATCAGAAACACCACATCTAGCTCTGTGTACGAGATGGCTTCACAAAATTCATAGAGACATTCCATTACCTTTGCATTCCATTCATTGTCCAGGAACTGTTTGAAACCTCTTTGTATGTAGATCCGTCTTTCTTCAATGTGCTAAGATATGGCTCCCTCCATATTAAAATATACAGGTATGGACACTTGCTGAATTCACAGAACTCCTCTCTGAGACATGCTGTAATTTTTATGAATTCAGTGTGAATCAAGAGCTTATTTGTCCTCTTCAAGTGCGAAGAGGAGGACAGCAATAAGCTCTATTCAAAACCACCAGATGGTTTGTATCTGAGAAGAGAGGATGATCGAGGCCACTGAAGGAACAAGCATAGTGCATACAGCATTTCTAATCTTCCCCTGCTTGGACCAACACCTTTCTTTTCTGCTCCCGCACCGGACTTAATGATTTGGAGCCTTGATTTTGCATCTATCCAACTGTGTCCCATTCATCCATCGGTGTCCCTGTGCCCTGTGTAAGATGGTATCTTAGTCTCTTCAAGGAAACGTCAACAACATCTACTTGCTAGAATGGAAAGAATTATAACATAGTTGTATTGTTTCCTCAACTCGCTCATACCTTCTCTCCCTTCTCCTTCTATGCATTTATACATTCCACCCCCCAAAAAAAAATCAATGGCCAGAACTTGAGACTGAGGAAGGCAGCATCTGTGAAAGCAGGTGTTAAGTCATGCAAGAGAAGGATCAGGGTCGTGCTAGAATAATGCTTCTTTAGCACATGGCACAAATGAGAAATACCTCCAGACTTCGTAGTTTCTCTTTTTACTGAAGGGTAATATTGGGGCTTGCAGTCCAGAGGACTCTTGGCCTTTGTTTTATGAGCCCAGGTAATATTCTTGAGCACAGAAGAGGAGAGGTTTATCTGGAGAGTAATTGGGAAGCAAGAAGCAGCATGAAAAGCCCCAGCTCTGCCCTTGCTCTTTGGTTATCCTGCTGAGAATATGCCTGAGGTCCAGACTGGGCTGCAGAAGGAGTATGCTACCTTGCCATTCATGTGACAGTCCATCCTTGTCCTGCAATTAAGCCTAACTAAGCCAACCTCTCTAGTAGTCACATCTGCAACATTCTAGTTCCTGGTGTTCTGTTTTTGTCTCTCAGAGCTGGTTCATTACAACTAAGAAAAAATATTTATTATCTGTCTCGCTGCCATCCAGTCAATTCTGACTCATAGCACCACTATTAGAGTAGAAATGTCCAATAAACCTGTGAGTTTCCGCGACTGTAACTCTTTATGGGAATAGAAAGGAATGTCTTTCTCCCACGGAATGACTGGTGGTTTCGAACTGTTAACCTTGAAGTTAGCAGTCCAACACATGCCCGCACAGAAATCTAGTCCTCTGCAAAAGCAGCAGAGAATGGACATAGAAAAGGGATTCTGTATGTATTCTTGAACCAATACGTAGATTCCAGTGAACTGACTTATGGGTTCAGAAAAATTCATGGCAAAACATGAGATGCTAAAGACACAATATACATTGTTGTAATTTTAAATGAATGCTAATAAAGATGACACTTTTAACCATTTGTTAATGATTGCATTCAAATGTAGCTAAACTTAAGGAGCTGGGGAATTTTGTTTTTTTGTTTTAAAAATATATCTCTGCTGTCTTCTTAGATCTTTGAACAAAATAAAGAGTTTACTTTTTGCTGAAAGCTTACAGGTAATATCTGAGAATGTGCAACAGTAAAGAAAAATGAGTATATATATTTAGACTATTTAAAAATATATTTAGACTT
>NW_022111300.1:53838031-53845190 GCF_000313985.2 Echinops telfairi
ACACATTTGTCTTCAGCATTTATGTGGGGAAGGTGGTCACACAATGATGGTTTTTGTTCTTTGGTGTCTGCTGCCTGTTCCCTTATTCATAAATTCTTTAGATGAGCGATACTTCCATTGAGAAAGGATTAGGTATGAAGCAGTAGTTTCTAATGCACCTTTGAGGAGACTTGGACTATTGATAGTCAGATAGTATTAAACTTAAATCTTTCGGTCTGTTTATGAATTTTTATATTGCCCTGGGTGCTCACTAACCCTAACCAAATGCATAATAAACTGCCTTAACTATTTAACTATTGGACTTGGTTTAGTTTCTTATTTGATAGATATAGCTCTTCTAGTGGATGTCATGGAATGACAAAATAATTGAAAACAAGTAAACCTATTCTTTGTTGAGACTATGTCTACTCATGGATATAAAACAATCCTCTAAGGCAGTGGTTCTCAACCTTCCTAGTGCTGTGACCCTTTAATACAGTTCCTCATGTTGAGGTGACTACCCCACCCGCCCACCCAACCATAAAATTATTTTTGTTGCTACTTCATAACTGTAATTTTGCTACTGTTCGATCCCCAAAGGGGTCATGACCCACAAGTTGAGAACCTCTGCTCTAAGGCATGACCCAGGCTGATGATGCACTCACAAAATAGGGAATCCACTTTGTTTTCATTGCTTTTCCCTGGCATTCTGACTGGGCTGAAGCTGGACCACTCCCCAAACTGTCATTTTCCTTTGTCCAACCTGCCTCTGAATTTGACCTGTTGGGATTTGTAGATGCCATCCAGTCGGTGAGGACTCATGCCACCCTGTCTGTAACAGAAATACACATGACCCAGCCCAGGGCCATCTTCAAATTGATTCCAGCACATTGCAGCTATTGTGTCATGTCATCTCTTTGAGGGTCTTTCTCTTTTTTGTGAACTTTCAACTTTTCCAAGAGTAATTTAAGGCTTAACAAGTGAGTAATATAAAAAATATATGAAAATATTTTATTTTTATAATAATGAAATAATATAATATTGCTCTGATTTCTTTATAATTTGTAGTTTATAAACTGTTATATTTATACTTACTAACATATTAAAAGATGTGCTACCACTGAGTCAATTGTGACTCATCGAACAGCCCATGTGGGTTCCTGAGCCAGTACCATTTTCCAGGAGCAGAGAGCCTCCTCTTTCTCCCAGGGAGCAGCTGGTGGTTTCAAACTTCTGACTTTGCGGTTGGCAGCCCAGCTTATAACCCATGATACCCCCAGGACTCCTTTTCTTAACATACAGGATCATTAAAAATATATTGAGCATTATCTAACAGAACACATTAAAATCATTAGATACTGCAAAAGTATACTATTTATGATTTTTTTTTCAAGATCTATTTTTTTCCACAAAAGCCATATTTGTTTTTTCTAAAAATGAAAAAAAGAAGGCTTCAAAATTGTGGTCAAAATGCTGATTGTGTTGAAACTAGATTCTTAAATGCTGGCTATTTCTCAATGCAAAATGGTCACAGGTTTGCTTTTCACTGTTCTTGCCAAAGCCACCAAGCTCGCACCCAGGGTACCTGAAATGCTGCAAAATCAGGCCTGTGTGAAGCTTGAGCTGCTCTCTAGGAATGGTCACACACACATGTATACACACATGCACATGCTCACACATGGTGATATAAAATAAAACTAAACAGGGATTTTTGGTGATTTGATAAATGTTATCAGCAATTAGGTTGGTGATTTGCTTTATATGTGTTCACTTTAACAGTTTTTTAAGACTGAACATAAAGTACCACTGTATTCTATAGGCTACAGTCTCTGTTGGCATAGTCCATCAGTTTCTGTCTGGTTATGGAGTCTGTTTTTGTTTGGATTTAGAGTTTTGAGTTTTGTTCTACATGTTTCTCTGACTCTTTGAGTGTCTGTCTGTTGTAATCCCTGTCACAGCAGTCACCAGTGGTTGTCGGGCACCATCTAGTTCGTCTGTCCCATGAGGATTTGATCTAAATGTTTCTGTGTGTCTTTCATCATGTTCACTCTTCTTTACTCCCAAAGGGGAGAGAGCAAGTGTAGCATCTTGTGATAGTTAAGGTTTATTTTGCTAACCTGGCCAATGAACACATGTGGGATTAATTGAAAGGTAGAGAAAGATAAATGGCTTGGGTGATCCTCACCTCTCTTGTTCTTGGGTCTCTTGCTCTCTGACAGTCAAACCATGGTTCAACTGCCTTTGCAAGTTCCGTGCTTCAGCTGGCAAGGCTCACTTCCTGTGATACATCTCTGATGATAAGCCTAATGGACCTACCCTGAGGCAACCCTGGGTGCTGAAGCAGCAGTGTGGAGACCCCTGCCAGTGCCAAGATGCTTACAGGCTCACTGATTTGGCTTTCCTCCTGCATTTGGCATCATTGTGTGTGTTTTGTGAGTTTGAGGAGGACTTTGTAGATCGCTGTTGGACATATGGGCTAATGTCTGACTTATGGGCTTAGACTGGACTGGGTTGGGAAGCTTTCTTTTTTTGGGAGGGGGGAAGCTTTCTTAATGTACACTTACCTTTTATATAAAACTGTCATAAAATATGAGTGTCTATGAATTTTGTTTCTCTAGTCTACCTGGACTAACACACATCTTATGTGACATAGCCCTGGTGGCATAATGTGTTATGCATTAGGCTTTTAACCAGAATGTCGGCAGTTCAAAACTGCTAGATGATTCTATCTATCTGCAAATGATTTCCAGTCTGAGAAATCCACAGAGGCATTTCTAGTCTGTTCTAGAGGGTCACCATGAGTGGTGGGTGGGGAAGCCACTTAAAACATCCAAGAGAGGATTATTGGTTTTAAGTATGTTTTCCTCATAGTATGCTAAAAATTTTCTTACATTAATCATTGTTGTCTATTCTATTCTGATTCATAAGGATGTTATAGAATTTCAAAAGTTGTAAATATTCACAGTGGCAAAATATATCATCTTTCTCAAACACAGCAGCTGGTGGGTTTGAACAGCCAATTTTTTACTTGGCAGCCAGCACGCAGCCACTGGACACTAGGACACCTTTCAATTTCCCTTAGGGTCAAGAAACTATGCACACAATAGTCAGAACAATAATATTATTCTGAGTGCACAAAAGGACAAATATTATATGAGACCACTGTTAGAAGGAAAAAAACGAAAGACTACCAAAATAGACTTTGGAGTTTGCAAAGGTGGGGGTGGGGGGAGGGAAAGGAAGACAAAGTGATAGGCTAGCTGGTTCATGGGTGTTCACTCGGGTGAAATGGAAGACCTTCAGGAGTGCGTAAGAGGAAAAAGTGAAGTCAAGGAGTGAGGGAAAGGAAAAAGATGGGGTGGGGTGGGTGGTGGTGGTCAGTAGTTTAAATGCTTAGCTATGAAGTTGATGATCTGAAATATACCGCCCCCCAGACACACCCACAATAAAAAAGTAGAACATTAAAGCAAGAACTTAGAAAAGTGAGATATTTACAGCCTACAGGAGGACCACTTTGGTGCATTTATGTGAGTCTGTAACTCTTTTTCCCATTCAGTATGGAAAATAAGATGTACACAAAATCATTTTAAAGTATTTAGATAGGTTACAGTTTATGGATTATATGACAAAACGTAATACTCTAACAAAATGATCTCTACTTCACCCTACAATTGAAAGAGACTGTACTTATGCTCGGAGTAATTCAAAGACCCATAGACATCACACCTCTGGAAAACAAACAAACGATCTCACTGTCATCAAGCCAATGCCAACTCATAGGATGGCAGAGCTACCACGGTGGGGTTTCAAGGACTGTCACATTGTGCAGGACTAGAAAGTCTCATCTTTCTCCCCACATTCCTAAAGGACATGCAATTCAGTTGAGAAGGAAAAACATGCTCAGGTGGAAAGACTACAAGTTTCAAGGACAAAAAGGACTGCATGGACATCTATCTATGATTGAATCTTCTAGAGAAACAAAACCAATGAACTTTATATCAAGAGAGAAAATTATATCAAGGAAAAAGCACAGCCCGTGCAACTCAGGCCCATGGCTCAGATGCTAGCTGTGAGGCCCTCCAGACTCACACACCTGCTGGCCAACGAAACAGGAAGGAAAAGTGGCCACGGGAGCTCACAGGCTGGTTGGTGCAGAACTACAAAGGCCCAAGGTTGGCAGGAACAGAAAGGATGCTGACAGCTCCCAGGGTTGGCAGACCACATGGGCCACTGGCCCCAGAAGCCAGACACAGGACCCACACAGTTCTCCCCATCATCTCTTATAAATATGTCACTTCCCCAAAGAGACGTCATGAGCTGTCACATCTATTTTAGGTACAGATGCCAACTCTGAACCTGAAGACTATTACATTATTTATTTTCAGGATTGAGTACTCTCACACTTCTGCTTGCCCCTTTTGTCTCCGGATGGCTACCATTTATAAGCGTTGTTCTATCGTGAGCATCCCACAGGCCAGTCTTTCAACTCTTGTATTTTTATCTAAGGAAACAGTAATTGGATGCTACAGCAATTAATTATTACAATTGTCACCACATATTTGAAAGAGGAAGAAGTGGTTGCCTATCGTACTATTTATAATGATTTGGGGAATTTACTTTAATATTTTTAGGCGATACTCATATACCATGCAATTAACCATCAGAAAGTGAACAATTCTGTGTCATCTCATGCCTTCATCATGATATCTGGTCATAAGGCTTTTGAATTGTTGGAGGAGGATGCTTTACACACTGGTTCTCTTTGTCGGGCACTAATACGAGATGTAGGGAGAGGACGGGCCCCTCTTTATTTTGAAGTGTAAGTATTCGGCGTGGGGTTATTTCTGGAAGTTAGTCAACTCTCTTACTTTCCCAGCACTGCCACAACAAAATACAACAAAACATGTAGTTCTAGAGCAGGAAAGTTTACACACACACACACACACACACACACACACACACGCACACGCACACACACACACACACACACACACACACTTCAGGAAGACCACTTCCAAGAGTCACTTCTGACTCACAGTGGCCCCATGGAGCAGAGGAAGAACAGGGGGGTGCCCTTTTGCATTTCTGAGGCTGTAAATCTTTAGGGGAGTGACTTCGGGGGCTGCTTCTTCACTTGGTGTCTTCCTCCTTATGGAACTCTTCTCTTGATTCTTCTTGTCCTAGGCAGTAGTCAGAAAGGGTTAGGATTTGAACCAGCCACTCTCCTATGGCAGGGCTTTCATAATTTAACATGCCAGGTCTTTTCCGAAGAACCTGCTGCTCTAAGCAGGGCTATACTCATCAGATGCTTGGGTTACAGTTTCCATGTAATGCTTTGTGGACACTTCTGTCTTGACGCAAGTTCATGTTTACTGCCAAAAGTTGACCTTATAGTAGGATTTCATAAGGAATTTCAGAGAGACCTGTGTGTTCTTGTCTTGGGTTATTCAACAGTGATTGATTTCATTCATTTGTTCTGTCAACAACTAAGACAGGGCTGTTATGTCATGTGTAGGGAGAAACAGCCCCCCAACACCTCCTCCAGTGACGCCTTCCTTTCCGAAAGAAGTTACCCTCATGAAATCTGTGTAACTCAATTCCGCGAGACCAGGGGCTCTTTCAGCTTCTTCATAGTGTCATTCTCTTCCCCTGGGATGTTTATCTTTCCTAGTGCACACTGCAGTGATTAAGTTTTATGTTTATAGCATTCTCGAAATACAGATACATACATTTCAGCTTGCTCGGAGGATACTTTATCCACCGAAAATTCACATTTCTCAACAAAACAACATTTCTCTTTACTGCTAGAAATACACCACCATTTAAAAAATACTAATGATTTTCTTTCAAGTTTGTTTTAAATTTCAAATGACATATATTTAGATTCCCATTTTTGTGCACATAGACTGTGTACAGTTCAAATTTCCACTAAGATATAACTTTTAACAAGTCTTAACAAAAATGTGACCCTTAGAAATATGCTCAAAACAGTAGTCATTTTAAACAACTCCTGTGGTTTTATCATGAAATGACTATAGTAATCATAATCATAGTAGAAATCATGGCAATTCATGTCGAAATTTGGAGCAATAGAAAAATTATCTAAAATCTTTAGAGGAATAATTAATGTATTTGACCATAGAAAGGATTAATATTTTATCTGCTTACTGATAATTTTGATTTGTTTGCCATGTATCACCTCTCTGTGTCTGACAAATTTTCTACTGAAGTGTTTTTCTCTATTCCTTGATTTGCAAGACTCATTACAAATAGGTTTTCACATGGAGTTGAAGCTTCCAGCTTGCTTGTCCTGCCTCCGTCTTATCATCTCCCATTTCTTTTATGTGCACGAAACTGTTTCCAAGCTGCTATCAAATAGATATCAACTTATATTTTAATATCTGCTTTCTTTCTGAAGTCCTTGTAGTTCTACTTTTACATTGAACCATTTGGTTTTATTAAAATGAAACTGCATAAGCACTATGTATTAAGTAATCTGACTGTACTGCCAATGTGCATTCTTTTTTTAAAAACCGTTTTATTAGGGGCTCATACAACGCTTATCACAATCCATACACACATCAATTGTGTAAAGCACATTGGTACACTCATTGCCCTCCTCATTCTTAAAACATTTGCTCTCCACCTAAGCCCCTGGCATCAGCTCATTTTTTCCCCTCCCTCCCCTTGCCCCCTCCCTCATGAACCCTTGATAATTTATACATTATTATTGCCAATGTGCATTCTTTGGGGGAGGTTCTACCTTCTTAAATGGTGTCTTCCTGCCTTAATCTCACAGGGGTTTAAATTAGGTAGGTTTATGATCTATTATAACTGAGAAAACAAAACTGTAACACGTTGCATCTTCAAAACTGACTAGGATCTTTACTCACATTTATTTTCCAGGTAACTTTCCATATTGCGTTCTGTTTCTACAGAAAATTCCTTTACGATCTTGATTTTAATGATGTTATACTGTGTGTTCATATATATCACTTTTTATATCACTGGTGACTACATCATGAGGGATATTTCTACATAATTTAGATCTTTTCCCCTCCAGAAACGTTTCTTTGTTTCCATAATATATGTCTTGTGAATATCTTATTTCCTTTATTCTTAGCGAGTTGATGCATCTTACACTTTACCGCTCAGAATTGACTTGATGGCAGGAAGTGCT
>NW_022111300.1:53845640-53847035 GCF_000313985.2 Echinops telfairi
TGTTTTAACATGAAATAAAATGATTGACTAGGAATAACCGACAAACGTCTGTAATATCTTGCACATTGTAATTCAATAATTTTAGAAGACATATTTTTGGAATGGGTTTTATATTTAATAAAAATGCCTATTGAACTTAATGTGAAAATGATTGCGCTTCTTAGTTTTGGTTTTCACTTTCCCTTCCAGTTCGCATTTTATGGGATGAGTTATATGAATAATCTTCATAATAAGACTATTTCAGCAATTCTAGAATTGTCCTATGATTCATTTAATATGCTGTTGAATTCAATTTACTATTTTATTTTTTATTTATAAATTCATTCTTAATTTACTTTCATATGCAGTTGGGAAAGATTATTTTCATTTCAAATATTATTCCATTTTAATAGCTAAGAAAAAATTCATTTTTATCATCACATTAACAGCCAGACTTGCTCTGGGTGTGAAAGTATGTAAAGCACTATTTATAATACTAACCCTTTATTGAACTTGATTCGATCTTGGAAAGTAGAGCTATGCCTTGATTTTATATAAATGAATGGATTTGCTTAATGTGGACTTTTAGATCCCATTATACTTAGTGACAGGCCTTTGGAACTTATCCTTGTTCTGGGTGGCTATATACTGCAATTAAAATCATTGAAACAATGTGACACTTGAAATGGGCATTGGAGGGGTTTTTGCTATTTATTTAAGAAATGGGGCTGACCCCAGGTCTTACCTACATCAGCTCAAATGCAGCTACTGAACGCTTGGCCCTTCCAGGCACTGATTTACCCAAAAATGAGCTCTTGAGAACCACACTGGTTATCTCTCTACTTAAACATAATCTCGGAAATATTCCACTGCCAAAAACATTTGTTGTCAACCCAAGCTTTGGAATCAGACTCTGAAGGCTTTGTTATTGCTGTGTGTTGTTGTCCAGTTGGTTTCAGTTCACGGCCACCCAGCGCCCAGCAGACCCCACGGTGGCCTCTGTCTGTGGCATGCTCAAAATCCTTGCTGCAAACACAGTGTCAGTCCACCTCCTTCAGCATCTCACCCTTGTCTGCTGACTTTCCACTCTACCAAGTTTCATGTCTTTCTCCATCGACTGGTTCCTCCTGATAACATGTCCAAAGCACAGGACACAACGTCTCCCATCCTCACTTCTAAAGAGCATTCTGACTGTGACTCTTTTAGAATAGATCTGATAGTTCTTCTGGCCAACCATGGTCTGTCTGTTCAGTATTCTTTCCCAGAGCCATAATTCAAAGTCCTCGATTCTTCTTCGGGCTTTTGGGTGCTTTTGTCCAGCTTCCACATGCTTAGGAAGCAAGTGAAAAGATCACGATGTGGTTCAAGCTCACCCTGGTCTTCAAGATGACACCTCGGCCTTTGAAAGCTTTGAGA
>NW_022111300.1:53847191-53852798 GCF_000313985.2 Echinops telfairi
GGTTCTGGATTCAAGTAAAATGGCCCAATTGTGAGGCACCCAGTGACGGAACAGAACTGCCCCAGAGCATGATCTTGGCTGTTGGGAGCAGGGCTTTCTCTCACAGAACTGCTGAGTGGGTTCAAACCACTGACCTTGGAGCTAGCAATGAAGGACTTAATCTGTGTACCCCGTGGGCTGCTAAATGTATCTCTAAGCCCCGACCAAAGTCATAAAGAACCGAAAAGTGGAGCTGCAAAATGGGGTGTGAAAGTGGGCTAAACCCTGCAAGGTTAAAATATATTGATTTACCGAGAAAATATAGAGTTATTAACCATCTATCCAATTCTTTATACAGCAAACTAAAAATAGAGCCTTTGAGAACAAAGGAACAACCATAAGCACAATGACCTCTGAAAACAACATCTCCATCGTTTCCAGACCAGGAGCTAGAAAAGCCACAAAGTATCAGAATTTAGCATCACCTTTGTGTAGAATAAAACTCATAACTGGACATTAGTGTTGAAGTAGCTGAATCAGAAAAGTAAAGTAATTGTTCACCAAATGAGTTTTTGATAAAAATCTCCATGACTGGTAGAATCAATGGTTTGGATGTGACGTTGTTGTGAGGGACCCGTCTGCAAAGAGACTGGAATGGGCTCACTGACCAACTCAAAGTTGTTGATCAGGAATACGTAGATCAAGTTTTCTCCCGACCAAAAACATCGATTCATCAACTAAATATATACCTCTTAGTGTGTATCCTAACAAATATTTGTGTTAAGTGTTAGAATATAGCATGCATTATGGCCCATAGTCTAATGAATTTTTAAATTTACTTTGTATTTTTTAATACACTTCATTTGTCATATCAGATTTAGGTTTATAGAAAAGTTGATCAGAAAGTACTGGCAGCTCTTCTATGTCTCTACTCCATTTTCTTTTTCTATTAGGAACATCATGAATTTGTGTAGAATAGGGGTTCCACATGAGCTAATAGTGACACTTGAAATCTACTTGCCACTGGAGGTTACTCATTGTGTTCTACTATTGCTCTAAGGGTTTTGACACGTGCATAATGGCATGCATCACCATTACAGGAATTGAAGTATCAAAAAAGCCCCCAAAGCAGTGCCCTACGCTCCTCATGAGGAGCCTTGGTAGAGTAGTGGCTTCTACATTGGGCTGCTAAGCACCCCACCAGCCACTCCATGGAGAAAGATGAGGCTTTCTGTACATATTCACAACATTGGAAAACTAAAGGACCAATTATATTTGCTCCACAAGAGCATATCCAAAACAAACAAACAAACAAATACAACCTCACTGCCATCAAGTCATTACTGACTCCTAGCAACCTGCTGTGAGTCTCTAAGACTCTAACTGTTTATAGGAGAAGAAATCCCAGTCTTTCTCCCAAGGAGCTGCTGGTGATTTCAAACTGCTGACCATGGAGTTTTCAGGCCAGCGCGTAACCACTAAACTCACACAGCTTCCATATAGGGACATCAGGAGTGGGAATTGACACCCCGGGTTGTCATCTTCTCCCACATGCCTCAGCCCCTGGCAGACACTGACCTTTCACTCTTTCTCCCGTTTTGCCTTTTCCACAATGTCACAGAGTTGGGTGCGTATGGTAAGGAGCTTTTTCAGAGTGGCTCATTGAAATGTGCCCTTAAATAACATCCATATTTTTTACATGGCTTCACAGTCATGATGCCTATTGAGGATACACTGGGGTCTGAATGGAAATCAAACCTGTAGCCTTCAAGTTGATTTTGATCCATCTCATCCATATGTGCCAAGTCAAATGGCTCCCTAGGCTTTCTCACGACGGTGACCTTTCAGAAGCCGACTCCCTGTGTGGCCTCCCAAGGAGCCACTGGGTTCCTGCAAACCACCAACCTTTCTGCTACGATTTGAATACTTACCCATTTATGCCAACCATTGATGCCTGTACTGTGAAAGAGGAATTTACAAACCAAGTGCATGAAAACTACCCCAGGGAGGCCTAACCACTGTCAGGAGATCTGAAGCCTGCCGTATGGATACTTTACCTATGATGTGCTGAAATGCATATACTACAGATTGTAAATTAAGAGGTCTTCGTACTCACATGAATACATACGTAAGACTGAATACAATAAGTAAGACTGCAGAAGAGTCAATGCATTTGAATTATGGTGGAAGAATTAACTATATTGTGGGCTGCTGAAGAATGAACAAGACTATCTCGGAGGAAGTACAGCCAGAATGCTACTTGGAAACATGGATGGTAAACATGTACTTGCACACGCTACCAGAAGGGACCAGTACCTTGAGAAGGATGTCATACTTGGTAAAGTAGAAGGCCATAAAACAGAGGAAACCCCTCAATAAGACGACTGGAGAAGGGGCTCAGACATAGCAACTATATTGAGTATGATTGGTCTGCGTTTTGTTCTTTCATTAATAAGGTCAAAACTTGAACAAAAATGACACATCTAATTCTATTCTCCAAGCATTTAATTTTCCTATAGTGCTTCAAAACAACCCTAGTCGATCTTCGTTTAACTAATTTCATGTGGTTAAGACAAGGACCATTTGTTACTTTTAACATAAATTCAATGTCATCTTCCTCTGTGTGTTTTAGACGTGACAACCTTGCTACATATTTCCTTCTGGACGATAACCTCTGTCCATAAAAAGAGGGCAGTCTCTTGATAGAAGTAGTTAATAAAAAGGAATCTTAAATGATTGAAAGAAAACCTAGTATAAAAATCACAGCAGCTCTTAATAGCACATCTCATAATCATATAAAGTAAATCAATTATATTCATATCCCTGCAAAGCTGTATATGAGGATCTAGTAGATGGCCATTTAGAATTGTTCTTATTGGCTTCAGTCAGCACCACAAATCACAAAGATGGACACCACAAAGAAACAGTGCTTGTCAAAATCCATGCTTTCATTATCTGATTATTTGTTTCTATATTATTTCATTTTGGCTTTCATGAGATGCACTTTTTCTCAATTATAGCAATACATTTTGATTTGAGGGGCATCCTGAAGGATGATTAAATTATCTTTTAAGTATAGCAGATGTAATCGGGGTAAAGATATGAACTCTTTTAGACATTAGCACCCCATTTAGTAAATCATTTTCTAACTGCCATCATCTTTATGTCTATGGCACACAGGGAAGTGGGCATCTGGCAAGTGACCCGTTCATTTGATCAATGCTGATGCCAAGTCTTAGGATGCAGGCAAAAAAATCACTTGGCAGCTTAAGTCAGGTCTTAATGGACCAAACAATTTGAGGCCACTGCAGGGAGAGTTCACTCACCTTGTATGAACTGATCCCGTATCATCCTCAAAACACAGCGTCAGCTGAAGATAGACTCTTAAAAAAGTATACCTGACTTTTCTTCTGTGACAAACCTTGTTGAGTGGCATCATTATTTCCAAGCTGGGTGTCAGCTCAACCCACCCTCAGATGCCTCATGCTGGTCTTTCCAGCCATTTCTCTCCTTTGAAGTGGGCACCCACCATCAGCTTCCCTGCCCAGAGTTCTTTCCATTTCCCCTTCCAGGAAGAATCCTTCCAATGCTGTCAATGCACCCCTCCACGTGGCCTTTCTGGTGGGCCTTTCAAAATAGGATGCTCTCAAGCTCTGCTCAGTGAGGCCCACATCAGCTTCTCCCAAACCTTCACGTCTTCTTGGTCCAACAAATTCTCAAAGTGTGGTGATTACCAGGGAAACACCTTTGCCCTGGTTTGTACCCATGGGCACAGGGGCCATAAACTGTCCAAGCCTCTGGGCAACACGTGTTAAGATCTCCTTCCTGGTAGTTCTTTGCAATGGTCAGGACTGGCTTCTCCCTCTCTCCCACCATCATTTTATTCTTTCTGGTCAGCCCTTTATTTGTTTTGACTCTACTTATTTAGAGTTTTAAGGAGCACTGCTGATGCAATGGGTTAAGTATTTGGCTGTTAACAACCAGCTTGGCAGTTCCAACCACTGACCACTCCATGGGAGGGAGGAGTGGCATTCTGCTTCGAAGAAGAAAACACCCTTGGAAATCTCATAGGGTCATTCTATTAGACTTTATAGGGTCACTAGGAATCAGAATTGACCAGATAGAAGTGGTTTGGTTTGGGGATTTTAGAATGTAAGGACGAGTCTTTTGTTTTTAGTCTTGAACCCTTTGTCAAGGCGGAACACAAGGTAAAGTCTTACATGTGCATCCCCCGTGTCTTATGTGTGTGTGTACATGTGCACACATAACTGAAATCGTATTTATTGCTATTGTGCTTTCTACTGCACATTGTATCAGGATGGTTATATTTACAGCATTACAATTCTTCGGGATAGATTCCAGGTTTATAATCTTCTGTTGGACGAGTCGAGAGGTAGCACAAAGAGTTGAGCGTTCAATGACCCGCGGAGAAGTGGATGACTGGAACTCTGCCGCAGGGGCATTCACATGATATGTTTCCAACACGTCACAGCCTGGGACCCTGGAAGGGATGCAGTCCTCCCTGGATACACGTGGTTTCCATGAGTTAGAACAGACTCAAAGGGAATGGTTATGTTCCACTGTCAGGGTGCACTAGGCTGTATCCAGCACAATCTCACCATAGAGGTTAATCTCTGCTATTTATTATTAGAAATTATGCAGGGGAAATATCTTTTAATCTAAAACTCTCCTATCCTGTTACTCTCTGGGAGTAATTTTCTTCTTAGAAAATATATGAAATATCCAAGCGCTGTTTGTAACTTTTGGAAAATTATCCTCTCCTCCCAAATTCATGAAAGTTTGAAACTTCTTGAACAGTATGTAAGAGCCTCTCCTATAATTTCAAGTTCAATATTTTTATTAAGAGTCTGTATTTCTGGGTTTTAAATGACTGGCATTCTTTGAACTATCCATTTTGCTTTCTTTCATCCATCCTTATCTTCACCTCAAGATGCCTTCTTATTATTATTTTGTGAAGAAAATATGGTTTCATCTCTTTATTTTTGGGGTGCCTCATTTCACTGCTGCCTAGATTGACCTTTCTGGCCTTTATTTTATCCAAACAAAAGCAGGAGATTGTTTGGGTCTCTAAAAAAAATCAGGAGACTGGTCTATTTATTTTACTTAAATTATAATTTCCCTAGTATGGGAGCCAAAGAAAGAGCCCTGTTCATCAGGTGAGATTGGTATGTGCAGAGTCACTTTCATATAGGGACCAGAAGAATAACTTCGGAGCCCTGGTGGCATCGTGGTTATGCATTGGGCTGATAACTGCCAGTCAGCAGTTCAAAACCCCCGACCAGTCCTCAGGAGAAAGACCAGGTTTTCTATGCCCATAAATAGTCACAGTCTTGGAAACCCACAGGGACAGTTTAACTCTGTCCTTTAGGCTCGTTATGGATTGGAATCAACTCTATGGCAGTAAGTTTGGGTTTTTTGAGTGGGAGGACTTGTAAAATCTTGATTTCTCGGAAGCAACAGAGAAGAAGCACACAAGCCTGTGTGATCACAAGGTGATGAAGGGATCAGGTAGCAGACACCAAAGAACAAAAACCATCATTGTGTGATCACCTTCCCCACATAAACGCTGAAGACAAATGTGTGCATATGTAAGTGTGGTGAAAAAGG
>NW_022111300.1:53855847-53858176 GCF_000313985.2 Echinops telfairi
AAAAAAAAAAAGCGGGGTTCAGGACAGACCCTAGCACCCTCATTCTAATTTCAGGACCCCACCTCCCAATTTTCTGGTCTGGCAGCAGAAGCTTCGGCTGGGCGAGTCTAGCTAGACGCCATCTTCTTCCACCAATGCCTCTTTGCTATCATCACCCATTCTCACACATTGAGTCAATTCCAAATCGCAGCGACGCTTTCGGACCAAGTAGAACTAGCCTTGTGGCTTTTGGAGCCTTTCTGTCTTTTGTGGTTCCCAGTCGGTGCCATCAAGCCGGCTCCCACGCACCATGCTCTCAGGCACACGAGTGTGAGACGCGCCTGGTCCTGCGCCCTCCTCCCAATCATTCCCGGTGCAGCCCCCTGCTGCAGCTCCGGTGTCGGTCCATCTCCGGGGGGGCTTCTTCTTTTGCACTGTCCTTCTACTTTACCAAACAAGATCTCCTTCCCCAGGGACTGGTCTCTCCTGACAACATGTCCAAAGCATGCGAGAAGTCTTGCCATCTTAACCTACGAGGAGCACTCTGGCTGCACGTCTTCCAAATCAAATCTTGGGGGTAAAAGTCTCACATGTTTGCGATGGAGTGACTGGATTTTCCAACCAGCTAACCACACCTTTAGCAGCCCAAGGCGTAACCCAGCTGCTCTCTTCCTTATTTAACTCATGCAGGTGACGAGGGGGTTTCACCCACCGTTTCATGTCAATCTCACAAACAATAAAACAGACTGTCAAAGAGCTCGGGATGGTGGGAGATCTAGTGTGGACACTGCGTGTCCATTTCTGCTCCTTCCTGCTCTTCTCTCCAAGTGCCTGGTGGTCCTCAGCCTGACTCGCAGAGTTGGAATCCTCTGGGAGGTTTCTAATAGAGGATGCCCATGTCTCACTCCAGAGTAATGGACTAGGCCCTCTGGGGATAGGGTGACTAGGTCTTTCTGACACCACTTTGGTCTTCTAATTGTTCCTTTGTTATCCTCTGGCTTCAGAAAAAAGAGTGAATGTCTTTAGCATGCTTATAGTATTCCTTTCTCCACTCAGTCCCAGCTTTGTTAGCCAGCCTCATATCTCACCTGCACACAGTCCCACTCTAATCCCTGCAGGAAGATTCTTGGGGAGCACAACACTCATCATGGCAGAGGGAGATGGGGGCTAGCAGCAGCGAGAAGGGCATTCCATTGATTCTGAGTGCTATGGGGCAGAATGGACCAGTGGGGCAAGAAGAACAATCCATTATACTCAGGAAGTGTGTGACCCAAGTGAGGAGGCTCTTTCACCCCAAGGGCTCTCATGCCCTTCAAGGGCTACCAGCTGTGAGCTGCCACCAGCCTGTATTTCATGAAGAGGAGTCAAAGTGAGCAGGGTAGCATTCTCTGACTTCAGATCATTGAGTCTCCTCTGCTTCTCTTTCACCCCCCATGAATGATTCCCAAATTCATCACCTCATTTGAGTCTCTCCTAGTACTTGTCAAAATTGACAATCTTGCTAACTCTAATATTTCCATTGGATTCTAACTTCGATGAGGGTAGAGATGGAGTCAATATGACTTACTTTTAGGACATAGAATGTGGTCATTGGGGGCTGATGGGGTTGCTTAGTGAGTGTAGAAATAATACGCTGTTATCTCTCTAAAAGTTTCCATATTTAAAAACTATGATTTTAAATGAATTCACTGTAGATTCAACTTAAACCCACAATTCACTGCTATCTAATCAATTCCAACTCATTTCGACCCTATGTAGGGTTTCCAAAGTTGTACATCTTCACAGGGACAGGCAGTCAGTCTCCTCTTTCTCACACCGAGTGCCTGGTAGGCTTAACCCAATGACCTTGTGTTTAGCAGTCAAACACCTAGATGTCTCAAAACACAAACTTGGTGCCATCAAGTCCATCCTAACTCATAGAGACCCTAAAAGACAGAGTAGAACTGCCCCGATGGGTTTCTGAGACTGTAAATCTTTCTGGGAACAGAAAGTCTCATCTTTTTTCTGTGGAGGTGGCTGGTGAGGTTGCACTGCTAACCTTACTGTTAACAGCCCAACTAGTAACCCACGACACCACCAGATGTTTCAAATGAGCTTATTTTAAAACTATGTTCTTATTACCAAATATGATAAAATATGTTTGTGAATAACATTGAATTATATGGAGCTATATATTCTTCTGACTTTTAAATTTCTGAGATAAGACTTACAGTAGCTGTATACAGGGATCAGGAGTCCTGGTGGTACAGTCAGATGCAAATTGGACTGTTAACTGCAAGGTTGGCAGTTTGAACCCCACAGCTGCTCCCTGGGAGAAAGATGAGACTGTTTGCTCCCGTGAAGATGTACA
>NW_022111300.1:53858509-53880127 GCF_000313985.2 Echinops telfairi
AAGCGCTGCTCTCTCTTGAACATAGTTGAACCATATATTATGTTGTGAATTTCAGGCACCCCATAAATCAATACACTGTTGTGCTATTTTGGAAACCACAGATGCAGAAACTTCACATTTTCCTTTGATTTTTAAAAATACAACAAGCAGAAATCATATTTATAATAAATAATACTTAAATTTGCTGCATGTCATTATGGTTTTCCTTCAAATTGATGCTCAGAAACCAAGCAGGCTCCTGTTTACCAGCCTATCGTGGTATCCTTTCAAGTTAAACAGAACTTCCTTTTAGTGATGCCTGCTTGGGACAATATTTAACCTTCAGCATTCGACGGTTCAGATGCAAAACGAATGATAGGCAGAAAGCAATGCCCTTGATCATATGTATGCCTAAATTAGATGTTATCTAATACTTTATTTCCCTAGAACTAAAGATCCACCTATTTGAGCAAGCACTGTTATTCCATCAAAAGTATGTGTCTAGAAACATTTCACACATTTCCTATCTGAATACCCAAAGCCATTCAGAGCCACTCACAAAAGAACTATGAATAATATTGCTAGTTGTTCAGACTTTGATTTATAGAGGATTACATGTCGGTAAGAAATCCTTGTTTCAAAATGTTCATAAGAAAATTCCACTTTAGACACACTTTTGAAGGTGTCTCATACATTTGACACATGGATCACTCCCACTCTGATGGTCCTCATGCACATGGGATTGACCTTCTTGGTCCACAGGATGTTACTTGGCTAATTCTCAAAAGTAGATCCGCAGGCATTTCTTCACGGTGCCACTTAGTATGGAAGCTCTGCGGGGGCCTGTTTAAGTGGAAGCCGTGAAGAACGAAGAAGAACAAACCACATCATAGTTGCTACGTGCTTTTCCTGTCACACATGATCGGAGTCACTCACATTAGATGTACATGTAGATTTCCACAAAGGACCCACTTTCTCTTTTCATATCTCGCGTTTTTAACCCGTTAAAAGGAGCACCCATTGTGGGTAGTGACCATTGCACCATCGTGATGCTAAACAGAAATCAGGTGACGGTGGCAAACAGATGTGTGGGATCATGAGGCGTGAGCACCGGGGTCTCTGCCATGGCCCGCAGCTGTGTATGAAGACAAACCTAGAGGCACGGGGTGGTGGTCTCTGATAACTCTCATCATGAGGTGTATGGAAGGCAAGTGTAGGGGGGCAAAAGCTAGGACCTTAAAAATTAAAGAAGAAATCCATCTTTCCCTGGAGAGTGAACTGGGGAGGTGGTGGTGAATTAATGGATTAAAGTTGTCAAAGAACTTGGGAAGTTTTGGAAAGATAAGGCCTCACGTCAAGAACAAAGCTAGTCAGGTGTTGTGTTGAGAGATGGGAAAGTGCAGGTTGGCCTTAGCATTTGGCCTAACCCAGAGGTGTAGCTACAGGAAATAGCTCCTCGGCCTAAACACCTGACCATGAAGTCCAGCCCGTTCATCGGTGACTCCGTGGAAGTTACAGCTGCACCTCCCTCGCTCCTACCGATGAAAACTGTGGTTTTCTCTGAGGGTCCAAACCAAACCAAACCAAACTCATTGCCATTGAGACGATTCCATTCACGGCAACCCTAGAGGACAGAAGAGAACTTCCCTGGTGGGTTTCCAGACGGCCATGCTCTACAGGGGTGGAAGGTCCCCTCTTTCCCCTCAGAGTGGCTGGTGGTTCTGAACTGATGACCTGAAGCATGACAGTCCCATGCTTAACCCACGAGGATATGAGGGCCAACCCTAATGGGCTCAGAGGCAGAATTTTCAATCTGTTCTCTGTCAGTGCTCAGCAGAGCAGGCAAGCACACGGTCTGCCATGAACCATAGAGGCCCTCAACTAGGAAAGTCTTGGTTTTAACTGGCTGATCAATCTCACACAGTTGGAAAAGACACCTTGGGTGGTTCAAAGACACTGCCCAGTGGTGGCCATTCCCACTTCCCCTGAAGTGCCAGGGCCAGCGCTGTACCTATTGTACCTTAGAGACCATAGTAGGGACTTATAAATGTACCTGGACAAATGGAATTAAAAGGCAATGGGCTTTTTCCCACACACTATTGGACGCTCCCTTGGCCAGCTCTGATGTCGCCTCTGAGACAGAGGTAGCAGAAGATGACCTTGACAGGGGACTGCTGGGTGGGCTAGGAGAGTGAGAGATAATGTGAAGGATGTAGCACGCAGAGGAAGACAAAAGTTCCTTATTTTCACCTTAAACTTAGTTGTGTGGGGAGAAATCATCCTGTTGGTAAAGCAACTTATTTTATCCTTAAATATAAATCTAATTTTCATCTTAAAAAAATAATACAAATGAAAGATACCCATTGAGCATAATTAGGAATGTTTGTGGATGGCTCTGCATAACATTGGGTCTATTTTCCACGTAACGGTCTTTCAAGGCTGGTGAGGTCAGGACTAGTAATTGGCAGCCTCAAACCATCACCCAGGATCTAGCTGTCTTTAAGCTCGGCTTCCTACTCTGGGTGAATGGGCTCCTGCTCTGGGTACTGAGTACATTTGTAGCTCCACACATGTATCTTCTGATATAATTTTTAAGTGCAGAAAACATTCCACATCCCTCCTCCCACAGTAATTATATAAATGGTTTGTCAATTAGAGGGGATTAAGTATGAAGGGGTGGAGTCTAGCCTGTCAATCAGGAAATAGCCAATGAGGCCACTGTGTGGGCATGGCCTTCTCCTGAGAATTCTGGGAACTCCTGTATTCCTCCTTGGAGGTGAGAGACACACACTTTCTCTGCTCACTCCCTGAAAGACTATCTACTGACAAGACACATGGATCTATGCTGAGGGCGGTGAGAGCCCTGGACCTGAAGGAGCCACGTGGAGACACACGCCAGTGCTGAGACGCTTCCACCGTCACTGGATCCACAAGACTATCCACCCACTGGCCTGTGATCTTCCTGCATTCGGCATTATTGTATGGCTGAGTGAGTCTAAAGAAGGATTTATTGATTAGTATTGGACATGTGGGCTAATATTGAACTTAAGGGCTTGATCTGGACTAGGCTGGAATGTTTTCTCAATATTCAATTGCTCTTATATATAAAACTCTTTATTATACACATGAGTCTCCCTGGGTTTGTTTCTCTGGTCTACCTAGACACAAACATACTCCCTCCCCACCCCCCTCCCCCAAATCTGTTTGCCCAGTTCAATAACACACATCTTCCTGAAACATCACAGCTGTGGGTCAAGGTTACTACAATTACCTGGCCAATACCAGGTTGTAAATCTTTACTGAAGCAGACTGACACAGCTTTCCTACAGTGTGGCTGGTGGGTTTGTTTGGCTTAGCAGCTGAGCACTTTAACTACTTTAACAAACTTTAACAAAGCACTTGGCCTTATACCAAAACCAAGCTCATGAATCAATTCCAATTTACCCTGTAGGGCAGCGCCAAACTGCTCCATCAGGTTTCTATGGCTAAAGCTGTAACCTTCACCAATGCAGACTGCCACATCGGCCTCCTGAAAAGCAACCGGTGGGTCCTGAGGGCAGACTTTCCAATTGGCAGTGAATGCCTTGCACTGTGCCTAGGACTCCTCGGATTATATACCACTGGTCTGCAAACTTTAAGCTCATAGAATCTTAAGAACGTTAAAACGAAGACAGCTGGGCGCCTGCACCTGAGTTCCTATGGTAAGGTTTCCAGCTGGAGCTGGTGCTGCTGATTTGGGGATCACGCAATGAGAAAAACATTCTTACTGATAACTGCTCTGGACCCTCAACTCACAATGCTCTGTGACAAAAGTGTCAACATTGCTATCCATAGAGTTTTCATTGGCTAATTTAAGGAAGTGGAATACCAGACCTTTCTTCCTAGTCTTTCTTGCTTGAGAAGCTCTTCTGAAACCTGTTCAAAACCACAGCTGTACTCAAGCCTCCACTGACAGACTGCTGGTGGCTGCACTTCATGGGCATTGACCAGGAAGTAAACTGGGGTTGTCCCACTTGGAAGGTGAGATTGTACCGTTGAGCCACCACTGCTGCCCTCTGATTTTCATGAACACCACCCACAGCAAGAATGTTTGGCTCAACCTCCAAAGAACTGTGTGTATGTGTTTTCAGGGGGTCAGTGGGGGGGGGGGAGGGCAGGCAACATCTGCAGGTCCACCCGTATGTCTCTTCCTTTGTTCTTTCTGGTTGACTGCCCTTGCTTTTGTACCCAGGAGTCTACAGGTCTCACTCTCAACATTTTTGTTTACTTAAACGACTTGAAGTCCACCTAAGTGAGGTGCACAAGCTTAATAGCCATGCGTGGAAGATTGAGGGCAATCATCCTGCTGCATCACAGGAGCACTGCATTTAAGTAGTGGTAACGAGGTGCATCATTCCTGAGAAAAACCCATCATTTTGCAGGATTGGTAAAATGCTGCTATTAAGCTCTGCATTATCTGTGCATCAAAGTCTTTATATCTGAGAGCGGAGGGAGAGTCTTCCTTTAGATGCGCTGTTGTCATTCTAAACAATGGAATGGAGTTCCCTCCTTGATATTTGTTTGAAAAAGAATGAGATACATAATTTGACATTTGAAGATGTATTCTGAAGGATCAAATTTATCATACTTTAAGTGGAATAATATTTTAAATGAAGCACTGCAAAACACAATGCCCCATGCATCAGGGCTCTGTAAGGAGGCCTCGGAGGGGACCACACAAGACCACCCAGCCAGCAGGGGAGAGCCTCGGTTGGTCTGCGTCACCTAGATAGATAAGTCCCCAGCTGTAGTCTGGGTTTCTCAGGCTTAAACACGAGTAACTCTGATGCCTGAGGATTTGGCAAGACAGATCTGAGGTCAGGGCTTTCTCCGGTACTGGAAGCCCCAAGGTTAAGAAGAGATTGAGGTGCTAACATTTTCTGAATGCCCGTAGATGAAGGTATGTGCTGAGTTGCTAACCTAGCAGTTCAAAACTACCGGCAGGAGACAAGGCTGTCTCCTCTTGTAGAGAGTTACTGCCTTCACAACTCACAGGAGCAGTTCTACCCTGTTCTATAAGATTGTGTGGATTTGATGGCAGTCGGGTTTTGTGGGTGAAGGATGTTAAATTTACTATTGGCGGCTAGTAAAACAAACAGATCTCTTTTGGAAGAAGTACAGTCAGAATGGCCCTTAGAAAGGAGGATGGTGGGGCTTCCTTTCACTTACTGTGGACAGATTTCAGCAGGCCAAAAAGGAAACCATGCCTGTTGTGGTTGACGGTTGGTGAGAACGAGGAAGACCCTCGCCAAGATGGCTTGATACAGTGGCTACAACCATGGGCTCAATCCTAATACTTGTGAAGATGGCCCTGAATCTGTCCATGCTTTGTACTTGGGGCATTGTGTGCTGGAGTCCACTTGCTGTGCCCAGCAGCAACAGTGGGAATGAGGAGCTGCCTCACCTTGGTGGACTCCCTGGCTCTAGCCTGAAGTCTGTCCATGGTCCTCCCTGCTCATCCACATTTTCTCTCCTCAATCCAACTCCAAGTCTTTTCCACTTGGAGTGCAAGGTGCCTTACAGGTAGAACCAGATCTCACTTCACTTCATAGAAAAAGAGATACTGTATATACTCGTGTATAAGCCGAGTTTTTCAGCACCTTTTTAATGCAGTTTTTGTGGTAAAATTAGGTGCCTCAGCTGATATTCCGGTTGGCTTATCCTTGAGTATATACGGTACCTTATTATGCTCAATGGTTTACTAGGATTTTGTTTTTTTAGCTTCCCTGTTATTGTGACCCAAGTAATTGTACTTAATGTAATTAGAATAACCTCCCTTACACAATGTATTTCCTCTGAGGTACTTTACCGAATGCAGTCTCTGTGGAGCTTTAATAGCACAGTACATAGCTCAAAAGCTGACAGGTTGGATGTAGATGTTGTCTAAAAGGACCAAATCATTCTGAGAGTCTTCTCTTGTTTACCTGACTGTTGGTAATTTAAAGCCAGTCCCTGCTATCTAGTTAGTCAACAAAAACACCCTGTGATTAGCCTAACACCCAAGGAATGTTATTGTGCTATTTGCTTGCTGATGGTGAGCAGCTGTTTCTTGGGATTACCTTGAAACCTGTGTTAAATTCCACAGCCAAAGGTATATATTTTCTACGTATTCTGATTTCAAACAGGACACCACACAGTCTGTTTTGCATGGCTCTGGTTTCCTTGCTGGTATACCTAACTGAAACTCCTCTTTCTTTCTCAGTCTGCCCCAAAGTGAGTTAACTGGCTGCATCACTTCAGGGTCAAACACTGCATTCCAGACAGCATTATGGAAGGTGCAAGAGGTCGCATCCAGTCATAATCAACACCGAGCACAACGAAGGTATAGATAGGAAGGGCACCCCGAGGTTAGAAAGGCCAGGCCAGAGACGTGGGCATTGAACGGATTGGGCTAATGCTTCTCCACGTGTAAGAAAACAGCTTCCTGTTTCTCCGCTGTGTACCAACAGGTGATTCTAGCCCATTTTACCATTGCCAGTCAGCAGTATGGCAAACGGTACTCAGTTGTGGTCTCACCCTCAACGTTTTATTTTCGATCACTGTAGCGTCTTGCAAAGGTGCTAGCCAAATATAAGGTACCTGTGATCTCTTTGCCCAGTGTGTACACGTGTCCGATCTCACAGAACGACAATGAGACTGACACGGGTAGGGAAACAAACACTTCCAACGTTATAAAGAGCACACCTGTTGCCTTTTAATAAACACATCCACTGCCCACCCCCTCCGTTACCCTCCCCCAAATCAACACATCCACTAGTCCCCCACCCCACCCCACCCCGTGACCCTTCCAAAAATCAACATTCCCAACTCGTGGCCATGGAGGCAACTCTGACTCATAACCAGCCCCCAGGGTAGAGTCGAACTGCCTCTGTGGTTTCTAAGAGTGTGACTCTGTGAGCAGAGAAAACCTTATCTTCCTCCTGCACAGCGGCTGGTGACCTTGCAGTTAACAGCCAAACACATAATCCACTACGACACCAGGGCTCTTTCCATTACCCCTGGCAGCCACTAATCTTTTCTCATTTCTATAATTTTGTCTTTTCAAGAATGTGATATAAATGGGAATCGGTTCTCCCTTATTTGGGGAACAACACTGTGTTCCCTTTCTACATTTGAGAGATTTTTTTCTATTCTTTGAGTTTTCATATTTCAACTATCCTCAATTTATATATACTTGATATCCCTTCTACTATAAGGAAGGTGTGGTATATTTCTGGGTGTAGGGCTTTCTGTGTAGGACATTATGTTATTTTTAAAGAGCACATTTTGTAGTTATTGTGACTAAATGTCTCATTGTTTCATCCTGTGATTTGGGATCATACTTAGAAATGCCTTTCAATTTGGTTTTTAAAGAAAAATAACACACATTTTCTTCCAATATTTCCTAATGTTTTATCATTTTATCTCTTTATTTTTGAAAAAGTCACATCATCATCACTATGGCTCCATGAGGAAAGATCTTATTTTCAATTACCCGGTTTTCATTAAAAAAAAAGAACTACACATTTTTAGCTGATCCCACTCATTAGTAATTGCCATATGTACAGTACCATGACCACAAGACTTTTAGGAAGTCAAAAACATTCTTTGTGTTCTCCTACAGTTTTATAACAGTATAGGGAAAGAGAAATCAGTCTTTTTCTTCATAGTCTTAATAAAACAATTTTTGATGATGACTACTATTAATTTTTCACAGAAATGCTCGGTGAAAAACAGGACACAATATTATGAGTAATATGAAGCCAATTAACATAACCTGCTAATTCCAATAATGTCTGCTGCGAAGTAGAAGGAGACAGATGGCGATCCCAGCCCTGCCTGCTGGGGGCTCTCACGTGGGACTTCACTCAGGACGAGCTCCTCAGTGAAGCTCTGTGAACAGAGCCAAGGGGCTGCGGGACAGGCCTGGCTCAAAGCCATGTCTCGTCAGCAAAAGACCGCAAAGAACCAGCCCTCCAGCTGAGAGAGGAGATGAACAGCTCCTTTGGATTTATCCTTACTTTTATATAATCGAAGTATCTATAAAAGAAGTTTGTATCATTAGATATCTAAATAATGAAAGCCATGGTCTTTATTGTTGTGGTTTTATCATTCCTTGTTTTGGGAAGCTTACAAGGAAACAGCTGCATGAGATGCAAAAGGGATCAGTTCGCTGCACACTGGCCCCTTGTTAACATACCTTTCATTCCTAGTCACTCAAGCCAAACTCACTGCCATCGAGTGGGTTGCTACTCATGGCAACCTTAGAGGGTAGAACTGCCCCTGTGAGTTTCAAAGGCTGTAACTCTTTAAGGGAGTCAACACCCTTGCTTTCTCCCAAGGAGCCGCTGGTGGTTTCAATCTGATGACTTAGCTGGGAACAGTCCAGAGCATAACCTCCACACCATCTGGGCCCCTGACAGTCATTCCTCATCATATATGAATCATAACCAATATGGACACAGGGAGAGAGGTGGCTCCTCTGGATCTCCCTCTGTGGCTGTTCTCCTTTGTCAAGTCAGTCACCAGGTCTCTGACGTTGTAGGGTAAATGAGAAATAATAGCATCCCTGTTTTTGCTTTTGTTTTAAGGGACTGTGGGCCCATCCACCAACTTGCTATAAATGGAGTGAGCAACATCAGGCCCGAAGGGCTGAGCTGATGCCTGCAAGCCATCATGTGGATCCGAATTCAGAAGTAAAGAAACTGAGATGGCAAGTGGAAGAACTGAAACAGGAACTTAACCGGAAGGACAACAAGGTAACTTTTAAAGTACACTCACGCTGGGCATCTTCAAGATAGTGTTTGATGACCTGTATAGAACATCCCCTTCTTTATTAACTTAGGGTGTGAATTGGGACAAAAGCCTCTATACCTTAATCACTAAAAATCAATAAGTAATTGAAGTGTCAGGAAAGGAAAACAAAAGCAAACAAAAATGACATGGTGCTCGTAGTTTTCCACTGAATTTCATTATAATTGATTTGTATTAGATAAGTGCTCAATAACTTCAACCAGGTTGAAGTTCCAAGTGTTACACTCTAAGCGTACACATCAGAGAATTGAACACAAGCATCCTTCCCCCTGCGCTCGCTACGTATCCCACGTTCCTGTGGAAGGTGAGCTGGCTAATGGTTTAAGGAGTACTCTAGAAGGTTCCAGAAGGTGTGGGTCCAGTGTAAAATTCTGAGAGCATACTTATAACGCTGAGATTTTAACAGACAACAAAGAGAGACATGGTTTGGTTTTGTTGCTTTTCTCTGAAGGGAAGTTTCAAATGTCCACATGATGGTGAGGTCAATGCTGTGGGGCAGCAGAAGTCCCAGGTGGGGATCCAGTCACTGTGCCTGCTCCTGGTGAACAATGTTGCGGACCAAGAGCAGAGTATTATGGTTACAAAGACTATTTTTGGATAATGCCAAACCATTTTCTCCGGGTTAATTTGGTGACCAAATATCCTGGTTGACAAATCTGTGTGTTGCGATTTAGGCTTTAGTCTTCATTGTTCCAATCAAAGAAGCAATAGCATCACGTGAAAATGGAACCATTTGGCCAGTGAGGCTCATGCGATGCTTGCTGCTCTTATTGCCAGTGAGCTGATTGTGATTCATGGTGGCCCTGTGTGAAACCAGAGCAGAGCCCAGGCCTGCACCAGCTTCACGGTTGCTATGTTGGAGTGCCTTGTGACAGCCACTGTGCCAAGCCGTCACCTGCAGGGTCTCCTTGTTTGCTAAGCCGCGATTTTGCCGAGCAAGATGTCCTTTTCCAGGAGCGGTCCTTCCTGATGACATGCACAAAGAATATAAGACCCAGTCTACTTATCTTTACTTCTTAAGAGAACCCAGCATGTCCGTCCTCTAGACAGATTTGTTTGTTCTCTTCCCAGTCTTTGGTACTCTCATCAGTCTCCGCCCGCACTATAATTCAAATGCACCCATTTTCCTCCTGTCTTCCTTGACCGTTGTCCATTCCACGTGGTTATGAGCCTATTAAAAATGGCTTAGTTGTGAAGTTGACTTTAGAGTGACAACTTTGCTCTCCTACATTAAAAAAAAGTCTTGTGTAGCGTGTTTGCCCAACCCAGTATGTCATTTGATTTCTTAACTGCTGCTTCCATGGTGTAAGCTAAATTATATTGTATGTGTTTTATCTTTCATCTGGATCCTTCTTATGAACCTCTTTGTGTCCCGGATAATGCTGGAGGTATACGTTGGAATCCATTTTGAACTAGTACATTGGAAGAAGAATATAGGAGAAGCTTCAAGCGAATGCTTCGGATTTTAGTTGTATAGTCACCATTGTTCCTGCTAATACTTTGAATAGGAGAGAATTTGTTGGGTAGCAAAATGAATTAGCTTATGCATCCATAAATATGGGTTGTAAGGATTTCCTTGGGACTGAATTAGTTGCAGAGAAAGAGTGACATACTTAGGACTCCTGGGCCAATGAGGATCTGATTCAGTCATGAGCAGTGGTCTATGGAGGGTCATCCTATTTACTCCTCCCTGTTAGAGAAGAGTTCTTTCCATAATGTCACCTCAGTCATGTGCATGTCTTTTTGCTTGTCAAGGTCAAATGAGCAAAAACAATGGGTGAAACTTACCAGTCCAGAACTCTGCTACATTTCCTCAGCATGTCTAAACTCAGCTTAATTCTCGCCATGTGAAATTAACATGGCACATGCTGTTTGTGGCCCACAGTGGAATTCAAATAGCTTGGCAAACCACAGAAATTTTGGAGCTATTTGTTACTCCAGTATAGTTTAGTTCAAGAACTGGTATGAACATTAAAAACAAGTAAATCAATTTATATATAAAACGGGCCTTCAACTTAAGTGACCTTTTATCTTGGGATTAAAGAAACTGACTCGTCAAAGTTTGAAATAGTCCAGCTTCCCCAAACATCTATGCACAGGAAATAGGCTTTGTATGTTGTCAACCTGCAGCTAAATAATTCTCTTCATGACTATCTGCAGATATCACCAAGGTACATATAATAAAACAGGAAGAACCTTCTGGAAAGCAAATAACCATAGTAGCCCCCTGTGGTAGGCAGGGTTCTCTAGAAAAACAAAATGAGGACACTATGTTTTTATATCTATATAGGTTTATATAGCGAGAGGGGTTACAATAGCTAATTAGTCCACATAGAAGTACAGAGGACTCAGTCCAACTCACTTTGGTGGGGCAATTAATGTACTGAAGATCCTTCCTACTCATGCTGGCTGCTGGTCCGAGGTCAAGAGAGCAAACAGTGAAGTGGCTGCCAGGGGGTAGAGTCTGTCTGCAGGCAGCAGACACAGCAAGGTAGGGTGGCAACAGGAGGGAGATGAGATGTCCAGGTATAGCAGAGGCCAGCAGTGCAGCAGCCGTATACTGAAGCAGGTTGTGATGGAGCCTCAAGACACAGTGATACACTGCACAGTGACAAGATCCATGAGTTGGCTTGCCCATAGGTGGCGCAGCACACAGCTGAGACAGCAGCTAACTCAGGCAGCACCATTATGGTCTGTCTGATCACCAGGGAGGAAGAGGAAGAGGCTGGCCTCAGAGAGTCATTTGTCTCGGTTGCCCTCCAATCAAGCTATGACCCGGTTGACATACTAAACTCTGCCCACATGTCCCTAAGGGAACCATGCAGGCATTAAAAAAAATCACATCCCCATACTCAGGGAGCAGAGCAAGGGCAAATAAAGGAACATTCCCCATGCAAAGTGCAGGATGCCCTGCTCTGCTAGATTTCAGAAATATTTCCTACTTCCCCATTCTATATGAAAGTGTGTGTGTGTGTGTGTGTGTGTGTGTGTGAGATTTTCTTGACCAATTTTCATGATAAGGGAGCCTAGAAACAAAGTAGTTAGTCACTGTGGCTGTCAGTTCACCATCATGTGGGCAGCTTGAACCCACTAGCTGCTCTGTGAAAGAAAGTCGTGGCAGTCTGTTTCTGCAAAGGTGGCATCCTAGGAAATCCTGTGGGGGAAGTTCTCCATCTTACAAGGTTGACATGACAGCAATAGGTTTGATTTGGGGGTTTGTTTTAGCCATAGTGTATTATTGGTTGTATAAGTCGGTATAGATAAAATACTATCGATCTGGATTACAAAAAATACATATCTAAGTCTGATATATACATTGTTATGACATGCCAGAATTTAGACAGATGCTATAATTGTAGCGTTTTTGTGTGTAAAGGAATCTTGGAGTAGTGAAATATATTTAGTGAAGAAGGACGGAAAACAAATGTTGTATGACCATTCAGGTAGACGATGTAATATTGAGTGTGTGTGTGTGTGTGTGTGTGCGCGCGCGCGCGCGCGCATGAGCATGTTTCTTCTTTTGTCAGTGACAGGAATACGATTCCTAAATCATAGTGACTGGTGTAGCCCTGTGACTTATTTGGAGTACCAAATGTGTGCTGCTTTCCAATAGAACCTTATGTAATCCCTGTGGAGTATTTGGATATATTTATTTTTGAAATCTGAAAATAGGCACATGGAAATGCATACTCAAACACTCAAAATGCTTTGCTGATCTGTGTCCAGTCTCAGTTATAAGAGAAGATTGACCCCAGCCTTAGCAATTCATATGGGTGCTGTAATCTGAGTTACTTGATTGTGGTTGTCAAGTCTTCAGCTTTATCGTACACGAGTCACTGCTCCTTTGGAATGGATGTGTATGTCATAGAAACAAGACTTTTGCTTTTGATGGCAATCGACGTTCCCACAATTTGACTTACCAAAGAAAATTCTGTCAGTTACACTGCTGCGCTTTCTTACATTTTGTAGTCACAAATTCTTCAAATTACATATAATGAAGTTAGCATTTAATTAAAACTGTCAAATACAAAGTTTTCAAATTCTGCAATCAATGGAATATAAATAAGTGAAAATGAGATGTTAATTCTCTCTACTCTAGAGATAATAGACACATTTGTGCCATAAGAGAAAACTGCAGGCGCTGATGCAAACAATTGAGCAACTGTAAAAGAATTCCTTTCAGATAAGTTGTTTTTCTTGAAGTAAGCTTGCAAAATCGAATTTAATGCACATTTTTATAAGGTAGACATTAATTACTAATATTGTATTAACGTTTTTCTGTGAATAGATATTAGATAATGTCAATATTTAAGTGAGATTTTGGTATTAATGACCAAAATCCAACTCACTGCCATGAAGTTGATGCTAACTCATAGTGACCCTATAAGGCAGGGTAGGTTTGCCCCAATAATTACTTAGATTGTACATATTTCTGGGAGTAGAAAGCCTATCTTTCTCCCGACCAGCAACTGGTGGTTTGGAACTCCTGACCTTGGGGATCCAAGTCCAGTGTATAACCACTGACAGAGATTTCAAATGTGTCCACTGGTGGCTCTCCTTCCTTTATGGTCCTGGTACTCTCTGTGTTCTTGCTTCCGAGATGGCTCTTATTTGAGACATTCCTTTGATGGGGGTTTGTGTTTGTCTTTTGACAGACCATAGTATCAACTTAACAAATGGTAACGGCTTGGTTCCCACACTCTACTAAGGTGTAGAGGTGACTCCACTTTAATCCTGTCCAGTAGCGTAACAGAGAACTCCCTCTAACAGAGGATAATAAACACAGTATTAGAAGCCAGAAATTATAACGCATCACAAAATGGATTATGGCTTGTTGTTCTTAAGTACCATCCTGTTGATTGTGACTCAGGGATCCAATGGACAACAGAACGGAACACTGCTAAGTCCAGCACTGTCTTCGGAATTATTGATTTGTTCAAGATGATCAAAGTTACTATTGTATCCATCCATCCAGTGGAAGGTCTTCCTCTTTCTTGCTGTCCTTCCACTTTAGCAAACGTCCTTTTCCAGAGATTGGTCACTCCTGACACTATGTCTAAAGTATGTAAGATGAAGTCTGACTTGCCTTGTCTCTAAGGAGCACTCTGGCTGTATGTTTTCCAAGACATATGTTTTAGTGTTTTATGATATTTTTATAGTATTTATATTATATTATTATTTTCAATATTCTTTACCCGCACTACATTTCAAATGCATCAATTAATCTTTGGTCTTCCTCACTCGATGTCCAACTATCATATGCAAATGAGGTTGGCTTGGATCAAGCCCACCTTGGTCCTCAAGTAACATCCTAACTTTTCACAATCTTAAAGAGGTCTTGTGCAAAAAACTTACGAAATGTAATGCATCATTGGGTCTCTCAAATGTTGCTTCCATGAGCATTGATTGTGGACCCAGGCAAGATGAAGTTCTTGATGACATCAATTTTTTTTTCATTTATCATGGTATTTTCTTTACTTTTGAAAATAGAAATAGATTTTATTACTTTAAAGTAAAGTACATATATATAATATAGACTATAGCAAAAGTGTCTCCAAATAGAAGGAAGTAAATAATTTTTTTAGTCATTTTATTGGGGGCTCGTACAGTTCTTATCACAATCCATACATGCATCCATTATGTGAAGCACATTTGTACATTTGTTGCCATCATCATTCTCAAAATATTTGCTTTTTACTTGAGCCCTTAATATCAGCTCCTCATTTTCCCCTTCCCTCCCCACCTCTTCCCTCACGAATCCTTTAAAATTCATGAATTATTATTATTTTGTCATATCTTACCCTCATGGTATTTTCACTATCACGATATTTACTGTAATTCCATTTGTGAAGATTTTGATTTCTTCATCTGCAGTTGTAATCCACACTGAAGACTGACATCTCTGATCTTTGAGTCTTCCTCACTTTCAGCTAGCAAAGTTTTATTAGCTGCATCTTGAAGGTTGTTAGTAAGCTGTCCTCCAATCGCGAGGCCCTGTTCTTCTCAATATAGTCCAGCTGCTCAGATTATTTGCTCATCACACAGATTGAATCATTTCTGTAGAGGATACAGCCTACACCTACACTCTTCTCCATTCTGCAGTCTTCTCTTGTTCTGTCCCACAACAGCCTCTTGATGCATGTACAGGTTCTCCTTGAGGAAAATGAAGTGTTCTGGAATTTCACTTCTAAAGGTTATCCATGGTTTATTTTGGTCCATACAGTCAAATGCCTGTTCAGGGTCAACCAAACATAAGTACACATCTTTATGATAATCTCTTTTTTTCAGTTAAGATCTATGTGACATCAGTAATGATCTTCCTTATTCCATGTACTCTTCTGAATCCAACCTGAATTTCTGATAGTTCCCTGTCAATGTTCTGCTGCGCCATTGTTGAATGATCTTCAGCAAAATTTTACTTGTATGTCAACTCAATGCTATTGCTCTGTAGTGGTCACATTACCTCAAATCCCCTTTCTTTGGAATGGGAACAAATATAGATCTCTGCCCGTCAGTTGGCCCGAGCAGCATGCTTCCTCACTTTGTTGAAACATTTCAGTGAGTATTTGGTCCGTTCCTGGAACCTTGTTTTTGGCTAATGACTTCAGTGCAGCTTGGACGTCTTCCTTCAGTACCATTGGTTCTTGATCATACGTTTCTTCTTGAAATGGTTGAATGTATGGAACCTTGTTCATTTTGGTATAGTTACTCTGTGTTTTATTTCCACATTCTTTTGATGCTTCTTACATCATTCAACATGCTGCAATCGAAACTTTCAATATTTTTTCTTTAGTTCTCTCAATTTAAGATATTATGGACTTGTTATTTTGTTTTGGTTTATCTTCGATTATACTTTATTGATATTCAAAGCTTTATTTAGGTTCTGTGCCAAATAACAGTAAATTAAATGTGCAAAATTAGTTATAAATTAAGGCACTCTGTAAATTCATAATAGCATTTTAAACCATCAGCATGCTAACTAATTCTATTTTGGATAAGCATTGATAAGTACAAGATAACACAAGTGGTTGTCAAAAATTTCACTTTCTAATGCTCTATTATTTCCTGGTTCAGAACTCAGGAAAGCATCAAGGTATTTAGTTTTAAAATTAACAAAGGTTTAAGCACTCAGTAACAGATTTGTTGGTTGTATTGGCTGTGCTTCTACAGTTTCTTCTTCTTCTTGTATTGCAAGTCCCTTAGTAGAATTTAATATCGGCTGTTTACTCTTTTTTTTTCTATAGGTATATGATGTATGTATATGTATGTCTGTGTACATATAGGTGATACTTTCTATAAAAACATCACTGCCATGGACATGCCAACTCAGAGTGACCCTAGAGAATGGGGAAGAGCCGCCCCGGTGGGCCTCTGAGTCTGAGACTTTTTCCAGGAGCAGAAAGCCTCGTCTTTCTCCCACAGAGCAGCTGTTGTGTTTGGACCGCTGACCTTGGAGCTAGCAGCTCAGTGAGTAATGCACTGCACTCACAAGGCATCTTATTCAAGCATAGGGTAATGGGAAAATTAACATTCTACTGTAAGGGAAAGATGCATCATCAACCTTTATGTAACTTAGGGATTTCCTTATTGAAGCAACATTAATGCACTATCTACTCCATAAAATTCTTGGCACTAGAATATGAGATGAAATGAAACAAGTGACCACTGTAAGCATCACAGTCTAATATAATCTCTTTGCATTGTAACTACACAAGAAAAAGAAGAGTCCGGGGCTTGGTTATTTTTGTTGTGCTTTGATTTTCAGTAGCATTGCTCAAGGTTCAAGTTCAGACGCTCATTCAGTTGTTCTGGGTGAAGGTGTTGGGTGGGTGAAGGTTGGGCTTCCCATGTAAGTCTAACATGTAGCCTAATATAAAGTCTGCCTTCCTATGAGAAAAGGGCTGCCCCAGTGTAGATTCACATTCTACCCTGCTGCGACCCTGGGACACACATACATGTGATGGCAGGTTTTATCAGTAGATGAGAAATAAAATGGAATCCTACCCGAAAAAGAAGCTCTTAATTCACTGTTCCCTATACCTGTTAGAATTTAAATATGTACAATTAATTAAACTAGTAAGCTTAGTTTGAGAGAAAATGTAAAAGATGGAAAATCACTTAAACAGATGCAAAGAGTGAGATACTATCAGTTCACACTAAAAGTGTTAGTGTTTTGCTTAATGCATTATCGGTGTGGCTTCACACTTAGCAATTATCACCTTTTTATTACAGCTTAGCTAATTTTGGCCTCACATTTTAATGCCTGCAGGTGTCACAAAGGTGGAAAGCTTTCAGAAGTCTGATATCATCAGCAATGATGAATGTGAGAGACACTTTGTTTGAACTAAGGGAACATTAATCATCTAAGCTAACATCTGATTTTTAAATAAAACTCTATTTGGAAGGTCACTGAAATCCTAGTCCTAAATATATTCCAGCAAAATCTCACTAATTTACACCCCTTTAATTTTAAGTGTGTGAGGATAGTGATAAACTGAAACCCTAATTTTCTATGAAAAAGATGTGGTATTTCAGGGAAGATGACCAAGAATGAAAGGAGAGAGACAGAGAGGGGACCCGTTGCCAGTTCCTATGAGGACAATAATGGGACAATTCCTAATGAGAGCATCACAGACATAGTCTCTAAATTGAGGCATGAAAACATTTAGTGATTATTTAATACTTAACAATTTCCTATCTGAGTAATACCATGTGTACTCCAATATAAGCCGATCCGAATATCAGCCAAGGCACCTAATTTTACCCCAAATACTGCATAAAAGTTGTGCTGAAAATCTCGGCTTATACTCCAGGGTATACAGTACTAGTGTGCTAGTTTGAGTTGACTAGAGAAACAAATTCATTGACATTTATATGTGTGTAAGAGAGAGCTTTATATCAAAGAGTAATTGTACATTAAGAAAACATCCCAGCCCAGTCCAGAGCAAGTCCATAAGTCCAACATCAGCCCATAAGTCCAATACTAGTTCATAGGTCACACTTCAGACTCACAGAGTCACATGCAATGATGCCAAATGGAGGAAGACCACTGGCTGGTGGGTGCAAAGTCTTGTGGATCCAATGGTGGTGGATGCATCTCCAGGAATCTGGCTGCCAGCAGCATGGCTTCATGTGGCTTGCCAACAGTAAGATAAAGGAAGAGAGAGAGGAAGTTTCCAGAATCTTCATAAGAAGGCCACACTCACAAAGAGTTATCATCAGCCTGAGACCTGATTGACAGGCTGAACTCCAACTATACACTTGTTTTTCAAGTTGACATAAAATTATGCAACTACCACAGCTGCTAACACAAATGATCAGTATTTCAAAACCACTAGATGAGGCTTTCTACTTCTATAAAACATTACAGTCTCTGAAACCCATAGGGGAGTTCTACTCTGTCTTTTAGGAGCACTAGGAGTAAGAATTCGTTTGATGGCAATTGGGTTTGTTGCATTTGCTTTAGACTTCCTACCTCTGCTGTCCCTCATGGGTTTATCTGAAGCCCCTCCCCCAACTCGGATGAGATTTTTATTGTGTTTTTTGGATATCCAAGCATAAACATGTATGAGGTTAAATGGAACAGAATATATGCTAATATAGTGACATTCACGGAAGGTTTTGAACTCATTCATCATGTTTCTTTTCCTACAAACTCATTGGGGCTATTTGAAATTAGTTCCTTGCTGTACTCATTTGCCAGTGACACCTCCATTAGAATGTATGGGCAAGCACCCACACAACATGTGTCTCCAACATGCCACCTCTGCAGTGCTGACAGGCCTCTCGAAGCCCAAACCAAACTTACTGCCATGCAGTCAACTCTGATGCATAGCAACCCTGTAACAGGGTGGAAGTGCTCCTGGGGGTTTCCAAGTCTCTAAATATTTACAGGAGCAAAAATCCTCCTTTTTAACAGAGTGGCTGGGGGCTTCAAACTGGCAACCTTGTGCTTAGCAGCCCAGTGTATAACCACTACTCTACCAGGTCCTGCTGACAAGGTCTTTAGACAGACAAAATCACAGGCAACATACCAGAAGAACGGTCCAGAAAACCAGTTTCCATACTTTAAAATATTGTTTTTATTCCATGCATCTCATTTTTTTTAGAGCAGTTCTAGTTTTAGAGAAAACAAGCACATAATGTCAAGTGCCCATCCACCACCCCTCCTCACCACACATGGTTTCTCCTAAATGAACATTTGGAGCCAATGTAAATGCCATGTGTTGTTTACTGTGGCACATCATTAGTATAGGGATCCTTCTTGGCATTGTACAGTCATATGTGTGTTAATAAATGCCTAAGGTCATGCATCCACCACTGGTGTACCCCGCAGAATTTTTCTGCTGTGGTCTTGTGCTACTTTAAAATTCTGTTCATTTTATTGCCATTGTTGAGAATACACACAGTAAAACACACACCAATTCAGCAGTGTCTACATGAACAATCGAGTGACATTGATGACGCTCTGTGAGTTGTGCAGCCAGTCTCCTTTTCTGAGTTCTTCTCTCTATGCTTCTAAGCTCAACCATTATATAATTTAATTTCCTCTTCTGTAACAATGTTCCCATCTCCTGAAATATTTGAGTATGACCTTGGCCTCCTTTTCCCTCCCCAGCAACCTTGATTACCTTCTGCTTCTGTCCAGCTTCATACCTCAACAACACAAGCCACAGTCTTGTGATTAGTGGGTTCACAACACTGACTGACTGGCTAACAGCCCAATACTTAACCCACCTCCAGTCCGGTGCCATCTTCACAACCATGGTACCTCTGAGTCTATTGCTGCAGCTGCTCTGCCGATCCATCTCCTTGAAGGCCTGCCTCTTTCTCACGGACCCTGATGTTCCTTTCCAGGGATTGGTTGCTGCCGACAACATGTCTAAAAGACGTGACATCAAGAGTTCTATCTTTACATCTAAGGAATATTCTTTTGGAGGACTTTTTTCTTCTTTTTTTATTAATCATTTTATTGGTGGGGTTTTACAAATCTTACGCCAATCCATCTTTCAATTGTATTAAGCACATTTGTACATCTGTTGTCATCAACATATCCATATAGTTCTCGGGTCTCTTGTTTTGTGATGGTTGCATCGGGTGCAGCTGCCTTAGCAGTTCCCTGCTTCAGCTTGCAAGATGGATTTCCTACAAGACATCCCCAAGGAGAAGCCGCATGGATCTATCCCGATGCAGCCCTGGGTGCTGGAGCAGCCGTGTGGAGACCCCTGCCAGTGCTGAGATGCTTACACGTTCACTGACTCAGCTTTCCTCCTGCAGTCGGCATTATTGCCTCTGTTTTGTGAGGTGAAGGACTTTGTGGACTGGTGTTGGGTATGGGTTAATGTTGGACTTGTGGGCTTGGGCAGCATTGGGTTGGGGTGTTTTCGTGATGCACATTTTCTTTGCATAAAACTCTTATCTATGAGTTGCTGTTCATTTGTTTCTCCAAAGTACCCAGACTAATACATTATCCAAAACATTTTCATTCTACTTGGTATCAGCCCCCCCCCTTCTTCCCTCACTCTCCCACCCTCGTGAATCCTTGATCAATTATATATTAATGTTGTTATTTTGTGTCTTACACTGTCCATTATCTCTCTTCACCCACATTTCTGTTATTCATCCCCCTGGCGGTGGGTGCTATATCTTACCTTGTCATGGGTTTCCCCTTTCTCCCCCTTTACCCAGATCACCACCACTATCCCCATCCCCCTACCCTCATGACATCACTACTCCCACTACTGTTCCTGAAGGTTTTATCTGTCCTGAATTCCATGTGTTGAGAGATCTTCTCTGTACCCATATGTGTACTCCCCAGTCTCACTGGATTTATAAGGTAGAACTGGGTCATGGTAGTGAGGGGTAGGAGGAGAGGAATCACTCAGGAGCTCAAGGAATGATGTATGTTTTGTCAGTGTTATACAGAAACCTGGTTGATTTGTTCCTTCCTTGTAACCCTTCTTTGGGAAGATGTCCAATTGTCTACACATGGGTTTTGGGTCTCAACTCCAACCACCCTTATGCACACTGACATAATTTGGTTCTTTTGATACCTGATAACCTGATCCCCTTGACACCTCGGGCTTATTTGCTTCCCTGCTAGATGGCTGCTTGTTTAACTTCAAGCCTTTAACCCCCCAGATGCTATATCTTTTGGTAGTCGGACAACATCCACTTTCTTCACCACATTTGCTTATGTACCCATTCTGTCTTCAGGGATCATGTCAGGAACATGAGTATCAAAGAGTGCCGGGTTATTAGAACAAAGTGTTCTTGTGTTTTGGGAGGCCTTGATTAGAGGCCCAAAGGCTGTCTGCTATGTCAATACTTAACATATAAATATATGTACATTGGCCTCTATTCCTTTCAGTATAAATTAATATATTTACTTACATCTATAGCCCTATAAGTATACTCTATAACTAGCTTTTGCTTCCTACTTCCTTCCTCTGTTTCCTTTCAACTTTCTCCTGTCCCAACAAACTCATGGGTGAGGAAATAACATGAGATCTAAAAGATATGATATTTTATCATATCTTGCCCTGTCCGATGTCTCCCTTCACCCACTTTTCTGTTGTCAGTCCCCCAGGGAGGAGGTCGCATGTAGATCCTTGTAATCAGTTCCCCCTTTCCAACCCACCCACCCTCTACCCTCCCAGTATTGCCACTCACACCACTGGTCCTGAAGGGATTATCCGCCCTGCATTCCCTGTGTTTCTAGTTCCTATTTGTACTAGTGTACATCCTCTAGTCTAGACAGATTGGTAAGGTAGAATTGGGATCATGACAGTGGGGGTGAGAGGGGAG
>NW_022111300.1:53880491-53912297 GCF_000313985.2 Echinops telfairi
GGGAAGGTGAGCATCATAGAATGCCAATTTAATAGAAGAAAGTATTCTTGCACTAAGGGAGTACTTGAGTGGAGGCCCAATGTCCTTCTGCTACCTTAATACTAAACCTATAAATATATGTTCGTAGCTCTATTTCCCCATCCTCATATATAAATATATTTGCATATGTACATGCCTTTATTTAGACCTCTATAAATGCCCTTTGCCTCCTTGATCTTTCCTCTATTTCCTTTGACTTTCCTCTTGTCCCACTATCATGCTTAGTCTTCATTTGGGTTTCAGTAATTCCTCTTGGTTACATTACCCTTAATGAGGCCTTACCAAGCCTCCTACACCCCCCTCACCACCGATTTGGATCACTTGTTCCCTTGTCCTTGGGTTTGTTAACACCACTACCTTCCCCCCCTCACCTCCCCCTCTCCCATGTACCCCTGGAATGTTTTACAATGTATTCAAGTCATCATGGACCATGCATACAACCTGGTGCGTGTGTCAAACTTTATTAGTAGCAATGAGCACCATTTACAGGGTTATAGTACATCATCCACTGATATTGCCATTCGATGTTGAAGGGTAGATGGTTACATATAATAGTTTATAAGGATCCTGGGTACGAAGACTGAAAACTAGCCAAACATTTTAAAAAGAGTTATAAAGTCATAACTAACTTAAAATAGATTCGTCGGAAGGGAATCTTGCCAAAAGTGAGGAACTACCTGTCTCTTAATATGTGAAAAGCTCATCAAGCTAGGTTTGGGGCACAATAGTCAAAATTTCACTTTTAATATTTAATATCTTCCAGTATGCTGCAGTATCTATTTCAATGTTACAACGTTTACTATGTAACCATGGTAAAGATTACAATAGTTTAAAATATGATTAATTTGTCATCTTGGCATTATTATTAAAATAAAGAATTAATAAAATATCAATATTACCATCTTTTTTCTCATGATAGCCTTACCCAAAACCTGAAGTTAAATATTGCAATTCTAGTACTTATAGAAATGTGTCGTTTATGTAATTAAGTGATATAACTATTGTTCTTTGGATGGTAAAGGAATAGTTAAGGTATCAATCCCAGTAGTATACCATATGCTATCAGATCCTTAGTTTTAACATACTATCTCATGCTTAAAGCTATGACAACAATACTTATGATATGGTTTCAATGACACTGTCCTTCAAAGGAAAATAAAGTGAAAGAGGATTACTTAGCATCTTTGTTTCCATGCAAGATTACCCAAGCATGCCTCCTGAAAGATTGGTTTACAAAAATGCCAGTGAATCATTTCATAGACAGTGCTGAAAGATGACATTTTCCCTCTGTCTCTTACTAGAATGTCTCATCATGTGCACATCAGAATTGGGTTCAATAACATTATTACTATTTTAGTAATATAAAAGATAAATCAGGAAAATTATATTGTCTTAGGAAATAATACAATTATTAATGTAATGGATAAACATAGGCTTATTACATACATTTAAGTAGCTATTTTAAAATAAATTTATATTGATAATGTAGATGTTATTTTAAGACACAGATTCACACCACGATGTCATGGGAAAAGTAGTTTGGTCATGGTTATGTTGGTTGCCATGGAAACAAAATGCAGCAAATATAATATTATCTCTAGTTAGGTTTAAGATGCTGTTTGTTTCTTCTTTGCACCTTTCACTGAAGTAACGGTTAGAAGTTGCAAGGAGCAATAGGTAGTATGCCACCTGACTTACATTCTGAAGAAACTGCTATCCATCATCACCAGTGGTGAATCACTGTAATGGCAGGACAGCTCAGAATGATTTTAGGGAAAGTAGACTATCTAATACATGCTCTATATTTGGGGTGAAGTCATGCTCTTACAAAACGTGCATTTTCAGTTGTCAGGTCTACGAGGGGGTACCTCCCTAACAATGGAACTTTTTTTCAAAGTGATGTACTTAATTTTTTTTCCCACAAAACAACCTTATTACCTTCGAATACTCTCCATCACACTTAATATTTTTTACAAATCTGCTATTCCATTCTTGGAAACATCTTTCAAGCTCATCTGTTTGGATGGCTGACAGCACCTCCCTCGGTTTTTTTCTTCACCTCTTCTGTATCATCAAATCACTGTCATTTCATGTCCCTCTTCATTCATGGAAACAAAAAGAAGTTGTAGGGAGTGAAGTCAGGTGAGTCAGGTGCGTGGGGCAAGAGAGGCATGCTGTTTTTTCCAAAACTGGTGCACTGAGATGACAATGCAGGTGCATTGTCATAGTGGCAAAACCAGTCCCCCATTTACCATAAATCAGGCCTTTCTTGTCACACACTGTTACACAATCTTTTTAGAACCCCTAAATGGAGAGCTCTGTTAACAGTCTGACCCGGTGAAATGAAGTCCAAATGCACTATCCCACTCATATCAAAAAAACAAAGGAGCATTGTCTTAATGTTTGATTTCACTTGACCAGATTTTTTCAAAATGAGGTGATGATGGCGTCTCTCACTGGCTTGACTGATGTTTGTTTTCAGGGTCACCAGAAAATCAGCATGTCTAGTCACCAGTAATGACCTTGGAAAAAAGTTTGGCTCACTTCAGAGCTGTTCTTTCAAAGCACAGCATGTTTCGAGTCGATGACGCTCTTTTTTCCTGGTCAGTCAGAACACAAGGCACACATTTCTCAGTGACCCTTCGCATTCCCAATCCTCCATTAAAATTCGTTGAACTGATCTCCAATACAGTCCAGATAACTTCCCCATCTTTTCAATGGTTCATCGTCTGTCTTTGAGCATGACTGCATGAATTTTGTTGACATTTTCAACCTTTTGCAAAGTTGATGGATGTCCAGAAGGAGGATTGTCATCAATCGGCATTTCACTTTTTTTGAAATGAGAAAACCACTTGAACACTTGAGTTTTCCCATAGCGCTGTCCTTGTAAGCTGGGTTCAGCATGACAACAGTTTCTGCAGCATTTTTCCTGAGCAGGAAACACAATTTCACAGCCATACACTGTTCTCTTAAATCAGCCATCACAAAAACAAGGCTTGAGTAAAACTTCTTTCACAAAAAAATTCACTGTGATCAGAGAGACCCTTCCCAGGCGACGACACATGGTGCACTGTCAGAGTGAGTCCTCCATGGTCGCCTAGCCGGATAAATTCGTAGAGGGGCTTGCTGTTTTTTGCCAAAATCTGGCACAAAGCCCAGCTGAACGTTTTATCATTTTGGGGGGGTGGTAACCCCACATATATCTGTTTTGGAGATACAGGCTTAACCTTTACGCATTAAAGAACAAAAATATATGTATGTATACGAATGTATATAGCCATGCATATATATTCTTTGGAAACATTCTTTTAGAAAGCATTGTCCATCAGTTTAGATGTGATTGCTTAAAAACATACTATTCTATTGACTTGCCATATTCTGCTTTATATAAAATAAAATATTTAGGTCTATTTCAGTCTGACACTTTCTCAACGTGCAGGAAAAATGAAAAGGCATATACGTTCTCCATTCTAATGGTGTTCTCCATTCACCGTGGTCTCATAATAAAGGAAGTCCCAAATTTTCAGAATAGATTTTCTAGAGAAGGGGAGGGTCTGGGCATGCCAGCAAGGGTTGGGCAAGTCATTCTGGGATTGGGGAAGTAAAAGCAAGACTGAACATCATCTGAAGGTCCGACCTGAGCATGGCCACTTAGAAACCATCCACCCAGTGCCTCAAAGCCAGAGCCAGACACCTGAACACAGTGTGTGAGGTGGGTAGGGAGGGTTATGGTTTGTTGCTAGGTGCCACCCAGTCAGTTCTGACTCACTGTGACCCAATGTATAACAGAGAAAAACACTGCCCTCTCCTGCACCATGCCCACAGTGGTTGTTTGAGCCCTTCATGACAGCCACCTTCTCAATCCATCTTGTTGAGGGTCTTCCTCTTTTTTCCTGCCCCTCCAACTTTACCAAGCATGATATAGTTTTTCCAGGGACTGGTCTCTCCTGATAACATGTCCAAAGTACACGTGATAAAGTCTCACCATCCTTGCTTCTACGGGTCGTTCTGACTGTATTTTCTCAAACACTGCTTTGTTAGCAGTCCGTGGTAATCTGAATACACTTTTCCAGCAAGAGTAGCATCGATTGACAGATATATCAAGCAGGTAGGATCTGAGACACACCTTGGGACTTTGATCTTACCTCCCACTGAAGTCTCTTTTCTTGATGCAATAAAAGCTAATTTCATAGGGTGGTCAGCAAAGAGAATGGAAAGGAGAGAGGATAAAACCATGTTGTTGTTATTTGTCCAACTCTTTTTAACTAGGTTCCCACTCATGCTGACCTAAAGATGCCCCTGAAGACTGGCTTACAGAAGGTCGGGTGAGCCATTTCATAGGTAATGTTGATGGACAGGATGCTTTTGTTTTTCTCCGAATGTCTTCTTCACACACAAATAAGAAGTTGGGCCCAGTAATATAATATATGAAATAACATTACAGAAAAAAAATAAGATATCAAGCTGGAGAAATTCTAATGTGTTGAGGAATCAATGCATATAAATTTAAGGGGAATTGCAAGGGTTATTGAAGGAAAGTCAGATGTTCACTTTTCATCAAAAGCATTTTGGTAGACAGTCTACATGAGGTGTCTCCACAAGGGTGTCCTAAGCAGATTCTGGAGAATCCAGGAGCAGGTAGTCCTTGGTGTTTGCCTAAAATCATCAGCTAGCACTCTCTCATGTGGGTGTTTGGAGGCTGAGCTTTTGTTCTGAAAGAGAGGACTGCTGTGATTCAATCAGCATATTAGTTAAAAAGGAGATCTACCTACTCCACAGTGTATCAGAAGGTAATATAATTCCAAATCTGGGAGACAGAATGATCTTTTGATCTCAAAATGAAGCAGAATACAGCATTTGGAGGCTGCATGTAAAGCTTTGTAGATGACCAGAAAATAAAAGATGGCAGTAGGTACTTCTGTAGGCAAACAAAATGTGCAGACTTCGATTCAGTTCAGTTCTCCTACGTCATTTTCGCCACTCTAGATTTTTCTGTTGAAGCAGTCCTGCTCCTATAATGGGTTATGCCTTGAGCTTCTAACCACATGGTCAGCAGTTCAGAACTACCCGATGATCCATGGGAGAAAGATGAAGTTTTCTTCTGTCATAAAGATTTGCTATTATGATCGTTCTTAAGCACTGTCCATTCCAATCCATAGTGGTCTTATGCACAACAGAATGAGGCACTGCTCAGTCCTGCGCTATCTTCACAATTGTTCCTCTGCTTGAGCCCATTGGTGTAGCCACTGTGTCAATCTATCTCATCAAAGGCCTTCCTCTCTTTTGCTGTCCCCTCACTTTACCAATCATGATGTCCTTCTCCAAAGATTGGTCTTTCCTGAGATGTTCAAGGCATGTAAAATCTTGCCCACCATCCTTGCTTCTAAGGAGCATTCTGGCTGTACTTCACCAAAGACAGATTTGCTTGTTCTTTTAGCCAACTGTGGTACTTTCAACATTCTTTACCAGCACCACAATTCAAACACACCAGTTCTTTTGTATTCCTTATTCAATGTCAAACTTTCACATGCATTTGAAGCAATTGGAAATACCATGGCTTGGGTCAAACACATTTTAGTCCTCAAGTAAAACCCTTGCTTTGTCCTACTCTAAGGTCTTGTGCAGCAGATTCACCCAATGAGATACATCTTTTAATCTCTTGACTCCTGCTTCTATGAGCATTAATTGTGGATCAAAGTAAGACAAAATCCTTGACAATTTCAAACAATTTCTCCATTTATCCTGTTATCTATTGATTGCGTTGTGAAGATTTGGACTTCTTCACATTGAGTGGCACACCATACTAAAGGCTGTCATGCTTCATTTTTACCACCAAGGCTTCAAGTCCTCCTCACTTTCAGCAAGCTCGGTTTTGTTATCTCCAGGTTGACTTCCTCCAATCTTAATGCAGAGTTCTTCCTCATATAATCTACCTTCACTGGTTATTTGCTCAGCCTATAAATTGAGCAATATGGTGAGAGCACGCAACCATGATAACCACTTTGATCCTTTCATTCTTTGTAATGATCTTTTGCTTTCTTTTTTTTAATAATCATTTTATTAGGGGCTCATACAACTCATCCCAATCTGTACATACATCATCTGTGTCCAGCACTTTAGTACATATGTTGACTTCATCATTCTTATGACACCCACTTTCCACTTGAGCCCCTGATTGCTTTCTTAATATATTATATTCTTTATGTAATTCTACAGCTAATCAGATCTTCTGTCTTTAATGTTCAGTCCATTGATTCTTTTCAAAATTCAGGTGGGATAGATTCAAGGTTGTATTTTGAATTTTCTTCAGCTTCAACCTGAACCTACATATAAGCAATTGATTTTATGATCGACCTCTGACCTTGTTTTAGCTGTTTATATTGGGCTTCTTCATCATCTGTTCTCATTTTGATTTCTGTGTATTGCATCTTGAGAATTCCACATGTTGAAAAAGGTTTTTGCTATGAAGACGTTGATCTTGCAAAATTCTATCATGTTACCTCCAGTTTTGTTTCTATTACCAAAACCACACGTTCCAACTACTGTTCCTTCTTTGTTTTCCACTTGTGCATCCTAATCGCTGATAATTATCAATGCATCTTGACTATTTTTTATCAATTTCAAACGGAAAATATTGAAAGAATTCTTCAAATTCTGCATCACTAGTTTTAGTGGTTGGTGCAAAAGTTTGAATAATAATTGTTTTGACTGCATTGTCTTGCATGCATATAGATAATATACTATCACAGACAGCATTGTACTTCAAGAATGATGCTTAAATATTCATTTTTTAAATGATGTGCATGCCACTTCTCTTGAATCTTTCATTTGAAAACATAGTGAACCATAAGATTTTCTGATTTAAAATTGTTAAAACCAGTTCATTTAAGCTTACTAACACCTAGAATGGAGATTTCTATGTGTTCCATTTCTCTTTGAACACTTCTGACTTTCCTACATTTATATTTCGTACACTCCAAGTTCCGACTATTACTTTTTTGCAGCTACTGCTTCCCGTTTTGAATTATGTCCCCTCAGCAAATGTGGGAGCAGAAGGTTTTCCTCCTGCAGGCTTCACTCCGTCCACGGCATGAGGTTTGACTTTACTTTGAAAGGGCAGCCCTTTCTCTGTCACATTTTGGGTGCCTTTTGACCTGACGGGCTTATCGTTTGGTACTGTCTCTGACAGTATCCTGCTTCTCTTAAGGAGATGTTCATTACCTGAGAATGTTTCATGGTATCCATTAGATTTTTAATGGCTGCTTCCTCAGAAATGGCCAACATATTCCGTCTTTGGTGTCTGTTTGTCAGGAAGCTCTGCTAACTGCTATTGACTTTGGTAGAGTCTTCTATTTGAAATGCCAGTTACGTAGCCTCCAGCAGCACAGCAGCACACACACTGTCACAGTATGCCAAGTGGAGGACAGCACTGACAGCAGTGTTCAAAAGAGCAGAAAATAGCAAATGCTGCAGAGGATACAGAAAGATTGGGACCCTCATGTGCTGCGGATAGGGCTGTAAAAATCACACACCTGTGGAAAATAGTATGGTGCGTCCTGAAAAAATCAGGACTAGAAATACCACATCATCCAGCAATCGCTATTCTCCAAATAAAGCCGAAAGAAATGAGAGTTACCACATTATTAGATGTATGCATACCCATGTATATCACAGTGCTATTAATAAAGGTTAATATATATATACACACAACCTAAATGTTTATCGGGGGAAAATGAATGAGTAAATTTGGTACATCCACAGAGTGGAATACTACACAGCTTTAAACGTTAAGATTTGTCTGCACAACACCTCATAACATAAGCCAGAGGACATTGTGCTGAGTGAAATTAGCCAAGCACAGAAAGACATGTATGGTACGAAACCACTATTCTACAGTCCAGAAAAGGTTCTCGCACTAAAAGAAATGAACCTTGATGGTTAGGAGGAATGTCAAGGAAAGAGGTGTAGGGGAAGTCACTCAGTGGACAGACAGAGGTTAACGGGGGTGAAGAGTAAAAAATACTCATCAAGAAGAAATAGGCAAAAAGTGATGGAAATGGGGTAAGACATACATGAATTTGTAAGTGCACAGCTAATGACTGATATGCTCAGTAAACCTTCATGTAAGTCACCATTTAAATTTTTAAAAATTGGCACCCAAATGTATAGTAAAAACACACATAGGAATAATGGACTGGGAGGATATCACCCCACTTACTGTGTGATGTTGGCGAACTGACTTCTTCTCTTTGGTTATTAGCTCTTCAGTCTCAATTTAATGGAGTGGTATTAACGGATGCTTGGTTTTCACCCTTAAACCTCTTTGAGACTATTATTCAGAACTAATAGAATAAAAACCATATTATTTAAAATGTAAAAGGCATCAAGTTTTCCCTACATCTCTGTTGTCACATTCCCTTCCCAGATGTCAGCATGGGTCACAGGTCTTTATGCTTAGTGCGCCTTCATGAGAAGCAGACTCTTATTTCCAAGGAGGTGCATCTAAGGTATATGAAAACACAAGATTTTAAGTTGCTTTGTATAAATTTCTAGTCAAATGGAAAGCACATCTACTCTGGGATGGTACTTCATGGGCAACACCTTTCTTAACCCAGTTGTTACCAACATAGGGTTCATGAATCTTTGGAGTTCCCAGAAACACTTTCCAGTGGTGTACACGTTGTAACCTGCCACCATAACCACTCTGAGTCGCTCTTTGTATTTCTAACTGTATTGACATTTGCATTGAGCTCTCAAAAATAAGGGTGGGGACAACTGTATAGAGTTGATTCCAGTGACTCACGTGGGAGGGAGTCACTGTATGCACTCTGTAGACAGATGAAGCCAAGGACCTGTTTTGAAATTTTGGGATCTGAATGCTACTCTACCAAAAGAATGCTTATTATTTTTCATAATTCTCAGAAGTACAGAATTGAAATTCTATTTTAAGGAAAGTGCTTTAAGTACCAGTTATTTGTCTTTACATCATCAGAACTAATGAATATTTTGGACATTTATAATTTCACTAATGCTATGCTGGAAGGGATGTGTTCCAAGTAAATTAAACTAAAAGTGCACCAGCTTTATTCTACTTACTTAGTGGAAGGATGCTTTCTTTATAATTCAATAGCGTGTACTTTTGTAAATAATGTCTAAAGTTCCATTTACTATTACTTGTTTACATTCAAAGGAAGTTAGAAATATATATAAAGAAACATATAAGTTGATCATACGCTTGGTAGAAAAATTTCTAGAGACTTATGGCCATTGGTCGAGTTATGACATAAATAATATTAGAGAATAATAATGCAAGAAGTTTGGAATTCAAAAACTTAAATGCAATTCAACAAATAATAAAGTGCCAATTTCTGTTTCAGAAAGACTTTAGAAACATTGTACTTAGGAATGAATATCTTCTGGTTCTTCAAAACTTCTAGAAGAATATGCCACATAACTGTGTCTATCAGTTATGTAGGCAAACTGTCACACACAGATACTCTACTTGCTCTTTGAATGATTTGTGTGTGTGTGTGTGTGTGTGTGTGTGTGTGTGTGGAGATTTTCCACAGGAAGATATTGTGGCTTTGGTTCCAGACCACTACAGTAAATCTGATTATTGCAATAGAATCACACAATGTTTTAATTTCTCAGTGCATAAAAAAACTATGTTTAAACTACATTGTATTCTGCTAAATGTGCAATCCATAAAAGCAAACTTACTGCCATGGAATTGATTCATGGCAACTATGACTTGGATCATATAAAATAAGGTAAACTGCCCCCTGTGAGTTTCTGAGATTTTAACTCTTTACAGGAGGAGAGAAGCCTTATCTTTCTCCTGTGGATCAGCTGGTGGTTTCAAACTGCTGACCTCATGCTTAGCAGCCCAATTATGCAACAGTATTATGATAACTTTGAACTACTATGAGAATGACAGAAATGTGACATGGAGACATGAATTGAACATAAACTGTTGGGAAGATGATGCCCACAGACTTGCTCAATGCAGCTATTCCATAAACTTCCATTTGTAGAAACACACAATATCCAGAGTACAGAGTGAATTAAAAGCAAACAAACAAACAAACAAACGTGCTTTCACAGTGATTGAGTGCTCAGCTGCCAATTGAAGGTTTGTCAGTTTGAACCTACCAGCTGTCCCATGAGAGAAAGCGGTGGCAGTCTGCTTCTCCAGAGCCTGGGGAACCCAGGTCTACCCCATCCTGTAGGCGAGTGATAAGCCACACTGGGGTTAATGCCAAGAGGATTGGTATTGGGTGTGATGGGTATTTGAGTTTTACTCTACAATAGAGATTATGCAAAAAGCCACAAATGTCATCATTATACTATTTAGATCAGCAGTTCTCAACCTGTGGGTCGTGACTCTTTGGGGGTTGAACCTCCCTTTTACAGGAGTCACCCTATTCATAACGGTAGCAAAATTAGTTATGAAGTAGCAACAAACATAATTTTATGGTTGGGGTCACCACAATATGAGGAACTGTATGAAAGAGTTGTGGCATTAGGAAGGTAGAGAGCCACTGGTTTAGATGAATATGTTTTTAAATTATAAAATTTACATTTGAATTTTATTCCTAAAAGAGAGATTTGCTTTAGGGTTCTGTATCCAGAATGAAACCCAAATGAATACCTTCAGGTGTCTGTGACCCAACCAAACCAACTGTCACCGCAGGTGTGATTCTGAACTCAAAACAACCCTGCAGGGTAGAGAAGGACCAGGGTGAGGAAACTGTTTTCTGCCAATTGTCATTAGGATATGTATAGCATCATTCACAGGCCATTAGAAATGATCAACTTAAAAGTGAACTTCCTATATTTGATCACACATTTAATTAATTCATCCTTAGTGTGATGGAACAAGGGATATCATTGCTGATATCAGATAGAACTTGGCTGAAAGTAGAGAACACCAGAAAGATATTAACTTGTGTTTTATTGACCTGGCAAAGGCGTTAGACTGTGTGGACCACAACAAACAATGGATATCCTGGAGATCAATGGGAATTCCTGAACATTTCATCATGTTCATGTCACACCTGTATATGGATCAAGAGGCAGTGGTGAGAATAAAGCCAGGGAATGCTGAATGGCTTAAAATCAGGAAAGGTGGGCATCCGGGTTGTATACTCTGACCATACTTATTAAATCTGTATGGTGAGCAAATGATCAGAAAAGGCAGATTATATAGACAAAAAACCAAAAACAAGCAACCAGTATCAGGATTGGAGAACGGTGTAGTAAGAAACTGTGATATGGTGATGACACTCCCTTCTTGCTGAGAGTCGTGGACTTCACGCACTTCCCAACGAAGGTCAAGGATCAGGGATTGCAGCCTGCAGTGTGGAAACCAGGTCCTCATGGAAACAGCCGTTGACACAAAATGACAAATTCTGTGGGACAAATCTGCTGCACAAGACCTCTTTACAATATTCAAAAGCAAGCATTTTACTTTGAGGAGTCAGGTCCGCCTGACTCAAGCCATAGTATTGTCAATCACCCCATCTATATTTGAACGTTGGGCTTGAATCGGGAAAACTGAAGAAGAATGGATCATTTTCATTATGGAGCTGGTGAAGAATATTGACAGTATCATGGACTGCCTACAGAACCCACCAAGACATTGGGTGAACTAGAGCCAGAATACTCTTTAGAGGCAACGATGGTGAGATTCCTCTTACCTACTTTGGAAATGTTGTCAGGAGAGACCAGTTCCTAGAACAATAGTTTGGTAAAGTAGAAGAACAACAGAAAAGAGAAAGGCCCTAGACCATCAGATGGACACAGTGGCTGCTGCAATGGAGTCAGGCACAAGAACAATCGTGAGGACCGCACAGGGTCCAGCAGTGGTTCCATCTGTCTTACATCGCTAGGTATCAGAACGGACTCGATGGCACCCAACAACAACAACAACAACAACAACGTGATAGCGAGGACAGCGTCTCTGGTGAGGCCTATGGTATCAGCTGGTTTTGTGGTTTTGTAGGCCTTCTCATGGTTGGTGGGCCAGAAGGCCCCCGACCCTGCCCTTAGGGTTTCTGAGACTATACATTTTTAAGGATGTGGACTGCTTCATCTTCTGCACTGTGGCTGCTGGCTTCAAACCATTGACCTTTCAGTTAGCCGCCCAACACTGAGCCATTGTGTCATCACTCTTTCCATGACTCTGTCCCAAAGGGCTTCATTAGTGAGGAAGGAGATGCAAATAGCCTCGGTTCCCTGCGTGTGAGTTTTCATCCAAAGCTGTGGGCTTATTGTCAGGGAAGGCCTTTCCTTCTTATTATGGGGCACCAACCCTCCTTCCATCGCAGTTCTTGAAAACCTTACTGGTTCTCATCTAAGTTCTGCAATGTGAGATTGAAAAATAATGTCCTCTCTTTCTTCTGTAGGAGACTGAGCCTTGGCTCTTTGCTAAATAATCCAGTCATAAATTATTTCCCTCTTTACTCCCCCCACCCCTTGATAGCCTTTGTTTCCCTTCTTGTGTAACTTCTTGTCCTCTGCTTGTTTATAAAGCACCTGTGGAGACCTTTTCTAAAATGTCTTTTCCAATTCTTTTCACCAATTCAGTTTTAAATGAATTTCTGTTTTGAAATTGGGAGATGTAATGCATGCTCTAAGAATAGCTCGGGCAGAGTTGGAACCACTTAGCCATGGATCGTTATCATTTTTCTAAATGTTCCACTGGCCCCTCGTTTGCTTTCCTTTCCATTTGTCTCTGGGCTGTAGTGCATGCAGCTCCGACCTCAACTCACTGTGTGCCCTGCCCTGTGAGTGCTTTATCACCCTGCGTAGAGGCGATGCCCCCAATTCCTTAGTAGATTGTCTCCAGCTTACAGGAGCTGTAGTGCCCAGGTGTTGGGTTAATAACTGACCTGGATGGCGATGGTGTGCAGCTCTGAGACACATTATCAAATTATTTCCACTTACCTATCATCAAGGGGTCTTATAAAGAACTCCCTAGTTCTTAATATGTCAGAGGGTTTCTTAATTTTAATCATATTTAATCTGTGCCTTTCTATGGTAATTGATGTTCCTTACTGTGATTTCATTTTATTTGCACTGAAATGATAAAATATCTGGTTCTGTATACCTGTATTCCACATTTCCTGGGTATTAAGTGCAGTGGTTCATGACATGCAATAGCAGATTGACACTTGGGGGGGTGGGTGTGGAATGGCAATTTTATTTCTTTCATTCAGTTTCACGAGGCTGGATTTATCCCAATATCCAGAGGCAAAGAGGCACAGAGCCCAGCGCATTTAAAAAGCTTCCTTTTAATCTATTTCTGAAAGCAGACATCTGCCGTGTGTTAATTGAGCAAAGATAAAAAAGGGAAGTGAGGACTGTTACTTCCCTGCGTACTTTATTAGTGCGCGTTACTGTTCAGATCCTGAAAGAGGGGAGTAGGTAATACGTGTCTCACGTGATGCTCAAATACGAGGGCTGTGTCTCTGACAGTTAAGGCGAATCTCCTCTGGCAATTCCTTTTGTCTTCCTTCTGTGCTGGACGAGACACCGGCATTCCCTGCACAAGTCCTTTGGCATGTGACTAAGGTTAAAGCTCAACTTGTTCCTGGTGCCAATTTTTAACAGAGATCCATAGAAAGGCTCCTGTGAGGTACAGGTTACACGTTAAGTACCATTCACGTCTTGTCATGTGTCTGGATGAGACTAGTCTATGGAAGGCAAAGCTCCATGGGTATCTTTGATTAGGATCAAATGAACACTGATTAGCTGTCTCCTAGCACGATGGCATATCACTGTAATATCCCTGGCCCGGGTGAGGCAAAAGGAACCTTGACATGATATGCCAGCCAGGAGTTTGCCATATGGTGCCATTCCTCCAACCCAGCTCTGCTGTGGGCTCTGATGTTCAGGGGCAAATAAAGCAGTGCCAGCCCTCTGGGCTACGGAGTGTCCATCCTCCATGATTAAGAGGCTGCTTGAATTTATGAGACAGCAACACAAGGACGGAGAGGGAGGCAATTTGGCTGGGGAGAAGAGAAAGATGGAAGCGAGGGAGAGAGGAAAGGCGAGTAAATTAACTCTGGCAGAAAGATGTGGCTTTGTGCAATGATTTGTATGTCAGTATCAATAATCACATAAAATTATCTAGACTACCTAGATGAATGACTTTTAAAGTGTACCAATATTTATTAGACTTCTTAAGGCATATCAACTTATCAAGTGAATTTTCAATAAGGGTTGAAGGGCTTATCATAGTCAAAGCAATGGAATATTTCAGAATCAAGTGAAGTGTGCACTTAAGATAAAATTCCAATAATTTTGGAATTATTGGGATATTCTATTGACCTAATTCCTTTGTAGATGCAACCGAAATAATTTTATTGTGTGTAATATATAAGTATTAGAACAGTTGGAAACTTGTGTCATATTTACTTTGTTGTTTGCTTGTTTGCTTTAGAAGAAATATTGAGATCTAGTTCATATGCCATAAAATGTACCCTTTGAAATTGTTCAACTCCTATTTTGTATATTCAACAATCCCAGTAATCTAATTTAATAACATTTTTCATCTTCTCAAAAAATATTTTATACCTGGTATCTGTCACTCCCCAGTTTCCTCCTTCCACCAACCCCTGACAACTACGAATCTACTTTTTATCTTAATGAATGGACATATTCTAGGAATGTCATATAAATACAATGCATGTTGTTTTTTTAAAATATCTGGCTTCTTTCACTTAGTACAGTATTTTCAAGGCGATTCCATGCTATAGCATGTACCTGTCCTATAAGCTCTTGGTTTTCTTTCTTCCACTTATCTGAATTCTAATATCAATTATAATGCCTACACAGAACTCCTAGACAAAATTTGCCACTCAAGGGTTTATTAAGGAAGTCAACAGGTTGTTATGCCAGTGAGCAATGCTCAGGGTTGAGTTGTTGATCAGGACACCTTATAATATTCTTTCCAATCTGCTAATAAGTGCCCAAATGGGTCACACCACTCTGTGGTAGGCTTCCGCTGGAAGGCTCTCAGTTCTAGCTCCGTGGGTCAGCAAACGCAGTTCCCGGAATCCAGTTTCCACAGGCCTCCCACTCTCCAAGGCAGCCTCCTAACCCAAACCCTCCGCTTCACTCTGTGGATTGGGAAGTTAATCACCATGTTCCAAGCTCTGGGAACAAGATCTGCAGCTGTTTCTCTCATGATATTGCTTTTTTTCTGGATCTAGGAGGTTCACTGTAGAGGGATCTGGTTCCTGAGGACAAGCTCCACTCTTGACTCTTGATGGGAATGAGCTCCTCCTCCTGATTCTTGGAGGGCTCCTTTTATGCACAGCAGGATGGCACTGCAGGGAATCATTTTCACACTTACTCATAGGTGACTCCTAGCAGGGTCTTTCCCCACTTTCTTACCAGATCCAGGCAGGTAGAAGTCATTTGGAGACTTGGGCTAGAAGAGGCACATTAAATAATTCAGGTGTTATATCTTTTGGTAACCAAGCATCATCCGCTTTCTTCACCACATTTTTTTGTGCACCCATTGTCTTCAGCGATCATGCCAGGTAGGTGAGCATCCCAGACTGCCAAATTGTTAGAACAAAGTGTTCTTGTGTTGGGGACCAGTGGAGAGAGTGGTGATGGTGGGAGGGTGGAGGGAAGGAGAGGGAGAAAGGGGGAACAGAGGACAAGGTCTGCATGTGGCCTCCTCCCTGGGGGACGGACACCGGAGAAGTGGGTGAGGGAGACGTAGGATGGGGTAAGATATGATAAAATAATAATGAATTATAAATTATCGGTGGCTGGGGGGGGAAGGGGAGAAGAAGGGGGAAAATGAGCTGACACCAGGGGCTCAAGTGGAAAGTGGGTGTCGTAAGAATGATGAAGTCAACATATGTACTAAAGTGCTGGACACAGAAGACGTATGTACAGATTGTGATGAGTTATATGAGCCCCTAATAAAATTATTATTTAAAAAAATAATAATTCACTGCCCCTGCAAGCATTTTAATTATTTTTATTGCTGAATAATATTTCAATCTCTAGATATTCCACATTTGGCTTAGTCACTGATCAGATGATAGACATTTGGCTTTTTCCCACCGTTTGGGAGCTATTATGAACATGCTGTGTTAGCCCATTTTGTCATTTCCCTCGAAATGATGATGTAATATGCAAACTGTAGGTTTAATTTTCAGGAGCCATGTTGGCTGGAAGGGGTAAGCTTCAGAATACTAACCAAAAGTTCAGGAATTCAACCCCATCAGTTTCTCCATGGAATACACATTACAGGGCAGATTTGAAGACTCATCTCCACAAGGAGAGCAGCTAGAAGAACAATGAATGTATGAGCCTGTGTCCGCGGTCAAGGAGATCCACCAGCAGCATATTGTTCTGAGGTGCCATCCAGGTGACTCTGACCTGTCTATAGCACCCAGTGCACAACAGTCTGGAACCCTGAATGGCCCTGTGCCACGCTGACAAGGATCCCTACGCTGTCAAATCATCTCTTTGAGGACCTTCCTCTTTTTCACTCTCCCTCTTCTTTACCAAGCATGATGTTCTTCTCCGGGGACAGAGCTCTCCGGACGGTATGCCCCAAGTATATAAGATGAAGTCTTTCCATCCTTGACTCTAAGGAGCACTCTGGCCATACTTCTTCTAAAATGGATCAGGTTGTCATTTGAGCAGTCCATGGTACTTTCAATAGTCTTCACCCACACCACATTTCAAATGTGTCGATTCTTTAGTCTTGTTTATTCAGTGTACAACTTTCACATGCATATAAGGCAATGAAAAATATGATAGCTTGGGTCAGGCATACCTTTGTCCTAAAAATAGCATCATTGCTTTTCAATACGAAAGAGGTCATGTGTAGCAGATTTTATCTATAGCTTATTGTGGTCCACATGGTCAAATGCCTTTGCATAGACAATAAAATAAAATTAAACATCTTTCTGATATTCCCTGCTTTGTGTCAACGGTCCAATCTGACATCAGCAAAATATCCTTTGTTCCAAGGCCTCTTCTGAATGTGGCCTGAACATCTGGCAGTTTCCTGTAAATGCATTGCTGCAATTGTTGTTGGCTGATCTTCAACAAAATTTTACTTGCATCCAATATCAATGATATTATTATATCAGCAGTTCTCAACCTGTGGGTCTCAATCCCTTTGGTGGTTGAACGACCCTTTCACAGGGGTTGCCCAATTCATAGCAGTAACAAAATTATAGTTATGAAGTAGCAATGAAAATAATGTTATGGTTGGGGTGTCACCACAGCATGAGGGACTGTATTAAAGGGTCGCGGCATTAGGAAGGTTGCAAACCACTGTGTTATATAGTCTGAGCATTCTTTTGGGACACCTTTCTTTGGAATGGGCACAAATATAGATCTTTCCAAGTCAATTGGCCAAGTAGCTGTCTTCCAAATTTACTGGCATAGATGTGCGTGTACTGTCATTACATTCATCAGCATTTCAATTGGTATTCCATCAATTCCTGGGGTCTTGTTTTGGCTAATGTATTCAGTGTAGCTTGAGTTTCTACATTCAGCACACTGGTCCTTGCTCATCTGTTATCTCCTGGCATGGCTGACTGTCAACTTGTTCTTTTTGGCACAGTGACTCTGTGTATTCCTTCTATCTTCTCTCAATGCTTCCTGCATCATTCAATATGCACAGACAAGAAAAACATTGTTTAATTTTATTTTATAAAGTCTAATTTCTCTATTTTTGGTGCTTATGCTTTTGCAATTGAGTCTAAAAAGGACACTGTATATTCCAGTGTCTATTTCCATTCTTTTAATCGTACTGTGTGGGTATCTGTGTGTTGTTCAACATTTTGCTCTTAGAATACTTCAATATAGTAAATGCGGCTTAAATTTTTCTTCAGTTTTTTTCAGGATGAGAAATGTCGATAGTGTTCTTCCCTTTTAATTTTCTAATTCCAATTTTCCCCCTTTCATTATAATACTTTATGTTATGCTTTCAAGTAACTATTTGAAATGCTCAACCATTTTATGAGGTGGCATATGATCAAGAAATGATACCAAACAAAGGCACACAAGTTGCATTGAAGACATATAAACATCCAGGAATTGATAGAATACCAATCAAGATGGTTCAACAGTTGTATGCAACACTGAAATTACTCACTCTCCTATGCCAAGAAATCTGTACACAGCTTACTGGCCACTGTATATGGAAGAGATTCACATTCCTTTCCGTTCCAAAGTAAGATGATCCAACAATGTAGAAATTATCAAACAATACCATTAATACTACATGGAAAATTTTGCTAAATATAACTCAAAAACATTTTGCAGAAGTAAATCAAAGGAGAACTACCTGATATTCAAATTAAAGTCAAAAGAGGTTGTGAGACAAAATACCGCAGTGGCAAAGTCAGATGAATCCAATGAAAGGAAAGAATGCCCACAGATATCTATCAGTGGTTTAACTGACTACAGACTCACGTGGAACTGTATGGACCATAACACATTATGTACAAGATAGCCAAGAATGTAGAATTCCAGAACATTTCATTGTGTTCATGCTAAACATAGACAAAGAGGCAGAGGTTCAAAGAGAACAAGGGGATATTGCCTGGTTTTAAACCAGGAAAAGTGTGCATTAGGGTTGTGTCCCTTTATCATATGTATTTTATTCAATTTGCATACTCAGCAATTAATTCAAGAAGCTGGACTATCTGAAGAACATAACATCAGGATTGGAGGAAAACTCACTAACAACCTGTGACATGCAAACAACAAAATCGGACTTGCAGAAAGTGAAGGGGATTGAAATGTTTACCGATGAAGATCAAAGACCACACCCTTCAACAGGAGTTAAACCTCACTATCAAGAAAACAAAATGCTGACTACTGGACCGGCAGGTGACATCAGGAGACAAGACTGCAGTTGTCAAGTGTTTCATTAACTTGGAATCCAAATCCACACCCATGGAAGCAGTCTTCAAGAAATCATATGGCATAGTACTTCGGAAACATATCTCTGTAAAATTGTTCACAAGCAAAAAAGAATGTGACCTCGAGGTCTGAAGTGTGCTTGATGCAAACCACTCTATTTCCAGTTGGTCTGTGGAAGCTGACAAAGAATGACCACAGACAACAAATTGATTCATTTAAATCGTGGTGTTGACAAAGAATATTGCATATACCATAAACTGCCAGACGAACAAACAAATCAATCTTTGGACAACTAGGATGTTTATTAGAAAAGAGAATAGTGAGATCTTTCCTCGTGTACTTTGGACACGTTACCTGGAGAGACTAGTCCTAGGAGAAGGACAACATGCTGGGTAAAGTGAAGCATCACGGAAAAAGAGGAAGACCCTGAACAGGATGGATTAACACAGTGCTCACAGCAAGTGACTCAGATAGATCTTTGATGGTGAGGCGAGTAGAGGGCCAGCCTGTTTCCTTCTCTTTTATTTGGAGGACTTTTATTGTGTTAGGTCTATGCCCATTTTTTGTTTTGTTGTTAATGATGTTTGGGAGGAGCAATTTTGCACCTACATATCCAGATAGTCCCAACATTATTTATTGAAAAGATGGTTCTTCCCCGCCCCACTGAATTATTTAGTCATCCTGTTCAGAATTGATTTAGTATAAAGGGAGAAATGATTTCTGAATTGGCAATTCTCTTTCATTGATGTCTATGCTTGTACTTGACCAGGTATCACATAATTTTGACTGCCATCACTTTTCATCTGCTTCCTTTCTGATTAAGGATGCTCAGTTTAAATACAGCCAAATGCTGAGACCTGGCATGAGAGCACCGTGGATGACTATGATGAGCTTTTGTCCCGTAGGATGACAACATGACCTTTTGGGAAATATGATAATGATTTCTTTTGAAAGAACTAATACTATACTGGTGCCAAGGAGTGGATATTCAAGATGTCCTCGAGGTCCAACTCTTCCAAGATACTAGTCTGTTCCATCCCCACCCCCAACCCCCACTCTTCCCTTGAATATTTTCACTCAAAATACAGGGTTATGCAATTCATTGTGACATCCCAAAAAAACTAACAAAACCTTGAGGAAATGGCTTTCATAGAGATGGGTGTTGTTCGGTCACAAATCTGAAGGTCAGGCGGAGGTGAGCTAAATGCATGGTTCAGAACCAGATGTCAAAAATGTCAGAGAGTCAGAGCAAGTCTTCTTGCTCCTACCATGCTCAGTAAGGGAAATACCACTCACTTTAAATGCCAAGCAACTAGAGGTCTGGCTTTCCAGGTGATGAGATGTGTGTTAGAACTGTATGATTGTACCAGAATATGGATCCCATTCAAAGAAGACAAAAGATAGTGTTTTAAATTACACCATCTGCTAATGTAGTGTCAAAGTTACCTCCAAGGAACTAAATGGTGTGGCCCGGTACACACACTCTACTAGTGTCAGATTATAACCGCACACTAATCATGTTCATTAATATGGTAGAGAATGCCCTCCGAAGTAGGAGTATAGCCACAGGCATGTAGGGTCCAGGGTTATAATATATCTCATAAGGGATTTGGGCTGGAAAGGCCATATTAATTGATTATAACTCTGGAAATAGTTGTCCAATTGATTGGAAATGGAGTATCTCAACATTCCTTTGATGGTAACACTCCTATAAGAGCAAGCAATCTCTGAATATTTCTCAAATGTGAATCTGTGCAATTCCATGAGGGATTACTCAATTACACAAATTCACTTATAAAAAAATTATACCGTTTCCCCTAAGTAATTTCCCTCATAGTGAATTATTCAGCTGAACTATCTCCATACTAGTTCCATTAATTTTATATTGACAATTGCATTTGTAAGCATAGTTGATTAGAAAAGTGATGTTTATAAGCTAAAGCTTTTTTATTAATATATATAGCATATAATTCCAGAGTTCAATCACATCAGGCAGAATTGTGCAATTGCCCCCACAATCCGTTTCCAAACATTCTTTTTCTTTGTGGACCCTTTGACATTATCTCCTCTTCACGCCCCACTGCCACTCAACCCCCTCCCCCCAAAATCCTTATTCCACTTGCCATCTCTATAGTTTCATCAACCATGGCTTTCATATATCAAAAACTGGAAAAAACATATAACACAACTTCAAGAGGGTGACCTCCAGTGACATGACACCTCTGAGATGTACCCTAAGATGGACAAGCAGAAACCAAACAGAACAATACACACCAAATATACAGACAACTTAAAAACCAGATCAGATCCAGCCTGCATCATAGGGGGATCTACTAACAACGTTTTAACTGTTCGAGTCAAATTCATGCCTTTGATTCTCAGTACTAACCTCTCCCACACTCTGCTTAGTTACTACTTTCCTCCCATTCTTCAACTGTAGACAGAGGGAGTTCTTTGGAGACGTATTTCCCGTGTAGTTCCACAAATGAATTGTGGGCTCCCACTGTCTCTCTGTACACTGGGTTCTCACAATTCAGGCTCTGATACTAGTCCCACCTTTGACTTTGGAGTATATGGTTTACCATCCTTCGGTGACTGATGATAGTGTGCTTCTTCCATGTGGACTCAGTTGTCATCTCACTTAGATGGCTACTTGTTTGGAAACAAACCTTAAAACCCCAGATGCTATTTTATCTGATAGCTGGGCACCGTATACATTCTTCCCCACATGTTGCTATAGCACCCATGTCGTCTGTGTTTTCTTTCTGAGGGTGAGTATTGAGCAGGGCCCTCATGTAAGAATTGATTAATTATAAGTTGGAGCTAGGATTCAGTGCTAGCGCCAAACTCATTCCTAGATCTATGAATTTTTTTGCCCTTTTAATTTGTTATTACTTGGGAATTAATACAAATGTCTCATCATTCCATAGTTCAATGTTGTCAAACAAAATTGTCCAATTGCTTCCATAATCAATTTCACAACAAACTTTTCTCTGGTTCCTTTGATATCATCTACCGTTTAACTCCCCCATCCTCTATACACACCCCTGCCCTATACCCTTTTCTCTTTACTGTCCCTAGAGACTCATCAATCATGGGCTACATTACCATAAAAACCGAAAAAAACAAACAGCACCTCTGAAACATACCCTACGATGAACAAGCGTAAACAAATGAAACACAATGTCCAACATCCATTTGCCAGAAGAAGACATGTCATAGTACCGCAGATCGGGTGTGATGACGCTCCACCTATGAATAGTTCACCCCTCTTAGCACAGCCGTCTTCGGCTTCCTCAGACACCCTGGACTTTCTGACTTACATCCTCAGCTTCCATATGTGTCTGCGCTGGGGTCCAGTTCATCCAGTGGAGTTCCCGCTTGGGAGTGCACGGCAATCTCCGGAGGCTGTACTAGCGAGATAAAGCTTTTTATATCAAAAAGAAACCAACTTTGATGTTTGGTAGGAGGGAAAGTTAGGAAAGAGAAATCAATAGGCTAGTGGCTAGGCAGGTGTGTGTTAATACGACAGGAAAGATAATATTTTCCAAGAGAAAGAAGAGCAGTGCGGAGGGTGGGACAAGCTACTAGGATATATAAGAAGTAATTTAAATGGTTGAATGCAAAAATGATAATCCAAAATGAAATCCTGCCCCTCTTTCACAATAAAAAATTTTCAAAATGAAAGAGAAAGTAAAGTAATATTGTATACAAGGAGGTACCCCCAAAAGAATGGAATTTTTTTTTCATAGCTATGTATTTAAATTTATTTACAAAACAGCACAACAGTTTCTGCATAATTTTCCCAAGCAGGAAACAAAATTTCACAGCTGTTCACTGTTCTCTAAAATTGGCTATAGCTTTTTCCCCTATAAAACTGCTTTTATGAACAAATCCTCTGTGACCAGAGAGAACCTTCCCAGGCAACACCACTGGGTACACTAACTCAGATTTAGTGTTCCATGCTTGCCAAGTGGGGAAATAACGTACTACGAATGCTGATACCAACGGCTCAAGTAGAAAGAAAATGTTTTGAGAATGATAATGGCAACAAATGAAAAAATTTGCTTGACACAATGTATGAATGTATCAATTAGAGTTGTACAAGCCCCCAGTAAAATTATTTTAAAAAGAAAGCTCTGCTCAGTGGAAATTTTTTCCATTTTTGGGGGGGAGGGGTGTTTCTCCCACATGATAAATTATTTCAACAAAAATTTCATCCAGTGCCTGCTTGGTTAATACCTTCTCAAAAGTTTTAACCCATTTTCCAAAGGTAACGTAGCCACTCACTTTCAATGCAAAGTACATACTAGGAATTGAGTAGCCCATCCTGTAATGGCACAAAAGTCCTGGGAAATTTAAAGGTAAAATTATTATAAAAAGTTTTAAGGTGATTGAAGAACTATTTAAATCTTTCAGATGAATCAAATCCATCATCATGGTCAAGCCCACCTAACATTTTATTTTGGAGGATCACATTTTAATTACAAATAATTTTGTAATGATTTCTTGGACTCACTGAATTTATACTGCTCAGAAAATTTCATATTGATAAGAAATAGCCAGATATTGTGTTTGATGTCCTGTAATCAATTGTGAACAAGAGATCTATCTACCTTATTTTTGTGCCACTATGCCTTATTGCCTTAATCAAAATCACAAGGTGAAAAGGTTATAAACCCATCTGCCTAGATGCCCTGCAGCTTGAGGTGAAACAGATTGGACAGGGTGTCTCACCAGAAGCCCTGTTGCTCAACATGTCATTCATTATTCCTAAGAGAAATTGGTCCTGTTCAATTGCTAAGACAAAGATCCATGGAAGTGTAGGTCCACTGTTTCTGTGTAGATTTAGATACATATTTATAATAAAAATACACACAATATTGTTTTTATTTTTGTTCTGTTGTCTGCAACATCCCACAAGCTTTTCTTTGATAGCCTATTCTTTCTTTATCAAGAGAGAAATTAATTTTTGCTGAGATCTGTGTTTTAGTATTCTTTGGCTTCAATCTGTTCTTGGTGATTTTTCCACTATGCCCCCTGGCCTCTACGGGCCGTGTTATTGAATTTCTATGCCATCTCTTTTCATAGCTATAGTCAATTTGATTCCTGCATATTGCATAGAGTGTATAGGCTATTTATGTTGAAAAAAACTATTAATGATGAATAAGTCATTTGTTGCAAAATTCTATGAGGCCATTTTTGGTAGAGTTTCTATCATACAAAGCCATTATTTTACAATTAAGGGTTTTTCCTCGTTGTTTCCAACTTTTACCTTCCAGGCAGCAGTAATTATCAATGGCTTTTGGTTGCGTTTGCTCAACTTCAGATTGCAGAAGTTGGTAAACAGAATGAAGATCTTGAACTTTGGCATTCATGGTTGGTGCATGAATTTGATAATAGCTGTCTTGGGATTAGCCTGTCTTCTGTATTGGTGTGTAGATATTGTCTTATTAGTGACTTTAAATTTTGGTTTTGTTTTCATTTTGATGATGAAGTAGACATCATTCTCCAATATGTGATTCATGGCAGAGTAACAAAGTGCTTGTTCCATTCTAAGTGGTTCAGACCAGTCCACTTAGCTAATAATACCTAGAATAAACCTCTTTATGCACTCAATCTCATTGTTGATGACCTCCAATTTTCCTAGAGTCATATTTTGTACATTCTACCTTCCAATTATTAATGAATGTCTGCAGCTATTTATTTTTGATGATTCTTTCCACATCTAAAAATGAAGGTCCTGGAACTTTACTCCATCCATATCCTTAAAGCTGACTCTACCTTTGAAAGGCAGTTCTTTCTCTGTAGTATTTTGCATGTCCTCAATATCAGATAATATTCCAATGCTATTCATAAGGCTTTCACTAACCAGTTTTTTTAGAAGTAGATCACTAGGTGCTTATTCTTACACTGTGTTAGTCTGAAAACTCTGTTGAAACTTCTCCACCATATTTGACCTTGTTGGGACTTCAAATACATAGCTTCCAGTACCATCAGAGTACACATGCCACCACAGTATGATATAAAGATGGTAGAGTGGCATCAAAATATATTTGCTGTTATTCAACGGGGTGGGAGCATATGATCAAGAACTGTGGGTATTAATGGGAGAAGTCCAAGTTACACAGAAAGTATTGGCATAAAACAAAGCTCCAGGAACTGATGGAGTAGCCACTGAAAAATGTCAACAAGTCAATGCAAGGCTGAAAGGATGTGTTTTTCTATGTCAAGAAATTGGGAAGACAGTTGATGTAGCCAACATACAGAAATACATCCATAATTGTGCCCATTCTAAAGAAAGGTGATATCATTAATGTCACACATAAAAAATTCTGCTGAAGATAATTCAAATTTTGTTGCAGCAGTACATCAACGTGGAATTACAAAAATTACCATCAGATTCTGAAGAGAAAGTGGAATGAAGAATATAATTGTTCATGTTAATGTCAGACGAATGTTGGCTGAAGGAAGAGACAATCAGAAGCATATTTACCACTGTTTCATTAACTATGCAAAGGTATTCCACTGTGTGGATCACAATAAGCTATAGTTTACATTAGAAAGGACAGAAATTATGGAATTCCTTAAAATTTTTTGCTCCTTGGGAATCTATGCACTGGCAAAAATATAGTTCTTCAAATAGAACAAAGCTACTATACTGTGTGGTTAAAAATCAAGAAAACTGTGCATCAGACTGTATTCTCATTCCAGCTGTGTGATGAACACACAATCTGAGAAGGTGGGCTTTATGAATTACGCACCATCACTGTTCTCAAAAAGCAAACAAATCAATAAAATCGCACTGCCATTGAATCAATTCCAACTTACAGTGACCCTCTAGGACAGGGCAGCACTATCCCTGTGGGTTTCCAACATGAACCCTTTGCAGGAGTAGAAAGCCTTGTCTTTCTTCCCTGAAGGGGCTGGTGGTTTCAAACTGCTGACTTACAGTTCGTAGCCCAACTCTCTTTCTGCATATTAAATCCAGGATAGGTAAATCTATAGAGATAGCAATTGGATTAATGGTTTCTTGATGGCATGGCAGGGAAGATTGGGGGGGAATGAGATAATAATGTTGAATACAAAAATGAAGAATATGTTCTAAAACTGATTGTGGCAATTATGGTACAACTATTCTGGATATGGTTGAACTATTACATTGTATGGTATGTGAATTGTTTGCCAATAAAACTGTTAGAAAAACTTTGAAGCCTTGTTAACAGCCTTTGATATGCAAATGACCCAACCTTGCTGAACATGAAGAGGACTTCAAACACTTACTTATGAAGATCAATGACTATAGCGTTCAGTATGGATTACATCTCAATGTAAAAAAAAACAAAAACAAAAAATAAACTTTCCCAAATCTTCACAACTTAATGCAATAAGTAAAACTGTGATGAGTGAGAAAAATATAGAAATTGATGCCGCCGTTTCTTGAGCAGGGAGAATGAACATGGAATGCGAATAGACACTCACACACACACACACACACACACACACACACAGACAATACAGGACTGCAGCACAAAATAGACACAGACAGACAAGTTACAAACTGCAGCCGCCTTGACAGCCCGCGGTGCTTTGTTTTTGAGTACTAAATACCGGCAGTGTCCCCAGACAAGTTTGCTATTCCCACACTTTAATTTCTCACAGCCTTGAGAGTGAGTTCCAAATCTCGGCCCATACCACTTGTTTACGTACTACCAGGGAAATACTGTTTGCAGCTGCTGCCACAATTTCCTTACCATTTGCAGTAAGGAAGCAGTTTGTGAGAAGCAGCTAGGACAGACGTTTGCGTACTGTCCTAGACAGATACATGACACGAGACACAGCTCTCCCTTCATGGCTCCTTCAGAAATTATCGAAGATTTCATTTTACTTGGGTACAACATCTACACTAAGAAATCAAACAATGACTTTCATTGGGAAAATCTGCTGCACAAGACATCTTTAAATTGCTGAAAATAAAGTTACCTAGGAGACAGAGATGACCGAAGCTGTGTTCCTTTCAGTCACCTCATAGGTATGTGAAAGCTGGGCAGTGGGTTATGTAGACTGAAAAGGAATTGATGCTTTGGACTCATGATGTTGTTGAAGAGTATCGAAAACATCATCGACTGTCAGCAGAAAGAGCAAGTCTATCTTGGAAGAAGTCAAACCAGATTTTGTCTCGTGTGCTTCAGACATATTATCAGGAGCTAGTGACCCCTGGAGCAGGATAGCATGCTTAATTAAGTTGAAGGTCACTTCAGTGTCAAAGAGGAAGCCTTCAAAGAGGTGGATTGACAGAGTGGTACAGCCCTGGGCTCAGACATAACACGGAATGGGAGGCTAGCCAGAGAGGAACAGGTTTCATTCTGTCCCAGAAGAGTCACTAGGCATGAAAGCCAACTGGAAGGCATCGAACTACAACGGGAACTTCGACCCCTTTTAGATGAAATAATTATCACCATATCCCCAAGGTCTAGCTGGGGCCTTACTCTGTGTCCTTTTAAATCTGATTCTAAAAGGTTATTTGAACAAGTTTTAATGGCAGCATAAATTGGGGGGAATTTACCTAGATGTCAGCTAGAATGCTTGGAGCATTGTGAGAGTAGTAGTGGGAACAAAGCAATTACTTTCCTCACAGTAAATATTGTGTTGGATTTTTCTGGCTTATCTAAGCTTGAGGATAGTGATTATAAAGATGTTTTCAAGTTATGACCTAGTCACTTGGCAAAGACTTGTGGCAACAGTGGAAGCATCTGTTATTTTAGGAGTACTAGCATCCATTTAGCCATTGTTTAAAAGAAATATATCTGATCACTTTCCAGGATCTTCAAATATATAGGTGGATAAAATTAATATCCCTACTAACATGCAATTTACCCTGGTTGCATAGTGGTCATGTTTCGGGCTGCAATCTGAAGGTCAGGTGTTCAAAAGCACCAGTAGCTCTCCAGGAGAAAGATGGGACTTCCTACTCCCATAAAGGGTTACAGTTTCAGAAACTCACAAGGGTGGTTCTAGTTTGTCCTGTCGGCATCGTCCTGATGGCAAGGAGTGTGATTTTTTTCAGTTTGGCTGAAGAGCAGCTATTAATATGAAGGTCATAAAACTTTTTGCAAAGCTTATAACTGTAAAGATTATAAATTTAGTAGTAGGGTCAGATTGCTGTATTAAATGCAGTGCCTGGCCTCATATTTGAGTAAATATATGAAAGTTGTAAAGAAGTTAATTACCTAACTGTTGAAAATGTATTTCAAGCCTGAGGAGCAGCCATTACTTCAATACCAGGCCTTGGCAGGAATGAGCAAGCAGATGAAGAAATCAGATGACCATGGAGAGACTACTACACATAGATGAGGGTATATGCTCTTGACCTTGGAGTTCTGGACGTGTTGTGCGTGGCTTCTGAAACAAAGGTCTGTGGTAGGAATTCACCCCGTCACTCTGTGGGAGAACAGGGTAGCAGTCTGCTTCCGTTAACCTCGGAAAGAGTAGGTGGCATTTCTGCTAATTTCTATAGTGTCACTGTAAATCAGAATCAACTCACTGGCAGTGGGCAGGCCCTTGAGTGTATGAGCAGAAAGAAGTTGGTGCACAGACAGAGGAATCAGCATGACAAGGGGGCTTCAAACAGTTGATGAAAATGGAATTAAAAGACAATATTTTTTTATTATTATATATATTCCATTATCTTTGGATTCCACTTTTCCATGAACATTGTTAAAGCCCCCACCTCACCCGCATATCTGTCTGTGTTTGTAAGTGTACACTGTTTCACTAACATTTAATTGTATGTAGCAGGTATAATCATTTGATTCACTCAAACCATGTGTCTATGTATTAAAAGGAATAAATGGCTATTGAATGGGCTGAAATGATGGATGTGTGCACACATGTATAATGCATTAGGAAAGATAGAATTTTTGGGTGCAGATGTTACCAAGAACATCTTCCTTTATGAGAGAGAGAGAGAGGGAAAGAGAGATGAGCATTATAACTTAGTTTGGGGATCTGAAGGATAAAGGTCACCCCCGATATCAGTGGAGAGTCGGTAATGCAGGCTGCAGAAGTCCAGCAGAAGTGCATGTCCTTGCACTCTCAGTGGGCTACCGGGACTCAGTGCATTCATGTCGTGTGGGAACTGGAGAAAAGGAAAGCATCATTTTTTTGTTGCGCCAGAATCAACAGAACCATCATCGACATTGTGGCGAGATCATGTGGTGATTCATAAGCACATTAAAAGTTTGAGACAGCTGTTTGAAAAGATTCTCAATGCATATCCTGGCAGCCCATTCCAGAGAGAATAAAATGCACAGACCAGAACGTCACTCTGCTCAGAAACCCAAGGGTGCAGTTCTGCCCTGCCCCAGAGGCTCACCCTCCATCGGAAATGACCTGATGGCAATGAGGTTTTTTCTTTGCTTGAGTTTGGTTTGCTAAGAAAGACAAAATCCATTGGGTTATGGAGAAGTCAACCAAATACAAGCTTTCCCTGTGAGCAGGCCTATGGGGAAGGAGACAGGAGGGTAGTGCATGTGAGATACGCCGCAACACTGAGATGCAGCTTGTAGACACTGGGTCTAGGGATGGGTTTGTCATGTGACAGAAAACATTGATCAGCTAAGCCATTTCAAGATCCTGGGTTACACCTTGAGTACTTTCACTTGTAACTAAAACAACCTCAACATCTGTTTAAATGTTCCTTTTAAGTTTTATTTTGAAATTTTATAATAGCTCGTCATAGACTTTACAAAGCATAAAATATTTGATTCTGTACATGTGAATAATTCAGGCACTGCTATATGGAGTTAGCCTATAATGGCCCAAAAATTAGCACCAGGGGCTAATCAAAGACAATATTAACGGGAGATCATTATGCCCCAAAGGCATGATCAATAAGACTCTCTACCATAAATTAACAAGGAGGTTTTTAAAGGTAGCCTACGGCAGATTAAAAAGAAAAAGAAAAGCAGATGCAGGTATGGGATTTGGGCTCACACTTAGTCTGATCACCAAATTAAGAATAGTTCTCGTATCATGGCCCTGCTCAATACTCACCCTCCGACAGGGAACACAGAAGATACGGGCACTATAAAAAGTGCTGTGAAGAAATTAGGTGGTGCCTGGCTATCAGATAAAATAAGGTCTGGGGTCTTATAGGCTTGTCTCCAAACAAGCAGCATCTAAGTGAGATGTCAACTCGAAGAGGCACAACAACATCAGTGACCAAAAGACTGTAAATCATATCATCTGAAGTTGAAGGAGGGAATAGTATCCGAGACTAAATCATAAGACTCTGTTTTGCAGACGGCTCTGGTTGACTGTGGGAGCCAAGCTACATTTGATGGATCTACATAGGCCTCTGGTGATTTCCTCTATCATAAAAGAGGGATGGGAGGAGTGTATTACATAGAGTGCTTTGCAGAGATGACTATAGGGGATCAAATTGATAACCCCGACTTGAATGGTTAAAGGCTTGTCAGTTGATCCCCCTCTGATGCATGTTGGGCCGGATCTGGTTTTCACCATGCTCTGTATTTTTTGATCATTGATATTGGGGTTTATCTCAGATGTGTTCAGTCATTAGGTGTCACCCTCTTGAATTTTCGTTAACTGTTTTTCTGTTTTTCAGTATAGGAAACCCAGGATGGGTGAAACTATAAGGATAGCAAGTAGAATAACGTTTTCTATGAGGTACAGTGGGGAAGGGGTGGGGGGTAAAAGGGAGCTGATGTCAAGGAGTTCAAGAAGGAAAAGAATGTTTTGAAACTAATTGTGGTAGCAATTGTACAGTACTGCTTGATGTGATTGAACTATGGAATTATATGATATTTGCATTAAGTCCCAATAATGGTTTTTACTTTTTGAAAAATATTTGAACACAAAAGGGGTAAAAATTGTACAATCATAATCCCCTTCATTGGTATTTTGGTAGCAGTTTTGTTTATTTGCTTCTATTTATGTGCAATTTTATTTATGAGCTGCCCTAGTTCATGTATAATTTTGTGGGTATTTTATATTCAATATAAGTCATATAAAACTGGCATTATATCTAAATATTGCATTGTCTGCCAAAATTTCCATCAGATGGGTGTACTATAATTAAACAACCCTCTTAGTAACTATGTAGGTCGACTTGACAATTTTGCCATCATAATGGAAGCTATTTGTGCAAAAAGAGCTTTGATGTGTTTCCTGTCTTTTGATATTGTGTTTAAATAAATGCCAATATATGATGAGTTGCATAAGACTTTTGGTGTACAACTCTAGCATACTTTATAAATTTTGCTCCAGCTTTTATTCCCCCACTGTCATTATTTTAGTGTTGAAACTGTATAAAGACATTATAATGGAGAAGCCATAACGACCTGTTATCATGGAGTATTACACATATCCAGGTTTCAGATGTCGTAGGGACTGTGGTAGTTATATGATTATTTGTCAATTTGAGGATTAAGAGGGAAGGGGTGGAGTCTTTCCTGTCAATCAGATGATAGCCAGTGAGGCCTCTGTGTGGGCATAGCCTTCTCCTGAGGATTCTGGGAACACCTGTATTCCTCCCTGGAGGTGGGAGACACTCTCTCTCTGGTCACTCCCTGAGAAACAAGCTTGCTGACAAGCCACATGGAGACAGGCTGGTGGCAGTCAGAGCCTCAGAGCTGAAGGAACCACTTGGAGACCTCTGCTAGTGCTGAGATGCTTACAATGCCACTGGATCCACAAGATTTTCCACCACTGGCAGGTGATCTTCCTGCATCTGGAGTCATTACATGTGTTTCATAAGTCTGAAGAGGAATTTATTGACTAGTATTGGACATATGGGCTAATATCAGACTTATGAACTTGATCGGGACT
>NW_022111300.1:53912871-53913280 GCF_000313985.2 Echinops telfairi
TCTGGCCGTACTTTTTCCAAGACTTCTTCTCATAGTCCATGGCATAGTCAGTATTCTTGGCAAATACTATAGCTCAAAGGCAACAATTCCACAGTCTTCCTTGTTCATTGTTCTGGATTAGCAAGTGAGCTTTTGCGGTAATTGAGAGAGTTAAAGTCACCTGTAGACCTTAGTCACGTCTTTGAATTTTAATACCTTAATGATGCGTTTTGCAGTAGATCTGACCTGTGATAAAAGTTATTTGGGTTGTTTTTTTTTTTGTCTACTGATTCCATGAGTATTGATTTGGGGTTTAAGAAGATGAAGGAAGTACTTTGGACACCTTCTCAGGAGGTGTGAGACCCTGGAGAAAGGCATCTTGCTTGGTAAAGTAAAAGATCAAGAAAACAAGAACAAAAAATCATATCAA
>NW_022111300.1:53913871-53946606 GCF_000313985.2 Echinops telfairi
TTGCTTGACACGATGGATGGATGGATAGATTTGTGATAAGAGCTGTAAGACCCTCCCAATAATATGATATAAAAGAAATAAAGAAAACAAGTGGAAGACCCTCATGGTATGGATCACAGAGTGACTACAGGGATAGGCTTGACATAGCAATGACTGTGAGACTTGGGCGGAGCCAGCCAATAAGTCACAGCAGTACAGAAACCCCTACTGACCACAGTCCAAGGAGAGAGGCCACATATGAAGAGCATGCTATGGGATGGGAGGGGAGAACCACCACTGCCTCTACCTTGAGAGTACAAGCTGGTAAACCATTTGGGAAGACAGTTTGACAACATCTTGTAAAAATGGGCATTAAAACATTTATAACCTGGTAATTCTCCTCCTAAGATAGCTGAAAGAAAATGTTCCACACACATCCATAGTAGGCCTGTGCAATAATTTCATCCATAGCAACCCCATGGAAATGAACTCAATGCCCATGGACAGAAGGGTGGATGCATATCAGGGCCTTGTGTGTAGTGCTACAGTAAAAAAAAAAAAAAAATCAAACACACTAAAATAGACTACAGTAACAAACAAAAATAGATTTGAGTATTTTATTGAATTAAAAACAGAATTCTAAGATTACTTGGAATACCATATCAGCTGTATTTGAGCCAGTTAAAAGGAATCCAAATATATGTTAAAGAATATTTATATATGCATATCTATTTATAATGTATGTACTTGCATAGTTAGCATGCATATACTTAACACATGCATATTTCGTACATCTGTCCAGAAAAGAGCAAACTTCAAGAAATTCATGAGAAAATAGGAGTATAAGATAATGGAATTTTCCCATGAACTCTCTGAAGTCACTTCATATGTACATCCATTTAAGGTGAATTGTGAAGATCAAAGGAACACTAACCACCAGTTCTAGCACGGTGACTTTTGTAGTCAGGTGAGGCAGGAACAGGGATGGGGTGGGTGTACCTAGATTGGGAAGATTTTACCAAATATCCCTGCTTCCATACATGCCTGCATCAGCACTAGAGCATATACATACCCCTCCACCAACACCAACACCACCCACCACCCCCTGGCCACCCCTGATAAGAGTGTGTCACACAGATGATCGCTTGTTTCATTTCAGTCACTTGAACTAAAGTACTTTGGACTTTTCTTGCAGCTCAATGATTCTCAGAAGCAGACCCTTAAGCTCCAGAGATCTCTGGATGAACAGAAAGAAATGAATGAAAAGTTGGAGACCAAACTCAGACAGTTGCAAAGCAGGTAATCCCGCCGCATAGCACATTGAGGTCAAGATTAAAATCATGGTTAAGAAAGCTTGATAGCCCTTTCCCCACCCCTTTCATGTGTCCTTAACTATTCATGTCATGGATTTCATTGCATAGAAATAGGAATGGAGCAAACTCACACTCAGTATTTCAATTAGTGGCTTTCTTTGTTTCTATTACAAATAGGTGTTGCATGTTGTGGTAAGAATTTAAATACTAGAAGACAACCTTTCTCTCTAAAATGTGAAAAATATGGTGGAGGCAAAATGATCTTTAAGAATACATTTCTCATAAAAGCTAGAAGAATCATGATATCTCCAAACAAGTCTATTTTGAAAACCACACAAGTTGTTTAGGAGGCAGTAAAGGAACCATGGTACTCTTTAACAAAAGCAATGCTTTACTTTAGTAATTGATAGATTTCTTTGCCTGAGATTTTGTCTGTTTGACAGTTGGGAGCTTGCTTATTTTATACCCCTCGGGTCACATTGATTCACGGGCAATTTATGAGTTGTAAGCCTATGTTTGTCATGCGGGTAGCTCGATGTAATGAAAAGAGCCTTTGGTGGGACATTACAAATCTGAGTCTGAATCTGAATTATTTAAGTGGCTCTTGAAGTTGATGTATCATTATCTCATCATGGGAGGTGATTAAAGGAAAGTGGGCATTCTCCTATAGGTACAATGTATGTGTGATTAGCTTCACCCTATGAAGCTGTGCCAGGAGTAGTTTGTATTGTAGTTCAGGTCCAAGGTTAACACTGGATAGTGCCCCCCCCCCCACTTTTTTTAATTGGCTTTGGCTCTGCCCTGTGTCAAAGACCATTTTCCATAAGTCAAAACAGCCTAGAAAGGACACTGATTTGATTGTTTGGTTGAGAAGCTCTGTTGCTTTAAATTGGATACATGATTCAAGCCTGTAAAGACTCAAACCGGTTCTTTTCCCACTCACTCCTAGGAGAAAATAAGGCAATGAGAGAGAGGTCTCTGGTTTTGCTCTACGGAGTTGGGCAGGTTTTGCCCAGTGGTGGGTTCTTCTGCTCTCGTGGATATCTGAACAAAACCATCCTCCTGTTGAGTGAATTCTGACTCATGGTGACCCTATCACGGAGGGGAGAGCTGGCTCCGTGAGTTTCTGAAGTGATAACTCTTTATGGGAGTAGAAAGTCTCCTCTGTCGCCTAAGTGGTTCCAACCTGCTAACTTCACGATGAGCCGCTCAACTCGTCACTACTACAGCACCAGAGCTCTGCTTGAGCGGGTTGGGGCCATTCTTGGGGTTGCATTCATTTGGGAACTCCATCAGGCTGGCATGTCCAAGATGGAGTCCGTGGTGCGACTCTGACTGGAATACTCTGCCCTAGTGAGATCTTCCCCTCATCATCCAGCAGTGCCTCCTGCATCCCACACAGGCTAGGTCGTTCACAAGAAGGTAGAAGTGGATTTGAGACTCAGCCTCTGGATTCCTGGTTGGCCAATCAAGAATGCCACTGCTACTGGTTAGCACCCTTCCTCCATGTCCCATCACAGCATGGTGGGGAAGCAGAGCCCACTGTTTGTCTTTCTTTGGACTCGATTCAGTTCGTTCCCAAGAGACACGGCATTGAAACCTTTGTGAGTTTTGAGTGACTTTTACCCTATGTGGACTTACCATATCCACCCCCACAAACCAGATCATCGTTCTTTTTACACAATCCTCTCTCTCTTCCTTGGATTTCTGGAGGGGTCTGGGACAATGCCTTTGGCAATATTGTAGGTTTTGTGGGGGAGCAGTTTCCTGGTTAAGTTATTCATAGTTCTTCACAAAACGTATAAAACCATCTTGATTTTACTCTCACCTGGAGACAGTTTCTTACACTGAGACTGCCTGCGTCTGCATTTATTCAAAATCTGCTTGCAAACAATAGAGTTCCCTTCCCCCCACTCCTTCTATTAACTCATTTCTCCCGTACAATCACTTATCATGTATGGCTAAAAGAGGACATTTGGCACCTTAACATTCTGCTGGGACACGTACTAGCTAGATGTACAAGTTTATGTATACACTTGGTGTGTTCCCTGTGTTGACACAGGTGAGGCTCTTGCTAAGCTCGGCGCCATGAGTAGAAGGCCTCCTCTCTCGAGCCTCTATGACTTCACTGCCCTTTCAGCACCCATGTGACTGTGGCCCCTAAGCCCCGGCACAGTCTTGGGGGTGAGCATGGCACCATCACACTTCCAGACACCACTTTCCATTTCAGCTCCCTCACATTGCCAGTCAACAACAAAATGACCCCCAAGTCTCGTCACAGAACATGTGTTCGCCTTTCACACGGTTCTCAGCCACAGTCAACTGAGAATTCTGGAGAGGCTGGACTCTTCCAGGGGACACCACTCATGTTTCTGCTACTTCCAGGGAGGGGCTGGAATGGCACCTTCTGGCAGGGCTCCTCACTGGCTCTGAGAAACCAGTCGGTGGTCCGTTGTTGGACACGAGCATCTTTTCATGGAAGCTGGCTTCCGTGAGGGCTGCCTGCGAGTCTGCCGGTTCCACCGCCTCCAGACGCACCATTCCAAGCAGGTCACAGGCCTGAGGCGGAGTCAAGAGCACAGGGAATGACTCTGTGGCTTCAGGGACGATGCTGGACACATACCCAGGGGCACTCTATGAGTTGTTGGCATCGGCTTTTGCAGACAGCACGCCACAAATGGCAAGTGTGCATCAGCTGTGTTCCAGAAAGAGCCTCGATAATCATAACTCAACTCACTGCTATTGAATCCATCCCTAGTGGCCCTCCAGGACAGAGAAGACCCGCTCCTGTGCATTTCTGAGACTGTCAATCCTCCCAAGGTGTAGAAAGCCTCATTTTTCTCTCTTGGAGGGGCTGGTAGTTTCAAACTGCTGATCTTGCGGCTAGCAGCCCACATGTCATCCTCTGTGCCACCAGGATTCTTCAAGAATCTTAGCCATTGCCATCTGAAACTACCTAGTGGAAATGCAAGGACACCCTTAAGGGAGAGCTAGTCTTAAGAGAAAAGAATAATACTGGAGGGTCTGTATTGGGTGGTCTCATTTCTGTATTGTAGAGACTTGTATAGAGTTCGTGGTTTGATTAGAAAATATTTTAGATGAGCTAGTTGCTCCTGCCCATCTTCCTCCAGCTAATTCAGGAGATAGACTTTGATATTTATTAGCTCTGTGACCTTGAGCTTGTTACTTGTAATAAAAACCTAGGAGACTCCCTCAAGGATCGAAGCACCTGGACTGCACCTGGCACTAATAAATATCCCACCAATATTCGCTTCTTCGCCTCAGTCTAGTCTTGAAGAGAAAATTTTCTTCAGAGAAAATCCATTTAGAAAGTAAATTTTCATGCAGAAAAAGGGAAACGTGCTTTTAAAGAAACTTGGAAATGTCACAGAGAAAGATTGACACTCATCATAACACTTGACCTTGATTGGAACGACTTAAAGCCTCTGCTGTGTAATCTCTCAATCAAATCATTCACAATACTCTCAAACCACAGTTTGCAGTGATAATCCTAATAGAACACACCGAACACAATAACATGTTAAATGAAAATTGACTGGAACTTGTAACACTGTAAGCAGTTGAATTTCTCCCCTTTAAATATTTTTATTTGTTATCTTAAAACCAGTACTTAGAAACGATGAGTACTGAATGAAAGAAAAAATGGAATCTAAATTGATGTTGTTTCATTTAGATACAATTATTACCCACAGCCATTTTAAACAAGCAATTTTTGCTAATATTTAAAAATATTTCTCTGCATTAATTTAGTTATGATATGAATCAGCTCGTATTCACCTTTTAAAAGAAAGCATCAGTAATTTAACCATAGTTTATATTGACCAACCCAAGGAAAAATATGCTGCAGTAAGAAAACTGTCATATCATAATACACACTGCCTCTGAATTCTGAAAAAGGTGAAATAACACATACAGAAAACAGTTTGCCTTTGTTTATTCTGATGTCTTTCAGATACCTGTCATTAACACGTTCTTGCAGAAGTTCATAAAAAATATGCGGAAAGCTGCTAGGGACTTGATTTTATTAAGTTGGGTCTGTTGTAAGAAAGGTTTTGTCTCCAGGTCCCCAAGAGGTCCTGCCCCATACACATCAGAGATCAGTGTGGAGCTCAGGTATGCATTGTGTCGGTTTCCCTCCGGAGATGCTGCATGTCCTGGCCTGGCCTGGCTTGACTTCTTCCCAGAAATAAAAAATGTAGTTTGCTGTTGTTGTGTGAAATGAGACTACCTCCAAAGTGTTCTTGCCCAGGTAGGCATGCCACTTTTCTTACTGTGGCTTAACTTTAGGGTTATCACACCAAAATAAATAGAAGAAATGAAAATGAATTTTTGCTAATTTTGATACACTTTCTTACCTTGTTGACACTATCTGTTTCTAAGGAGCAAATGTTGTGTTGGAAGCCATGGTGTGGGCTACAACTCTGAGCCACCTTACAGACACGAACTGAGACACAACAGGATCTTTACAATCACGGTCATGTTTAAACATACGACATGTAGCTACTGAGTCACCGCCTCCTTGAGACTCTTCCTCTTTTCCCCTGCTCCACTACTTTACCAAACATGATGTCTTTCTCCATGAAATTGATCTCTCCTATTAACAGGTTCAAAGTTCAAAAGATGATCAACATCTTTGCTTCTATGGAGCATTCTGGCAGGACAGATTTATTTGTGCATTTGATATGCTTTTACAACACCATAATTCCAAAACACATAGTTTCTTTGTTTTGTCTGTTTGTTACCTATGATTGTAAGATAATAATATTTTCTGGAATTGCCTGCAAATTTCTATTTACAATTTTTAGGATTTTGTCTTCCTTGTATGTTACTGTGATGACTACCTGACATAAGCCCTGGTATTCTCTGTTCCCACATATGCATGTGAAAGTTGGACATTGAATAAGGAAGACCGTAGAAGAATCAATGCATTTGAACTGTGGTGCTGGAGAAGAATATTGAAAGTACCGTGGACTGCCAAAAGAACAACCAACTCTATCTTGGAAAATGTACAGCCAGAATTCTTGGAGGCAGGGTTGGGAAGCTTTGTCTCACATACTTTGGCTACGTTATCAGGAGAGACCCATCCCTGCGGAAGGACATTGTGCCTGCTAAAGTAGAGGGGCACTGAAAAAGAGGAAGACCTTCAGCAAGCTATGCTGAGACAGTGGCTGCATTAATGGTCTCAGGCATGAGAACAATGCTGAGGATTGTTCATGACGGGGCAACGTTTCTTTCCCTTGTGCATCAGCTCACAATGAGTTAATGAATCAACCGCGCATAACTGAATTGTTGGCACCTAACAAACACAACATATTTAAATCATATATTTTATTATTGTAAAGGTCAAATTTTATGTTCATTAGTGTCTATCAACAATTTAGGGAATCTGGGAATTTTCTATCTTCACTGTAGATTCTTTCGTTGATGGTTGTGGTTGGGTGCTACAGATTTAGCTCTGAACCAGAGCACCCCGATGCACAACACAGTACAACAGGGCACTCACAATCCTGCCTCGTCCGCCCTGAGCCCATTGTTGCAGCCACCACCGTGCCAACCCAGTTTATCCAGGACTTTCCTCCATTTCTACCACCTTCCACTTTAACAAACATTATGTCCTTCTCCAGGGACAGCTCTTTCCTGAAAATATGTCGAGAGTATGTAAGACAAATTCTTTGCATCTTTGCCTTCAAGGAGCACTCTGGCCTTACTTTTTCCAATACAGATGAGTTTGTGCTTTTAGCAGTCCATGGTATTTTCAATATTCTTCTCTAGTACCACGGTCCAAATGCATCAACTTTTGTACATCCTTCCTTATTCGATGTCCAACTTTTACATGTATATGAGGCAGTGGACAATACCATGGCTTTGGTAGCAGGTGCACTCTAGTCCTCAAAGTTACATCCTTTTCAATACTCTAAAAGGGTCTTGTACAGCAGATTTACCTAATGCAACTCTTGTTGTTGTTGTTGTTCTCTTGACCGCTGCTTCCATGAGCATTGACCATGGAGACAAGTAAGAGAAAGTGTTTGACAACTTCATCCTTTTCTCCACTTATCAAGATGGTACCTGTTGGTCCAGTTGTGAGGATTTTGGTCTTCCTTACATTGAGTTATGACCCATACTCAAGGTTTAATTCTGACTTGATTTGAAAAGGATAATTTTTAGAGATGTATACAATGCTATACTTCTACATCCAGTAATTTTACCAAAGGAATTAATACAAAATAAAGGGGAAAAAATTCAAATTCTTCAAGACCGGTATATGTACTTATTTTTTCTGCCATAATGGTTTGGTAAGTATGTCGTAAAGAAATTTCTACATCAAATGCTATAACTTTACTTGGAAATCTGACAATCTAGTACAGTGGTTCTCAGCCTTCCTAATTCTGCAACCCTTTAATATAGTCCCTCATGTTGTGGTGACCCCCAACCATAAAGTTATTTTCATTGCTACTTCATAACTATAATCTTGCTGCTGCTATGAATTGGGCAACCCCTGTCATAGAGTCATTTGACCACCAAAGGGGTCGCGGCCCACAGGTTCAAAATGCTGATCTAGTAGCAGAGAGGAACATATTTCATATTTCAATGTATTCTAGTGAGATGAGATACCCCTAAGTCCAAGCTGAACCATTATTATTGAGGGAACCTGTCAATCTGTGGCACCAAATTATGCTGAAAAGGGATTTTTCCTAAGGAAGCTATTCAAGAGCTACATCGTTGGCCTAAACAGAGAAACAGAATTAGCAATCTTACTTATAATTGAATTGATTTATATTTCCAGAAAAATTAGAAATAGGAAATGGTCCTAAAGGGGGAGAATGCAAGCTAATAAGGAAAATATTGAATAACATCTCACATAATAAGATGCAGTAGTTTAAGGAAGAACCCCTGTGCTCAAGTATAATATTAACAAAAGGCCTCTCTTCTTGGTTGTTCTCCATACTCACATGCACTATCCTACCTACTTTGTGAGGTACGGATTACCATCTTTATTTTATAGGTGAGAAAAATGGCCTCAAATGAGTACATTACTTTCTTAGTGGCCATATATATGTTTCTTGGGTTGCAAAAGAGCACCCACATTATCAACATGACAGCATAGTACCAGAGAGTGTTGTGGAAACCATCTGTAGAACAGAGGATATTTAAATAAGAAAATTGCAGAAAGGACATCAGAACTGATGATACGCTTTGAGATTGTTTCCCATGAGGAGATAATGGATGTTACTAGGCTTCCGCTACTTTGAGTCATCGTCGTAATTTAACTGTTATCATTTCAAGAAAAAATAACAATTTGTTCAGACAAAGATGCCAGGCAATTAATTCTTCATGGCAAGGAAAACTAAATAGAAGTATGTGAAACTACTTAAATGGCAGTTGTTTGATTTCAGCACTAAGCTGAAGGTTGTTCTTGGGTGTCACGAGTCAGTTCAGACTCACAACGACCCTGTGTACAGCAGGAGGAAACATGGCCAACCTCTGCCCCTTCCTTGCCATTTTCCTTATGCCTGAACTCTGTGGGAATCACTGTGTCAATCGACCTTGTCAAAAGTTTCCCTCTTTTTTGATACCCTCTACTTTACCAAGCATGATGTCCTTCTCTAGGAACTGGTCTCTTCTAACAGGAGGTACAAAGTACAATAAATAGAGCCTCTCTGTCCTTGCCTCTAAGGAACTTTCTGGCTGTACTTCTTCCACGACCATCTTAGTTGTTCTTTTGGCAACCAATGGCACTTTCAACATTCTTTGCAAGCACCATAATTCATGTGCATCCATTCTTCTTTGTGCTTTCTTATTCCATGTCAAACGTTCACATGTTTAAGAGGAAATTGGAAATATCATGACTTAGGTCAGGTGCACCATAGTCCTCAAAGGAACCCCCTTGCTTTTTCACATTTTACAGAAGACTTGTGCAGCATATTTTCCCAGTGTGTGGCATGGTTGATTTCTTTACTGTTCTTGACTGCTATTCACTGTCAAGAGCAGTCTCTTGACTGCTACTGCCATGAATATTGATGATGGATCCAGGCAAGATGAAATCGTTGGCAATTTCAATCTTTTCTTGGTGTGTCATGATGTCACCTACTGGTCCAGCTGTGAAGATTTGAGTTGTCTTCACATTTTTTTTAAAACATTGAACTGGAGCACATACTGAGGGCTGCAATACTTGATTGTCATCAAGGATTCATTAAGTTATACTGGGGGATAAAGAGCCAGATAAAACTACCTGTAGATGATAATTTAGTGAATTAACTAGTTATTGTCCTTTTGTAATGGACATTCAGTAGCATAAAATTGGAAGATTACATCTCTTCTCTCTAGCCTGCTTTTCATCTTCCATGTAGTCTCTGTGAGGGGTTGGATAATAACCGAGAGACTGGGAAAGGTCAAAGGAGACCCAACTCTTATATAACTCATCAAATAATTTCTCTAGGTATGAGATAAATTATAGCAGTGGTTCTCTCATCTTTGAGGTGGCATTTAAGCAGTGACTGCTTTAGTTAGAACTGTGGGCTGCCAACTGCAAGGTCAGCAGTTCAGAACTATCAGCAGCTCCACAGGAGAAGCATGAAATGTCTCACTCCCATAAAGAATCACAGTCTCAGAAGCCCACAGGGCAGTTCCACTCTGTCCCATAGGGTAGCTCCCAGTCAGCGTCCACTCAATGGCAAGTAATGTGGAGAGGCTGAGTGAGCTGTGGGGCGCGGCAGTGGGAAAGCACTCTTTCTCTATATTCAACATTCCCTCTCCCAACCATAGGGACTTGGAGACAGGCCAGTAATGTTGTTCCCTATAAACTTCTCTGGACCTTCAGAATAAGACAGGGTTTATAGGTACAGGGATCATTAGGTGATGTCTCTGGTTAAAACACTCAACTGCTAACTCAAGGATCCCACATTCCAATCTACTCAAAGGTGCCCTGGTGTTCCTGGAAATCTATGATTGGAAACCCCCAGGATGGCCATTCTACTCTGACTCTCAGGAGTCACCATGCATTGTAATTGACAAGAGGGCAATTGGTTGGTGTTAAGGTATACCAATATTGACCCCACGAAGGGATTCACAGGGAGCTGAACTCCACCCTCCTTAAGAGAGCCAACCACCACTCCAAAGAGATAACCCCACCTGATTCTCAAGCTGTATCTGCCCAGACTCACCCGCCCCAGGAACCCACAACGATTTTACTCCTCTGATTCTGGTCAAACTCACAGCACTGGATGCATACAGACCCCCAGGACTGCACACTCACGTCCTCCATGTTGTGTGGAGAAGGGGATCAGGGAGAGCAGGTCTGGTAGCAACACCTGGTGTACATTGTGCATGCAAGCTGTGCCTTGTTAAAACCAAGATAAAAGGTGATCTGCGAGTTATCTTTTAAAGCCTTTAAAAGACTAACATGTAATGTCGTAATGGGAAAAGTTGCTTGCTTTCCGTTATTGCTTTTACTTTCTTGATGTTATCTCTGCCTTCTGTGTTTCCCTGTGGGAATTGTGCTGGGCAGGCTGGCTCTGATGCCTTATTCTCTGCTGCTGAGTTTGGAGTTAAAGATATCATTCTCCTTGCTCCTGAGTCATTGAAGTTATTTTTATAACTTGATGCTTCACAGCTTTGAAATTAAGGTAAAGAATAAAACTCCTTCTATATGAGCAGCTGTTTATTAGAATCATATTTGCCTTTGTTCTCTCTGACCTTCTGAAAATCAGAGAAACAATTTGCATTGCACAGATGCCGAGGCCCACAAACTCCTATCTCCTTCCTTACTGTGTAGAATGGGTGTCAGTGGTCAGTGTGAATTTCAGACCTAGGAATTATTCTTTTTTCTTCCCAAAGTCCAAACATATTTTAACTTTGAATGTGAACCGAATAGATCTACACATTAATAGAATATGTTACATTTTAGCCGACGGAGTGTTTAAATTTCTGCTGAAAATGACTCACACTGCAATATTACTACATATAGCTGGATACTTTTTTGTGTGTTTTTTTCCACTTCTAGATCCACCATTATTCCTTCAGAAATATACACACACACATTTTGTTTGGCATAGGATTTACATTCTCTCCAAGTATTCTAATCTTGTTTTTTTCTGCCCCTTTTACGATGAATTCTAGACAAGTTTCTCAAGTGAGCTAGACTTTCATGTCAACCAGTACTTTGATTTGAAGCTCTGGTGGCGTAATGGTTACAAGTTGGACTGTGATCTGAAAGGTCAGCAGTTCTAAACGTCAGTCACGCCTCAGGAGAGAGACAGAGCTATCCACTCGCATGAATAGTCACTGTCTCAGAATCCCATGGAGTGAAAAGTACTCTTTGTTGGTATTGACTCCATGGCAGTGAGTTTGAGTTTTGCAGGACCTGGAATACAACTCAACTTAAATTTTAAAATCCATTTTATATATTTTTGTGCACCTTTCTATTAAATGAAGCAGCTCTTTTAAAATTTGTCATTCACTAACCTTATACTCTCCTTAGACTATTGGAGATATCTATTGCAAAGCTAGCTCATGTTACTTCTTACAGGTGATGCCTAGAGGACTCATAGACACACACACACACACACACACACACACACACACACTTTCTAAATCTAAATCACCTCCAAATACTGGCTCTATTTTGACTCTTAATAATATTTTATTGTCCACTACAATATTTTTCTTAGATACAAAGAGCGTTCTGTCTTCTTTGTCTTTTCAGCTAACAACATGAATCTCCTTGTTCTTGCACGAGTAGATGTTTATTAGATGGTGTTGGCTCTGTACAAATGCATGTTAACAAACTGGGTAGTATCCACAACATGTGATCCAAAAGAAATAGGAGATGTGTGACTAGTTTCAATTTGGAAATGACTGTAGCCTTCACAAATTGGACAGTAAGTCATAGAAATTGGTACTAAGAATGTGATTGGGTCCAGCTGTGCATATTGGGATCCAAAGAAATCCAGACACACCCAATCATATTTGAAAATCTCCTCTATACAGTTCTTTGTTAAACATTTGCTCTGTAGTCATTGCTTGAAAGGCCGCTACTAGGTCCCAAGTACCCATCAGAGCACTGAGATGAAAATTCCACCTAGTGGTGCAAAGCATTCCATGGATATTGTTAGGAGCCATCACATCGGGATTCGGTGCACAACAGAAGGAAACACTGCCTGGTCCTGTGCCATCCTCACAGATGTTACAGTTGAGCCCATCGTTGCAGCCACTGCTTCGATCTATATTGTCCAAGGTCTTCTTTCTGCTGAAACTGCTCTGCTCTGCCTTAGAGGGTTGCCATGAGTTAAAAATCAACTTGAAACCACCCCTCCCCCACAAACACAATTTTGCTATGGATTATTTGAAGCATTCTCTCAGTATCTCTTGACTGCATGTGTTGTTGGGAAGCCTAAGGACTAGTGGCTGGTCTTTATTTCACTCACTGAATTCTTACTGTTAGTCTCTCTGTCTCTCTATTTTCTTTGAGTTTCATTTGTCCTCTTTTCTAGCCTATTGAGTTGTAAGCTTACAGCTTTGGAATTAAATCTCATATTTTGCTTAATGTACCTCGTGTCTCACACCATGCTTCACTATTTTCTCATAGCACCATTTTCTTTAAATTCTGTTCACATTCTCAAATCTGATTTCCTACTTGTTTATAAATACATGTCCTTGTCTAACACTCATATGTTTTTAAACAGATATAAGGATGAGAAAGGACAGACCATATGTTTTTGTCTTATGTACCACCCAAGCCTACACCATTTATGCAGAAACATGTATTGAAAATCTATCATCCAAATAACCCACGGCCACCGAGTCGATTCACTCTCATAGTGACGCTCCAGGACAGAGGGCCCGTCCTGTGCCTGTCTGGGTTTCTGTGACTCTAACTCGTCATGAGAGTTGAAAGATTCTTGTTACTCCACTGGAGCAGCTGAACATTTTGAACTGTTGCCTTTGGGGTTAGCAGCCCACCACGTAGTTCACTCTACCACCAGGGCTCCCCCTGGACATATCATGGTTTACACACTCTCAGACAGAAGAGGAAACACTTCAATGCTTCTATTGGAGAAGGAAAGTTTTAATGAAATGAAACATTAGAATTGGTTAACCATCAAGATTACCTATCTAATCTTCATTCTATATAATAACCATTCTAATAACATTGTCTTTCCTGAAACCTTCCTGTTTGATAAGTCAATAATTCACAAGAGTGTATATTTTATTCCTAGATCATTCCTATTACTTGAAAATTTTATTTGTCATTACATGTAATGTACTTTAACTATGTATATATTTTTATTTATAATATAGCAAAGTTTTCTCACTTCTCCAAAAGAGTACTTCTGAAAGATATGGCACATGTTTCTTTGTGATTCCCTCCTTCCCCCCAAAAGCTGAATCACTCAAAGGAACAATTAAAAATAGAAATTATGATTACATTTCATTGAACCTTAAAGAATAGCATTTCATTTGGTGATGCATTATGATAATTTGAATTATTTAAGTTCTATATTGCATCTAATTCTTTATCCTGATGCATAGTTAATGACCAATTTTTTGCAAGTATTCCAAATAAAACATTTTCATTCCGGCTAGAATAAAAATAATATAAAGTATATTCTGAAGAACTACATTTTATAAAAGGATGAAATCTTCTCTGTTAGCTAACATTAAGAACACTATTTCAAAATGTTTAAAATGTATGTATTCTTCATACTTGTTCTGTTATATAAATGTGAATATCAGCAAATAGGATGGCATTGTTGAATGGGAGGATGCATATGTACTTAAAAAAATTCACTCGATTTCTTAGCATCAGTGTGGGTGAATCATAACTGTATTAACTACCTCAAAGGATCATATTAATAACATCTCTGAAAATGGGTTTCTAATATTTTTTAAATATTTCTTTACACAGCAGCCATTGTAACCATAAATTCTGAAGGACTTGTGTACATTTTAAAGAATAAAAGCAATGAAACATCACTCAGAAACAGTCGCTGACTTCTAAGGACACGACGTGATGAGGAATTGAACGTTTTTGTTATTGTGCTTATTTGGTTCCTCTTTCTGAGTCATTTTTCATCAAAGCTGCCCCATATTATTTTTTTTTCTAAACCATAGAGATTTGCTTACAGAATGACCCACTTTCTTCTACCTCTTCTTTGGTATTGCATTAGATGACTTTAAAAACTGCATTAACTTTTATGGGTCACTTAGATACCATTCAGTGAGTTATTGTTTCAGCACAATGAATTCCATATTCCAAATTGGTGCCTATGGGCCATTGTTAAGCCAGGAAAATAAAAGCATTTGTTGATCTAGCTGCATATGAAATGCTTTCAGATTCTGCCTGAATAAACAGATAAACCAAATAATACCAAGCCATCTCTGTTGTTTTTGATAGTATGATAAGATCTAGCTGGCATAAGATGAGCATTCATTCTGAAGAAAGTGCAGTATGAGTATGCATTGATCTTCCTTCGTCTGCTGTGAACCTGACAGCCAGAAATAAAACCTATTTTGTAAAAGTCATTAAGCAACTAAGACACATTAAGTGATAGAGCTTAAAGTTTCCATTTGTTTGACCCAGCTCATGGCTGCATAGCAGCTACTTGTGTGTGTGTGGGGGTGGGGTGGGCGTAGGGGAGGAGTGGGGGAAGGGGAGAAAGGCAGGAGGAGGGAGGGTCTCTGGTCCAAAGGGCTCCATGGACACTCCTGGTTTGATGCGAACCGGAAGTCACCCTTGTGAAGCAGAGAGGAGAAAAGAAAAACAAACACCAGAACCACAGAATTCTTTTTTTTTTTTTTGTGCTCATCAAAATCCAAAGCAAGTTCTCAAAAGTGATTTCAAAAGGGGGAAAAATACCTTTCAAAAATTAAAAGAACAGAATATGACTACCATTAAAGCTGTCATTTATAAAATATAAGTAAGGACTTTGAGGAATTTAATTCAATTAAACTAGTAAAGGTAGGAGCTCTCTGTGTGCCATATGAAATCACAGAGGAAATTGAATATAACACTTGCTGAAGAAGATTTGTTTATCAGGAAGTTCAATTTTTATTTGGTGAGTACAAGTGAAGCAGCACAGGGCTACCAAGGCCTTCATGAATGCAGGGCCACCAACTGGCCAAAGGGCCAAGGGGAAAGAAGGACTTGAACCCAAAACCAACCGAGGTGAGACACTTCTCAGCCACCATATCCTCAAACTCATCGGCATTAAACTTGGTGAAGCCCCACTTCTTGGAGATGTGGATCTTCTGGCGCCCAGGAAACTTGAACTTGGCTCTGCGTAAGGCCTCAATCACCTGCTTCTTATTTTGAAGCCTGGTGCGGATGGACATGATAACCTGGCCAATGTGGACTCTAGCCACCGTGCCTTGAGGTTTCCCAAAAGCACCTTGTATCCCAGTTTGGAGCCTAGTTTAGGGAGGGCAGAAATTAGCCAAGACAGAGGCATGGAAAAGCAGCAAAAGGCTGTCTCTAAGGTCCCTTGGGGCAGCCTATACATAGCAATAGGCTGCATACACTACCAAGGAGGCTTGCTGTTTGCAGCCATTGCACACTGGCCCCAACAAGGAGGAGGACGGTGTCGGCTTAATTGGCTGCAGAGCTGAAGAAGATTTTACTTGTGAATCACATCATTTCTCCCCTTTGAAAGGAAGGAACAAAGCTTTACAATTGTGTTTTACCTTTAAATTTTCCAAAGTCTTAAGAACTGGTAAGATAAATAGATTTTTAGCAAAGTTCTAAGAAGCAGATCTCTCAACATGTTTTATATGTATATTAGAGCCAACTATTGAAAGTCAATGATGAGAAAAGTATCAGAAGAGAAAGTTATAGAATATTGTATGATGATGGATGCAAAAAAATATCCTAAGTAATTATCTTGGCAACTGAAATCTCAAAGTGTTATAAAATATTCATCAAGACCAGATGCTGTTTATTCTCAGAATTCAAGGAAGTTCTCGATCAGGCAAAATATTAATTTATTTTGTCATTCCAGTTAACTGAAAAAAACATATGGTTATTACATAGAAAAAAAAATTTTTTACTTAAAAAAAGATCACACTTTTACCTGACCAAAAGAGAAACCTAAAAGAATGTTGTATCCCTTACTGGAACTTTGACCGGAAACATAGCAAATCTCATCGGCACAAGGAAACATTAAAAAGATTGAAAAATATATACATGGTAGCCACTATCAATATTTTCTAGAGCATCATTGTACAAGAATAAAACAAGGAAAATGAAAATGTAAACACTGAAAAGGAGACTAGTTTTTTCCTAATGTTTACTGATAAAGTATACATTCAAGTCAACCTATAGATAAATTATACACACACGCTAGGGCAAAAAGTTCATGAAATATTGAATTTAAAGACAATGGTATTTTCAACATGCTTTTGGAATCCCATATTTATGTATAGATATAAATTTCTGTAAGTTTTCTCAGTAAATGTTCAACTGACAAATAATTTTAAAACAGGAAGAACATTTTCCTAATAATGATCTCAAATATATGAGCAAATATTTAAATGAAATATGTATGCACTATTTCTTTGAAGATCCCTGAATATTATTGTAGGTTGTGACAGAGGCTTGAATAAATGAGCTATAGTTATACATATGGATATTACATTATATAATGATCTAATTTCTTCCCAGTCATTTAAATATATTTCATTTCAATTAGATATCCAAATGAGATCGGTATGGAATTCCCAAATTGATGCTGCGATCATTTGTAAGAGGAAAGTTTCAAGAATAGTTCTGTCTCCTCCTATAAGATCTGCTGTCCCAGAATACCTAGACAGGGTAGAGGGGTATTTGGTAATGACTATCAATAGTTTGTGTTGATAGAGTGACTATTAATCAGAATCAAGTGGTTTGTCAGTGGGTTTTTTGTTTGGGATTTTGAAATGCAGACTTAAGACAGGCACACTTTTGTTTGTTTCTGAGTCGAGTCAACATGTTGTATTACTGTATTCTTGTACTTTGTTTGGGCGTCAAGGGAAATATTGTCCTGAAAAAGTCTTGAGATTTTACTAGATGGAATTCTAAGAATGCAAACATCTTAATTTTTCATGATGTGTGTTTCCACATTATTTCTTAGTGGATGAGATAGATTTCCCCTTCTCTTGTATTGGCACATAATATTTGATTTATTAAATGTATATGTATGTTGTTTATCAATAAAACGTCTTAGTTTTTCTCTCCTTTAGGATTACAGAAGACACATGTCAATGTGAATGATCGAATCCGCCCGCTTCTCTGAAATCTATCTCATTTGAAATCTTCATTATTTTCATAAATAAAAATATCATAGAATAGAAAACTATTTTATGAAAACAGCAAATAAGAAATCAAACGATGTATTGCACAAGATCTACAACTAAAGATCTCTTTGCAAAAGCAAAGTTAATATTTGAGGACTAAGATGTGATTGGCCCAAGTCATGGCATTTTTGATCACCTCATATGCACATGAAAACAGGAACAAAGAAGAATGGAGAAGAACTGATGTATTTGGATTCAGGTGTTGGTGAAGACTATTGACTACGAATAGCTATCAAATCCGCCTTGGCTCCCAAGTATAGTCAGAATTCAGACACAGTGAGACTTTGTTGTTCTTTGGGTATTGTCAGGAGGAACCAGTCTCTAGAGGTTATCACGCTTGGTAAATCAATGGGTCAGTGAAATAGAGAAAGCCACTCAAGGAGATGGGTTGAAGTAGAGGCTTCAACAATGGGCTCAAACAAAGCAACTGTGAAGATAGTGCAGGGTCAGGTAGTGTTTTGGCCTGTGGTCCATAGAATCACAGTGAGTTGGAGTTACTTTGCCCAACTGAAAACAATAATATTATGATTCTCTAGCTCCTCGCTAAAGGGGAGAAAAGGAATTTAAAATAAAATTTAATCAATTTCATGAATAATCACATTATGTATAAATTTTATCTTACATATGTTTCATAGTCTATTCAAATAACACACAATCACAGACGTCAATTGTGGATTGGTTTTCTAGCTTTTTATAACAAAAGCAACAATCTCCATGGCTTAGAGGAAGAGAATTTTTTGTCTCACAGTTGGGAGAGTAGGAGTCTAAATCAAGTTATCTGCCTTCTTGATTCCCTGTGAGGTTTAAAGAATCTGTTTCAATATATAAAATTAATTAAATATATCTATTTATATAGAAGGATGAATATAAAGTATCATTCTTTTTAGAGTATCATTCTTATTACTACCTAATATCATGTGGTATTCCCATTTACTTCCTTCTTTCATATAGTATTCTGCATCCTATAGCCAACACTACAAATAATAGCTCAGCTAATTGCTAGATTATTACATAGAAACATGTTTCAGAATCTGAAGACAGAGTGTGGGATGTGTTTAAAAGCATAATCCTTCATGGGGTACCCATCATGATTTCTAGGGATAAAGAAAGATGGCCCTGAATTCAAGGATAAGCTCATCACAATAGCTAGATTAAGCTAACTAAAAATTATGCAGATTAATGGAGCATTTAGATTCCACATCTAGCATTTAAAAAGAAATCATTTTTATTCAAAATAGTACAGACTTTTAAAGGAATCTACAATGTGAATTATGATGAAGATTTAATAAAATATAAAACATTCAGAGATATCTTTTCATTACATTTAACCATCTCAAAGTTAAACTATAACTCTATAAATCGCTATTTCATCCTTTCGGGAGATTCTGTACATACATCTTTTGAACTCCGAAATGTCCTCTAAGTGTAGGTTTTTATTCTTGCTCACCTCATTTCTGCATTCTCCCTAAAATATTACTCTATCAGGGGTATTCAGTAGCTTAAATTCTGTCGCGAACATTTCCATTAAAACTGATCTGATTCAGAAGAAATGCATAATCATACCAAATTAGGCAATTTCTTTTTGTGGTTTTCATAATTTGAATCATCTTCATAATGGGCATCCTTTTATAACTTAACCCAGGCATTATAGTCCTGATTTCATAGTTTGACTTTCAAATCCTCGATAGCGTATCCGAGTTGATGCTAATTAAAACATTGAACAGAAAAGTCAAAAGGCTCTCTCTACTTAAAGATTCGCAGGATTGCCTTAGCATCATTACTGGCACCACTTTCAGGAACACTGGACAAGTCGGACTGCCAAACATGCTCCCGCTGTCAGATGGAAGTACAAAAATATTGATTCAATCAAGGACTTCTTTTTAGTAGCAGAGTTGATGCTCAAAGTGTTTACTTATGGTTATTAAATTTAGAAAATTAATCATTTTATGGCAGATAAACTGGCCAACCTCAAGTGACAAAAATTAATAGCGACGTGACCCTCAGCTTTTGAAAACCGATCTACCACTTTGGGCGATGGCCATTCTGAGAGAGGTTGACAGTAGCTCACGGACAGTGGTCTACGTGACATAGAAAACTTTGCTTTGGTAAGCAACAAAGAATGTGTGTTGGTGTCAGTGAACAGCATAGAGAGGGCTCCAGGACCCCTCACAACAGTATGATTGCCACTTCCATGGATAATAATCATAATCTAGTACTTGCGGGCAATTTGTAGTCATGACTACAAAATTATCTCCAAAATTCCGTTCACTGCTTTGCACCTCTTTATGAAAAGATCATCACTTGTATCATAGTTTTCAGTGCCTCCAATTGAATTGTAGAATTTCTGTTGCAGTCATAAAGAATAAAATGTGGAGATAAGACGGGGAAAAGAAGGGAAAGAAAGGACAGACAGAAGGAAGGAAGGAAGAAGTCACTGAATTGCTTTTTCTTTAAGATAATAAAATGAGAAATTTAAAGTTGGCTTCTCTGCCGAAGCTCCTGCTTCTGCTGTATTTTATTGCATTAAATTCACCTGAGCTCTGCCCTTTCAAAGGCATGCTTTTGCAATGTTAGCTTTATTTATTGGATTTATTAAAATAAGACTATTACTCCAGAGTTCACAAAAATAAATGACCTTATTAACTTAACCTATATAGTGAAAGATTGTTTCTCAGCTACAGAATTTGAAATTTAGGGGTTTTTTTCTACTTAGTCTAAAATTTAGTGGCTTTTTTTTTAGTAAACATATAAAACAATTTTTTAAAGGAGAGATGTGAAATATTTCCTGAGTGGATAAAATGTGAAAATATGGGGTAATTTTATAGGCTCGAGAATTATCACAGATATTTGCTAGAAAGGCCATTTTAGGAAGCATAGGCTGAATTTTATTGGTTCTAGCTTTGTAAAGATGACATACATTGGTTGAGACACTGGAACACCAAGCCAAATCCACTGCCAGTTGGTTCCAACTCTTGATGACTTTATATACAATGTAAACCCTTATGGGCACACATCATTCTCACTAGGAACAGCTGATGGATTTGAACTTGTGACCTTAAAATTAGTAGTCCAGCTCCTACATGACAATACCATTAGGTGTCCTTTTAAACCCTAAAGCACTTATTAAAAGTCCAGAAAAGTCAATGAACTATTTTTCAAATTCTGAAGTTATCTAATTTCAAGTCATATATCAGAGATATCTTACACAAGTAATTAATATAAATATATATGGAACTACTTTGTATATTCAGATATTATAGCCTATTAATGATGATGAGAATTATCTTTATCATTGGTGAAGATTTTTAACTATGCTAGATTTTAATTGAATTAGATGACATGTTTGGGATTCTGAAAGCAGGAGTTTCATTTGCTATGGAATTACTATATTAGGAATGTATAAAAGTGGGTGATCACACTAAAAATAAAACAATCCAAGCTCACTCACTACCATCCAGTCAAATCCAACTCATAGTGACCTTATGCATAGAGTTTCTGAGGCTATAAACCTTTGTGGGGACAGAGAGCCTTATCTTTCTCCAGTTGAGTAGAGGGTGGATTTGAACTGTTGAGCTTATAGAAACCAGTGCAGTGCTTACCCATAAAACTTGTTGACCATGTAGTTCTGATGAATTCACTTTGCAAAATTCTAGCTTCCTATGCATTTCTTGCCTCTTTGCTATCTATCTACTCAGTCTAGATATCTGGATTGGTGCCTGCTTGCGGATCTAGCAGCAGATAGGCATTCACTATCAATTACTGCATGAAGTGCCATAGCTAACAGGAGCCATCTCCTTTCTCTGGAACCTTCCCCTCTGCAGCCTCCATCTTTCCATCTCCTGATCTCTCAGAGAAGTGCAAAATCATTACCTCTGCACTTGATACATTTTTGCTGTAATAAATACAATGGTGTATATATATCTTCTAATAATCCTATATTCTTCTCTACAGAATCATAAAAACAATATTCCCTTAAACTAAATGTGGTTCCTACTTTACTCTTGATCTTATTTTCCATAGCTTGCCCAGAATGTGAACTTTTCCATAAATCTTATTTTATGTTTCTATTGGACTTCCAATCTACTCTTCCATGTTGTCTTCCATATATTTTATATACTGTGCTTCAAAAATAATAGGTCATATCCTTTCTTGTAAATCTCTCAGACTGAGTATTCCCCGGTTACTAATTACAGTGTCCAGTTCCTCAATTGGCATTTATTTTAAATTAATAGCGCAATAAGTCAGGATGTGTAGTATAACCACCACTGGAATGGCTGTATAGATTTATAACTTACATTTTCATTCACACTATCTTAAAACTATTTACCACTTGTAAATATTCTAAAACACCTCTCTAATGTATAATATTACAAAGGTATGGATATGCCATTAAAATATTCCCCTATTGCTAAATAAGGAGATCTCTGGTCGTGTAGTGGGTGAGGAGTGGGAAACCTACAGTTTCCACCGTCGAGTGTTCCAGTGGCATCATGGTTATGTGTTGGACTGCTGAGCACAAGGTCAATAGTTTGAACCTACCAGCTGCTCTGTGGGAGAGCAAAAGAAGGAGTTACCTATCTGACTATCTGAAACCGGAAGGGGCAGTTCTACTCTGCTGGACAGGGTCTCCATGAGAAAGAATCCACTCCATGGAAGTGAGTTTTTGTTTCTGTGTATAATCTTTCAGTATTAAAAATATTATTGCAATAAACTTCTATGCTTATAAAATTATGTTCTGCTTTCTCGCCATTAAAGAAATGCCAAGAGGTGGATACACTGGGTTGGAGGATAAATGGCTACCGGTAATTTACAAGAAAGTTTCTAAGGAAAAGATATCTGAAATCCCACAACTATTGGCATATTAACCATGTAGTTGTTGGGTGCTCTCAAGTGGATGTTGACTCACACTGACCCTATGCAAGAGTCTCCTAGCTTGTCCCACTTTACAGAAACAGGTCACATGGTCTTTTCTACTATGAAGTGGCTAGTGGGCTGGACTTCTAATCTTTCAGTCAGTAGGAGAAGGCAGACCATCACACCATCATGACAGTGTCCCAATTCCTGAATTAACTATAGGCCTATTTCATATTTAATTCATTAGATAAACAAACATCTATTTGACACCTGTGCTATGCCAGACATTATGAGGTTTGAGGACACAGTAGTACAAGCATAGACCACGGAAAGAGGATAGATAAAGTCGCTGAAGAAAGTTCCTTGTGTCTGATGGTTGTGAGTTTGTGTGTGCCCATGTGTGTGTGGTAGAGGGAAATTTATAAATAAAAATATAAATTCAAGTAACATTGAATGCTCAGCAAGAAATATAGAGATATATGCTCTCCTCATTTGTGCTATGGTTAGTTTCCAAAGACCAGTCCATTCTGATAAAATGGACAATGACTCTATCAGGCCATCGAATGGAGGGGGATTAGATCTTTATATAGCAAAAAAAAATTACCATTGTCATGTAACTGCCGAACGACTGAGTATTCTGGCCCAGCCAAGGTGACACACAATGTTAAGCACCACAGCTTGCCTGCCTCTCCCCTCACACTTGTGGTCACTAGTGCCTGGTATTCATCCTGAATGTGAAAAATAAGGTAATACTATCATCAAGGTTAACTGTTGGATAATGAGATAGTTAATAAGTTAGGAGGAGGTATACTTTGTAGACAGTAATGGACAAGTGTCATCACCTCTAAAAATTTCTATTTTTTCTCTAGAGAATAACAATACTGTGTGCTTTAGAATGCCCAACGCCCACTATCATGTAGTGACAGCCACCATGGAGTGCACATCCATCATGGCCTGCTGTGTTCCACGCTCATCTCACCTACTCCATGTTGCCCTGATTCCCTGATCTCCAAACACAGCTTCTCTGATCCTTATCCAGGGCCTGATGGTTCCTACCCTGCCCCCCGCCCCCGCCCCCAAGTACACTGTTATTCCTCTATGTGATGCTATGAAGTAGGAAGTATGGCTTCATTTGTAGAAATGACAACTGCATGGTTTGAATTATTTGTCATATTATAAAGAACACCGTGGCTAACTAGGAAGCTGACCAACTTGGTTAAATGCCTTTTCTAAATCCCGCTGAGGAACTTGGTTGGAGAGGAGGCCTTCCCAGTCAAGCGACTCCTTTGGGAAAGGGGAAGAACAAATGAACATGATCCGAGTCTCACGCCTGCTTTGTTTTCCTCCGGAGATCATGTAGCTTCCATGGAAACCCAAGAGGAATTGCTTAGGCACTAACCAAGCTCTCTCTGCTTTCAAAATGCTGGCCGCCCAAGACCTTCTGAGCACCCCTTCATGGTCTGACTCTGTATTCCAATTCTTGCGATTTTTAGTTTTTCAATATATATTTATAGATCTTATTGGTTTTTCAAATGACTTCTACTGTTTTTTTTTTATTTCTGAATCAGTACTCTGCCACAGATTGTTTATGTAATTGTGGTCTTCCTCTGCCAAATGATTATCGAAGTAAGATTCCTGAGGACACAGACAGCTTCAGGCTAACCTGATTACTAAAGAATTCTGCATCCTCACTTCTTCTCAGGCATTGCCTCAGGGCGAACAGGATTTGTAGTGATACACTTACATAACTCTGATTTAATTTTTCTTATGGGAAATTATGGAAGTTCAGAAGCTCTACACCTTTTTACTGAAATAATTATTTCCAAATCCCCTGAAGGAGGTTATGCAATTCAAGAGAAGTAAAACATGCTCACAGGATTAGTAATATGTCCACCTTGGACATTTAAAAAAAATATATAATGCTTATTTTTTAATATTCACCATCTTTGATAAAGGGAAATTGTGTATGGGAAGATTTACATAGAAAGGAAGTATTTATAATACACACTAAGCTGGAAATGGACTAAACATATATATTTGATGCCTCTGAGCCCTCTCATTACATTTTCACATTCTGATAGGTCGTCTCATGTGCAAGTATCTCTTCGATGTGTTTTACGATCCCCGGAGGACAAGCACCCATCACTAAAGAAATCGCACTGGAATGAGTTTATGTAAAACAGTTATGTGTCAGAGAAGTTGAGACAGAAAAAAAAATTCCAAATGAGAAACACCTACTGGATATCATTAGAAAACAGGAGCTCAGCTTTTATACCTTTTTAAATACGTCATCTGCCAGATTTAAGCATATTTGTTCTTGAACCTTTCTAACTTTCATATGCCTTCAATAAAACACATAAACTAAGCATTAGAACTATGTAAAAGGCATTTAAGTACTTGATCTAGTTTACATTTTAAATGATATTGTGTGTCCATAATATTTTTGGGGGAAAACATCCTTGTAATAACCTGCATCGGATTTTCTTCAAATGAATCCAGCTTTCCTTTTTCATGTGTGCACATTAGTACTCTTCAGTGGGCTCGAACTCATGTAAGGGCAAACCTGGAAAAGCCAAATGCTGAGACTCCATCAGACATCAGCGTCTGGAAAATGACGCCTTTCTTGTTTGTGTGCTGCTGCTGCTGCTGTGCCGCAGGAGAGTGCAAAGCAGGCAGCCCAAAATATAGCCCAACTTCCTCTTCCTTCCACTTTGATTCCTGAAAGTGATTTGCCCCTCACCTGCATGTCCTTCCCAACTCCCTGACAGTGTATTTCTGCTACCGCCTCACCGCCTGTTTTATTACTTATGATATGTTTGACTTTGAAAAGCTGTCCCTCGCAGCAGCAGATTCCATCTCTAAAATATGACTATCATAGCCAGTATCTATATCAAGTGATTTTGGTGGTGAACTAGTTAACACATTCTGGTTAAGTGAAGTGGCTAACATGCGCACACACGAATGTGCACACACGCACGCGCAGCATTCAGGAGAGTAGCTAGAATACGGTAGGAACTCCATAAATTTATGTTTGCCATTGATTATTTTGAAGACAAGGACGACTCTGCTATTTCAGCCAAGAGCTGCTAAAGTTCTTTGAAGCATTTTATGGAGTTATGATGGATAATGGTTTTAAAGTTTTGATTCTTACTAGGTTCCTGTTATAAATGCTTTTTAAAGTACCCATGGCTTCTTATTGACTTTAATCCTGCATTTATAAAATAACATTGCCATTTTTTAAGTGAACGACCTATTGAGATTGAGCCAGACGATTGGCTCGTGTCTGTAAGTTTGTTTATTTATTTTTAATGTGAAATGGAGGAACAAGTATGGGGGTGGTGGTGCTTAAAAGAAAATCTAAGTCTTATTTACATTGCTAATATATCCAAGGTGTGTGGGACTCCCATAACGACAAAGGAATCATATTGGTGATTAATGATAGTAAGGAAATAAAATCTAATTTGCATGAGTATTTTGTCTCTAGCTACTGGGTGACCCATTAGAGCTTTTCACCGCAGAAAACCTGAAAGTAAGAGACAAAATCATGTGAGTGTGCCAGGTGTATTTTTGCTGAATCAGCTCACTTGATGTTATGCCAATTTGTATTGCTTCTTAAGGAAAAATATCCCTGAAGAAAATGTTACTAATGTTTAAAGGGAAAGAGCAGCCTGGGTGGTGTGCTTTTCTGACAAACTGCCAAAATCCAACCCACTGGCCACTCTGTGGACAATAAGATGCACTCTACTGTTCAGGAGAAGAGTTCAGCCATGCGGACCCTAGCAATGCTTCTGCATTGTCCCTGTGAGTCAAAATCGACTTGGTGGCAAAGAGTTTGAGTCTGGGATCCAGCCTTAACCCACATTTGCAAGGGGTGGCAAAGAAATCTTTGTCACAACAAATAAATAAAGAAATACAAGCACAAGATAAACTTTATAAATGGACAACTGTGAAATCCTAGGACCCACTTTTCAAACAGGTTTCATTAAGGAGGTGCTATGCACTGGGATTACAAAAATTAATTAAAGCTGCACCCTGCAGAGAGAGTATTCAGGGAACATGGCATGTTTTGAGTGGGGTGGGAGGAGGGCAGACCTATAAGCAGGACTGTGAGAAGGCATTTGAGGTAGAAGAAAGGCATCAATGCGTTAGAAAATCAAAGTCATTTACTCACTCAAATTCCTCATCTGTAAATCGGCTTCATAATGGCTACTCATGTCACCACTTAGGACAAGATAGTTTTGATACAGGTGCGAAAAATTATCTTGAATTTTAGATGTTACATAGGATGCCTTTTCGATGTCAAAAAAAAGTATTTTGAGACAAATCCATTTAAAGTATTGAAGTACAAACTAGAGGGCAGAACACCTGACATCCCATCGTCTATCCATGGACTTCTGTTGTGGAGAGGTGAATGCTGTAGAGTACGACTGGCTTTGGCTTGAGTCCTGACTCGCCCTTTACTTGTGTGACTTGGAGGAATGGCTTAAACTTCATTCAGTTTCAGACCTCTCATCTTTAAAATAAGAAGTTTGACTCACTCTCCTTTTAGCAAATGTTAGCTCTTAATATTCATTTTTAAGTATTTCTTTATATCAGTGCATAATTTATAGGTATGATTTCAATTCTGTGCCTTTGTGGACTATGTGAAAATGTACCTGACTCACAGGTGCTTAGCAATAATAATTGAGGTTAGCAGTTCAAATTCATCCAGAGGTACCTCTGGAAAAAAGTATGGACATATACTCTCAAAAGAGGACAGTGTGAAAAACCTGGAGAGATGGCACCCATGCTGTCACCTTGAGTCAGATTGACTTGATGTGAAAATTTTTATGTTTGTACTTATTTTGTCTGACCTACTGCCATCCCATTAAGTAGACTGTGACTCATAGTGACCCTACAGGAACAAACACTGAGTCCCCAGAACCCCAGACAGCAGCTGAGGGGTTGGAGATTCTGAGTGAATACAGAAGCAAAGAGGAGGAGTGCTGTGTCACATAGTCCAGGAGGACCTGCCTCAAGACACTGGAGCACTCTCTCATTGCAGCTATGTGGGGACAATGTCAGGCACTACCCTGAACAAAGAATACAGAACCAAAGCTTACCTGAGGAAGCTAGAGATGCACAGATTGGCTATAGAAGTATGCGGGTTACACACTTGGGAGGGAGCAAAGGGAGACCCAACTACTATGAGAGTGTGATGCAATAGCTGATAACCTGATAGCCAAAGCCTAAGAGTTAAATACAATATAACATACCAAATGTCTTCTATAAAAAGCAGTATGACTTTCTCCCTAGAAGCTCTAGAGGCAAAAAGACAGTGGAGCAGTGTATATAAAATATTTGATGAAAACAATTTCAAGCAAAGAACTCTTTACCCAGCATAGCTTTGGCTCAAAAATCAGGGGGACTCAAGACAGTTGCAAATATGCAGAAGGTCTGGGAATTTTCCACTACCAAGCCATCTTTGGAAGTCTTACTCAGAGAGTATTCGAATAGTTAGCAATGTACATTAAAAATGTATTTTATTCTCGACATGAAGAAAACAAAGTTAGAGATATCTCGCAAAAAAATGCAACTATATTAGCAGTCTCAAGATTCAAGCACATTATATATTTTTTATAATAGGCTTAATATACCAGGTCTGTAAGAAACAGGTACAAATCATATCAACCATAAATAGGATGGCCTCGCCAATATGTGTAGAGAGTGATCACACCAAGAATAGAATGAATATGTTAAGGTTTATATGTAAAACTGAATATGTGTGTTAACCTCTAAAAATAAATGAGAAAAAATTTGCAATGAAAAAGAAAATGAACAAAAAGTCTCATCATAAGAAAGCAAAAACATAAATAAATAAAAACAGAAAAATTCAAACAAAAAGAGGAATATACAGGACACTAAAAACAAAAACAAATAGCAAAATGAATAAGTGGTATAGCATATTCAAGAATAACTTCACGTTTAAACTCCACACATCACAGATAGAAATTGCCTGAATGGATTAAAAATAAAAAACTCAATCCATCATATTGATGTCTGCAAAAAACATTTTAGATATAAACACAAAAATAGACTGAATACAGAATAATGGAACAAAAGTATCTTATGTAACTAATAAATAAGAAAGATGAGTATTGACAATGCTGATATCAGATAAAATGGACTCTACATAAAAATCTGTTAAAAAGACAGTGAAAGGCAAAATATAGTACAGTAACAAAAGTATCACTTGAGCAACACACATAAAAATTATGAATAGATATGCACTTAACAGCAAGTCTTCAAAATACATAAACAAATATTAATATGAAAGTAGACCAAGACATATCAACAATAGTAGGGTTCTCAACACACCCATTTCAATTCCAGATAGAACACATAAAAAAACATTAAGAGTATTGAGAATTAAAAATAAATATATATGTATATATGTCATTTTTACCTAATAGACATATAAAAAGACCACATCCATTGTTCTCCAGTGCACATGGATCATTTTCCAGAATAGACTATATGTTAAACAAGCAACAACAACAAAAACCCACTGTTATGGGTCAGTTCATACTCAAAGCAAACCTATAGAACAAGGTAAAACTGTCCCTGTGAGTCAACAAGATGGTAACTCTTTACAGGAGTAGAAAGTCTTGTTTTTATTGCTTGGAGCGGCTAGTGGTTTTGAACTATGAACTCTTTTATTAGCACCCCAACTTGTACCCACCACACCACCATAGCTCCTTAGATCTGCTAGGACATAAAATAACTGTCAAGTTTTTTAAAAAGGTTGGAAGCATACAAAGCATCCACTCAACCATAATTACATGAAATACAAAAAATAACCTTAAAAATCAGGAAATTAAGAATGGAAATAAATATATGAAAATGAAATAGCATACTGCTAAAGAATCTACTGGATCATAGATTAAATTTAAAAAATGAAACTAAAGAATTCCTAGAATCAAGTGAAAATGAAAACAGAGTATAATAAAACCTTTGGGCTACAGAAAAAGCAGTCCTCAGTGGGAAATTCATAGCAACAGCAGAATAAAAGAAAGATCCAAAATTAATAAGTTAAATTGACATCTTGAAAACATCTTGATAAGGAAAAAGCTGAAAGTTATAAAATAAATTTAGAAACAGGAAATAATAAAGGTCATAAAACAAATGAGTGAAAAAAGAAGATAATAGAATCAATAAAATCATAACTTGCTTCTTAAAATGATCAGTTAATTAGACAAACCATTATCTGTGTAGACAAAAAATGAGAAATAGCAAATAGCCAAATTAAGAAATGTAATTGGAAATATTAAAATCAATCAATCAATGATAAAGGGAATTATAACAGAATATTATAAAAAAATTTACTACCCACTTAAAAACCTACATAATACAGACAAATTCCTAGAAACACACCATGTATATAAAAAAACAAGATAGAGTATCTAAAGAGACTCATTACTAAAGAAGAGATGAACAATATCATCAAAAATTGCCAACAACATCAGTAAAACACCATGACTAGTTGACTACATAGGGGACATCTAACCAGTATGCAGAAAACAGTTGATATCAATTCTACTCATCTTTTTAAAATCATAAAATATAAAGGGATACTGCTGAACTAATCCTTTGAAGAGAGCAGAAAACAAACAAATAAGACAGGGAAAGATGTGACACACACAAAAATAATAAGAATAAAGAAAAAGAAAATGTCCATAACCCCATGAATATAATTCTAAAGTTTTCAGCAGAATCCTTACAAAAATAATTCATTAATCTATTTTTAAAATCATACAATAGTGGCATTTCATTCCAGCATAACAAAAGTTGTTCAACATAATAAACCACATACGTTCAAGCCAAGCACAGGGAAAAAAAGCACATGATTATATTGATGGATGACCATCCAAATATTCTTCAAGGAAACTACTGGAACTATTAGATTTTAGTCAAAATGCAGATACCAAGATCAACCCATAAAATTTATTTGATTTCTTTATACTAACAAGAATATAATACCACTACCCAAAGTCTTCAAAATGGTATAATAATTGGAAACTAACCTAACTGGGGCCATAAAAGACATATACAATGAAAATTTAAACACATTACTATAGGACACTAAAAGAGATACAAAAACAAAAGTACTTTCCATGCTCACAAAGCAGAAGACTTAATATCATGAAAATATCACTTCACCCTAACTTGAAGCACAGATAAATGCAAACCCCAACAACATTCTTTACTGAAGTGAGAAAAACTAATAACCAAATACTTATGGAAAGGGTAGAAATATTGAACAGCCAAAACAATACTGTAGAAAAAGAGCAGAGCAGGAGTTATGACAATCCCTGACATCAAAACATAATAGGCAGCCACTGTCATTAAAACAGCCTGGTATTGATTCAGTTATAGTCACATAAATTATGGAGCTGGATTGAGAACTCAGATTTAAACCCAGTTGCCTATGGATGACTGATTTTTGACAAGGAGTCAAAGTACATTTATTTAATTGAGAAAAACTCTCTTTTATAAGTCGTGCTGGCAGATCTGCCGAAAAAGGAACAGGATTCACATCTCATATTATACTCAAAATCTAACCACAAATGTATCAAAGAGCCAGATCTTACATCTAAAACCATAAAATTCCTGAAAAATAATAGGAGAAAAACTATAGAACTAATACTTGGTAAAAATGGGAGTAAAAAGCATTTAACAATAATCAATGCATAAATAGAAGACAAGAAACAAAAGGGAAATATTTTTTTAATTTATTCACATCAAAGGCATTATCAAAAGAGTAAAATAAAATTATCCATAAACTAAAAGTAAATCTTGAAAAATGCCACAGCCAATAAAGGTCCCATTTCCAAAATTTATAAATACCTTTAACAAATCAACTGTGTGGCACCCCATCAGACGATTGGAAAACACTCCTAAAGGTCAAAAAACAGACCAGACCTGGACCTATTTATAGGCTTTTCCTTTTCTGTCATTGGCTTTCTTTTGGTTGTGGTCATTTTGTTGTTGTTGTTGTTGTTGTTTGGTTGGCTGGTTTTGTCTTCCTTGGCTGTTTTGTTTGGCTTTGCCTGGTTTTTGCACTTATTAATATCTCTGCATGTCTATCTAGATAAGATAGGCAGGATAAACAATTCGGATATTAAAACAGCTGAACAGACAGGAGGTGGGAGAAAGGAAGGGGAGGGTGGCAACCAATCCAGGGACTAGGAAACAACAAGTGAACTAAAATCAATGGAGAAGAGCATAAGATGCCTAGAGGGGATTATTCAAGGGCATTGTAACAGCAAGGAATTACTAAACCCGAATGAAGGCCAAACATCATGGTGGGACAAGAGGTAAGTAAAAGGAAATAGAGGAAAGAACCAGGAGGCAAAGGACATTTATAGAGGTCTAAATACAGACATGTACATGTACAAATATATTTACATATAATGGGAGGTAATTAGATCTAAGTACTTATATGTATATGTTAAGAATTAAGGTAGCAGATGGACATTGGGCTTCAACTCAAGTACTCCCTCAACATAAGAACACTTTGTTCTAATATCTGGTATTCTGTGATGCTCACCTTCCCAAGACGATCAATGAAGACAAAATGAGTGCATAAGCAAATGTGGAGAAGAAAGCTATTGATGCCCCCAGCTATCAAAATATATAGTGTCTGGGGTCTTAAAAGCTTGAAGATAAACAAGTGGCCATCTAGCTAAGAAGCAATAAAGCCCACATGGAAGAAGCACACCCACCTGTGTGATCATGAGGTTTCAATGGGATAAGGTATCAGGCACCTAAGACCCAAACAAAATCATACCAATGTAAATTGGGTGGGGGTGGGATGAGGAGTGGAGACCCAAACCCCATCTGTAGACAATTGGACATCCCCTCACAGAAGGGTCACAAGGAAGAGCCAGTCAGGATGCAGTATAGCACCGATGAAACACACAACTTTCCTCTTTAATGCTTCCCCACCCACCCCACCCCCAATTCTACCTTACAAATCAGATTAGACCAGAGCATGCATACTGCTACAGATAAGAGCCCAAAACACAGGGACTCAAGGATAGATAAACCCCTCATGGCCAACAATGAGAATAGAGATACCAGGAGGATTAGGGGAATGTCGGTGGAGAGAGGGGGCATTGATCACAAGACTCAACAGATAATCCTCTCCCTGGGGCACAAACAACAGAAAAGTGGGTGAAGGGTGACAGAGAGCAATGTAAG
>NW_022111300.1:53947792-53949809 GCF_000313985.2 Echinops telfairi
ATGGATTGTGATAAGAGTTGTATGAGTCCCCAATAAAATGATTTTTTTAAAGGAATAAAATGGCATAGATTAAAACAAAACAGACAGAGAGCAACAAATGTTGGCGAAGATGTGAGAGTGGAACCCTTATCCAATGCTGATGGGATTGTAAAATGTCACAGCCAGCATAGAAAACAATAGGATGCTTCCTCAAAATACTAAAAATAGAATGGTCCCATAATTTAGTTATCCCATCCCTAGGGATATGAGGTAGACACCCAAAAGTGGGGACACATACCAATACACACGTTCTTATGTACATCTCTTCCATATTCACAACTACAAAAAAAGAGAAGAAGATGGGAGACTTTGAAGGTAGGTAAGTATTGGGCTGCTAACCATAAAGTCAGCAGTTCAACCCCTGGGGCACTCTGTGGGAGCAAGGTGAGGCAGTCTTCCAGTGCAAAGATTTACAGACTCGGAACTGCTAAGGAGCCACCCTACTCTGTCCCATAGGGACACTAGGAGGAGCAATCAAGTCAATGGCAGTGGGATCATCTGATTTGTAAAATCTAATGACCAAGTTGTATTGGACTCTCTCCAATTAGAGCCATCACATGGGACCCATCTTATGATGATTCCCCCTTTCATGGAAAATATGTGAAGAGAAAGAGTCATGTTGAGTAAGACCAATGGCAACTTCTTCCCTCTGCTTCTAGCTTCTGTGGGGTCCATTCTGGTTCATCACCACCTCATGTGTGCAGAGCAGAACTGCTCCAAAGGGTTTTGAAGGCCTGCTCTGTGCCGCAAGTTATTTCTGGGTGGATCCAAGACACCAACCTTACAGCTAGTACTGGAAGCCTTAATTATTTACACTACATAAAGAGTTTACCCTTATATCTTCTTTGCTACAGTTAAATTATAGAAGAGAACCTAGTACTTAATGATTTTCCAAATTCATGAGATAATCCCCATGATGTGTTTGGGGTGGAGGCAGTGGGGTGGGGGGAGGGAGGTCTGCCACTGAGAAAGTCCTCAAAATTGCCATGTTAGCAAAGATATCTTGTGCTTTGTTGGAAAATACAATTAAAAATCAAATTTACTCACAACCTAGGGATCTCATAAAAATAAGAAGCTTCATTATCGATGAAGCATGAAGCAAGAATGTCACACATCACAGGCAATGCAGTAATGAGACTGCACAGGCAAAGGTCAACCTCACTCTGTGGGCGCTGGCCCAGATCCTGGCCCACCTGGTGACAATCCTGAATGACCACTCATCACACCCTCCCCCTCAGACAACATCTGAATCACAGAACATCCTATTTCATGGAAGTCATCTCAGATGCTAAGAAACACAAATACTGGCCCCCCCCCAAACCAATGAACAAGGTTGTGATTTCTCAGTTTCATTATTAGCATGTTCCCTGGTGTGGGATACTTGTAAAATACACATGCACGCACACATGCACCTTCATATTCTGTGGCCTGGCACTAATATGCAGAGACAGTTTCACCATGGCTGAAAAATGACACTGAATTTGAGGCTTAGGCATCTCCAGTTACCACATGTCTGTTGACACACACCCACTGTTGTGGAGTCCATTCTGATACATAGCAACTACATAGAACAGAGGAGAACTGCTCTTTAAGATTTCAGAGACTTTAAACATATACAGGAGTGGACAGCCTCATTTTTTCCTCACATAGTACCTGGTAGGTTTTGAACCACTGACCTTGGGGTTAGTAGTCCAGTGTTTAACCCCACGGTGCCTCCAGTGCTCTGTGTTTTCACTCCAAGGGACACTTTCTTTCAATTTCAAACAATCATAAGTAAAACGCGTGCTATTCTAAAAGTGATAGGAACTGTTTTGTGAAAGTGTTACCTCTTTGTTAAGAGTGTCCACATGTAATACTCCCATTTGCTTTCCAAGTGTTGCCCTAATTGATAGCCTTTTTTTGAAGCTAAATAAGCACCAAATGGAGATCCAAAGGTTCTGTTTTCTCTAGACAATTACGTGTGCTTAATAACCTGGCA
>NW_022111300.1:53950450-53952926 GCF_000313985.2 Echinops telfairi
TGGGAATAAAAGAAGTCTCACAGAGCATGGTCAGGTGAGGAAGGTGTGTGGGGCAAGAGAGGTATGCTGTTTTTTGCCAAAAACTGGTGCACGGAGACAGCTGCATGAGCAGGTGCATTGTCATGATGGCAAAACCAATCTCCCGTCAGCCACAAATCATGCCTATTTTGTCCCACACTGTTACACTATCTTTTAGAACCTCTAAAGAAAAAGCTTGATTAGCAGTCTGACCTGGTGAAACAAGCTCCAAATGCACTAGGAATACACATTTTCTTTTGTTTGGGAAGTTGAGGGATGTGCAGAATGAGGTTTGTCACCAACATTCCACCTTTTTTTGAAACAAGAAAACCACTCATACACTTGAGGTTTTCCCACAGGGCTGTCCTTGCAAGCTGTGTTCAACATGACAACAGTTTCTGTGGCATTTTTCCTGAGCAGGAAACAAAATTTCACAGCTGCAAGCTGTTCTCTTAAATCTGCAATCTCACACACAAACAAATGAGTTTTGAGTGCAACTACTTATATGAAAAAATTCACTGTGACTACAAAGAACTTTCCCAGGTGATGCCACTGGGTGCACTAACTCAGAGCGAGTTGCTTGATACTTGCCTAGCAAGAAAAATGCATACTACAAAGGCCCTGCCCAGCGGAGCTTTTATCCAGTTTTTAGGAGGTGTACCCTCTCATATTAGATATGTATGTAATATGTTATAAATATATCATACATATACACACGTATATTTTAATATATTATACACTATATTATACATAATATAAAATTAGTATATTATACACACACATACATATATTGGCACACTGGACTGCTAACTGTAAGGTCAGCCATTTGAAATGACCAGCCAGCCACTCTACAGGAGAAATATTAGCCTTTCTACTTGTAAAGTGTTAGTTACAGTCTTGGAAACCCACAGGGGCAGTTTTACCCTTTTCTTATGTTTATTATGAGTTGGAATTAACTCGATGACAGTAAATTTAATTTTGGTTTCATATATAGAAGTGAGAGAAAGAGAGAGAGACATTTGTCCTTGGGGAAAAATATCAAGCTTGGTAAAGTGGAGGGACAGCTAAAAAGAGAATGGATGGACATAGTGGCTGCACAATGAGCTCACACATGAGAACAATTGCTAAGATGTGCTGTACAGACTGTGTTTCACAGCACAGACTAGATGGCACCAACCACAACATACCAGGTGATGGTGAATTATAGTGAGTCATAGACACATAAGCACATACAGATACACATGTGCTTGTATATGTGTGTGTGTATCTGTATAAACAGGAGGCCTGGCTGCCAAACATATGGTCATTGAAAGCTAACCCAACAATCACCCTGAGCAAGAAGGATGAGGCTTTCTGCTCTCATAAACATTTAATGTGCACAAAAGCTACGACAGTTCTGCTCTGTCCTACTGGGTTGCTATGAGTTGGAATCTACCCCAAATCAGTAGGTTTGAGCATAGGCAACCTAGGGATTGCACAGGCACACATAAAATGTATATATGCATGTGTACACACACACACACACACACACACGTGCAAGGGAGTTTCAAAAATTTCCCAGAAAATTCCCAGGAATTCAAAGATCACCTTTTCCCCGCTAGAATTTTTCTAGCAACTTTCTGAAGCCTTCTGATATGCTCAATTTGTGAAACATTTTCTTAAAAACACTTGTGAAATGTCCATTTTAATAGCGTCAATCATGCATTCCAATTTCAATTTAAAATAGAAAATTTGAAGAAACTAAAAAGAAAGGTGATACATATCTAATGCAAAAACAAATGGATATGTAATAAAGAATACATATTATGTATATATTAGATACAGGAAAAATATCCCAGCAAATACACATGGATAACCAAATAAATAAGTAAGCAAGTATATTGAACTAAAGCCATGTAGCTGTGTTTGGCTGACTTTCTGATACTTTCTAGTCAGCCAGGGCCTCTGCCCATTTGGATACAAATGTTCAAGTCAGTTTAATTCAGTTCAGAAAACATTTGTGTGACACTTAATGCATAGAAAAATTGATATTATAAATAAAAAGTAATCCCATTTTATTCGCATTTATCTTTTCAACAATTATTTTTGAAAGAGTGCTATGAGTGTAGGTCAACATTTGAACTGAGCACTAGGGATAAAAGTGTGGATTAACAGTCAAATTATTGTCCCTCTGTGTATATACATTCCGGGGGTGGGGGGGAATACTAAAACATTAAATAAAATATGAATAAAAAACTATGCACAGAATACTAAGGGACAGAAATAGCATGGTTTGGGTTTTACACAGGATATTTTAATTTAATTTTTAAATTTTTATATCAAAATGTAAGTTTATATCAAGTAGGATATTTTTAATCCAAATTTCGATGATAATAGGAGCAACATTATCTCAAAGAAAAAAAGAGTGAATATTTTGGATTTTCAACTTTTGTATTTTTCCAATTAAATGTCTGTTCAA
>NW_022111300.1:53953277-53954257 GCF_000313985.2 Echinops telfairi
TGTAGCAATTTATATAATAGCAACCCAATGGACACGATCAAAAACCCCACCTGTCTGTTGAGAATGGATAAACACACTCTGGCCTGTACACACAATGGAATATGACACACTCTCAAAAACAGACGAGTCTGTCAAACACTGCCCGACATGGACAACATTGGAGTGTGCTCAGCAAAATTAGTCAATCTCACAAAGATAAATATTTCACGACACCATTATTATAATGGAAGGGAGAAAGGAAGAGTCTTCACACCAAAGGAAGCCCCTGACTGTATTTCATGGAATGGGCCGGGTGACTACACATAGTAGATATTTCTTTGTGTGTTTTGTGTTCCACAAAAAGAAGGGAAAATCATCATCATCATCATCAAAATGCATAAAATTTAAATGTGAATAAATAAAGTTCCTGCTTAAATCACTAAATATTCAGTGGTCTCCTCTGTGCCATTTCTCCTGCTAACACCACATCGAAGGATATGATTTCAAATTATTTCATGATCATGCACTATGCAAGCTCCCATTGGTTTGACGGTGGAATGTTTTTCAGGCAGGAGCATAGAGAGGGTAGAGTTGCGTGTGTAAAGTAGACCACCTAGCTAGGTTCTTATTTGGGCTCCACTGCTTATGAGCTGGGTAAACTTGGCAAAGGAACTTGACTTTTCTCAGGTCACCATATGGAAACAAGGATACAAACAGTACCTTTTTCATGCTTATAGTGAGGGCTGAAGGACTTCAAAGATGGAGAAATAACCTGGCAAACAATTTTGTATACACATTAGCTGCTGCAATCTCCCTACTATGAAGACCCATTGTTTTCCATTTAATTCCCCCTTACGGTAACCTTGGGTGTTGGAAACATTTAATACATGAGGCTGCCAACAAAAAGGCTTGAGTTAGGGGTTTGAGTCCACCCAGGGGCGTTTCAAACGAAAGCCAAGCGTTCTGTTTCAAATGTCGCAGCTGGCGAAAACCCAATGCAG
>NW_022111300.1:53954443-53970236 GCF_000313985.2 Echinops telfairi
GCAGGCTGATCAGTGTACAGCTCTTTTGTGTGCAGTGCATTTCGTGTATGAAAGCATCAAGAAAGAGTTAATTCTTCAACTGGGTCTTAAAATTAGAGTGATCTCTGAGCATGAGGATGTGAACAAAGAAGGCATTCCATGTGTCCCATTTATTATAAAGTATTGAATTATATAAAAATATATTAAAAATCATTATTGGTATGGGTGTCTTACATGAGAACCTCAGAATAAACTACTCATTTGTAGTACAACTCAGGGGTTGACATCACAAGAAATCCTAGTGAGCTCATTTTATCTGTAGTTCAGGAGTAGATATTACATGGACACAGGGGTAATTAATGATTGAATAATTAAAATGAGAGCTTTCTACTTCATTTTACATGCATACGTTTTATTTGGCAATTTATAATCTGAGAAAATCAATTAAGCATGATGAATATTTCTGTCAAAAATCTTGTCATAGAAAACTCATTTTATATGTTTTGATGATGCTTTTATGTATTTTAAAGGCTATCTGTTTGTGACTAAAATTATCTGCTCCTGTACAAAATCTGGGGTCACTAAGAAGACCCACAGGGACTGAGTTATAATGACATGGTGATATGGGTAGTTTTTGAATAGATAGGGGGAGTTGAGATACACAACAATGTGTGATAAGCATGATCCATCTGACATCTTGTCATTGACTTATTAGGCTTTTCTACTGGGGCACATGGCGCATAGGAAGATACCACTGAGGGCGGGAAATAGCATTTATTAAGTGTGAAAGAATATCTCAAAAATTATAAATAAGGCAGCAACTAAGTGTTACGCTTGAGCCTGTCCTGAAAATGTGTCTCTGATTTCTTTACACTGAAATATTAAATACCTATTTTACAACAAAATTAAATTTTGGAATAAGAAAAGTATCAGCACTGTCTCTAATTAGGGAGTTTGTCTTATGCTTCAGTGCCTCCTGATAAATTGAAATGCTTTAGATACCAGTGTTTTCTTCCACTTCATTGTTTGGCTAAGTATGCTATTTGTATTATAATCTTATTTAAAAATATTTCCAGCTTTTATTGTCATGACACTTGGTTTTTTGTCTTCAGTCTGAATATTGACTGATACATTTAATAATATTAAATATCTGGCTCCTGATTTAAAAATATGTATATTTATGACATAAAAATAGTGTCCTTGAAAGACAGGCTCATAATGACAAAAGCTATCATGCCTAAAGTGTTTATGAGTCCTTTACAAAATAAACACTATGCTGTACCATGGTCACTGTCTGCTATAGGACTTATTATTGTCATCACTCAAGGGGAATGCATTTTAGAAATGTTGCTAAGGCAACTCCTTAATATTCACCTGCAATCAGATACAGAACTTCTTTTAAAATGTCAATCAGCACATCCTTTTCATCAATGAAGTCTTGTGAGTAAAATAAAATAATGCTTACCTGAACATTGTTCTCAGAGGAGCAGCTTCTTAGCATTAGGGTATACGTTTCTTAACGAAGGACCACCATCAGTCTGTACACCATGCTTTGAACTATATTACTTTGCGGTGATTCTCAACCTGTGTGTCACGACCCCTTTGGGGGTCGAATGACTCCTTCACAGGGGTCACTTAAGACCATCAGAAAACACGTATTTCTGATGGTTTTAGGAACTGAGATACCGCTTCTCTATCTGTCTCCAGGCAGTTCTGCCCACATGCAGATACACCCTCATAAGAGTACCTGGCATGAAGACTGTTATCCATGCTACACCATGCTTCAAGACAAAATTTCATTTATTCGTCATTAGAAAAAAAATATTTCATAATATATAATTAAATATTGGTTTGTGATGAATCAACTGTGCTTTAATCATGTTCAATTTACAACAATGAAAATACTCCCTGCATATTAGATATTTGCATTATGATTCATAACAGTAGCAAAATTATAGTTATGAAGTAGCAACGAAAATAATTTTATTGCTGGGGGTCACCACATCATGAGGAACTGTATTAAAGGGTGGAGGCATTAGGAAGGTTGAGAACCACTGCTTTAGAGGACCTAAAACTGAGACTTCCCCTCCCTCCCAATGTTTATTTGAAGATGCCAGAATCCTCTGTATGAGCCCATTGAAGGTTTTCCCTTTCCATTACTTACAGTGCCTCTGCTGACATCATGTCATGTTATGGAATTCCCATTTTAACTCGGAATTGCTTTTCTTAACTGTTTGAAACTAGTCCACATGCTACAAATACATTGAAGCTAGTTTCAATATGACTTCTGTAACCACTCAGGCCAGTGTTTAGATCTGATGGGGATGGTGCTGACTTTTCTCTTCTTTCTTGCCGTGTCTCTTTTCTTTTTATTTGAGAATAAAATGCATACAGAGGAAAACATGCAAACCAGAGTTGCAGAGCAATCTCATGAGCAGAGTGACAGCAAACCTCTATGTTTCTGGCCCTTTCTCCTTTTTCCCTTGCAGCCCTCCCTCTTTGCCTCCCCCCTCTTACTCCCACCCCACTCCAGCTTCACAATGCCTTTCAAAGTTGGCTTCTTTGAGTGTGAAAATCATTTTTATTAAAAAAAAATCATTTTTATTATTTTTTGCCTTAATAATAACAGTGTCATATAGTGTCTTTATGAGATCTATTGACTTTGCTGAGAATAACATCTTTCAAATTCACCCGTGCCCTGAAGTGTTTGTTAGTTCCATTATTGTTTTATAGAGATGTATAATATACCATTATATATCTATACCAGAATTTACTTCTCCATCCCTCCGCAGTGGGGTTTTCGGTTGTTTCCACGTTTGTTCTTATAGAAAGCACTACCATGAGCCTTGGAGCAGATGTGTCTATTCTAATTTTGTTTGTATTTCCTTGGGGCTATATCACTTAGAAAGACCGTACGGTCATATGGTATTTCTATTGATATTTGGGTAAAGAAGTGCCATGTTCTTTTCCATAGTGTCTGTAAAAGTCTAAATCCCACTCCCAAAATAGGAGCCTTCCAATCTCTCCACATGGTCTCCACCATTTGCTTTCTGTTACTTATTTTTTTAAAGTGTTCCTATCAGTGTTTCAGTGTTGGTATGAGATGGTTCCAATTCATTTTTCAATCTTCAACACGTATTCTTTAAGAACTATCTCTAAGTATGTGTAAGTATAGATACTTGTCATAGAAGAAATCATACACACACACACACACACACACACTTGCTGTTCCTTTCCACTTGAAGACGTCTTTCTTGTTTAGCTGTTCTAAAGCTAGTGTGCTAATCCCCACGTTCTGAAACCTGATAGTCTCTGGCTACCTTGCAGCCAGCCAGGGGCCACTTCCCATGGTTGTTATCCTACAAAGCCCATTTGTTTTTGTCAGTGTTGTATATCTTCCCGGTTTTAATTAGCACTGTTGGGTTTGATTAGGGTCTGCAGCTGTTCCTGGGATGAAGTCACTGTGTCTCAGTGCACTTCATCCCCATCCATTGTAATGGTCCAGCATTTCCGGTAATTAAACAATTGTTTCCTTCAAAACCTGAAACTGAGCAGTCATTGTCAACCTTCAGAAGCAGCAATATGAAGTCACAAAGTGCCTACCATCTGCTCCTTTCATGGGGCCATAAAAGAGCATTTCTGAAATGTTCCCACTTTTACATCATTACACCGACGGCAGTATCAGAACGCCCACTGCCAGTTGCCTGCATCTTCTGTCTATCCACACCTGTCTAATTTAATACTAAAATCCTGGGAGCCTGTAAGTAAAGTCAGCCTCACAAGCAAACCCCGTCAAAATGCTCTCCTTATTTTGTAAAACATGGACCAACCACCAGACCAGACCCCATCAAAATAGGACCAGGTCTATATGCACAAACACAAAGGAGAACCTTAAAAAAGAAACTCCTACTTCCAGTCTTCTTATATATTTATTCAGCTTGTATTTTTCCTATGGTCTAAATAACAAATGATGCACATAGACGAATTCTACAAATCCTGAAGTTGCAGGATTAATTTTCACCTGTGATTCAAGTATCTATTTCAAGTTCAGTAAACCAATTTCCGAGCAGCTTTCATTAGTATCAGGAACCCTAGTAGCATTGTGGTTCACCATTGGAGCTGCTAAGGTGCCCAGTTTGAATCCACCAGCCACCCTGAGGGAGGAAGAAGAGACTTTCTACTCTGGTGAATAGTTTGTCTAGAAGCCCACGCGGGACAATTCTGCCATATCCTCTAGGCTCACTATGATTTGGGATTGACCCAATGGCAATGAGTGCTCTTAGTATACAAAACTGAGCTTAGAATCATCAAAATGTGCCTATTACTCTAAAACCTGCTTGCCTAGGTTTAGCTGGTAATGGTAGACTTATTTGTTTGCTTGTTTTTATTCTTTCACTGCTTTGATTTTTCCCTACCCACTTAGTGTAGTACAGTATTCTGTTCTTGCAAGGATATGGTCCTCTGGGATTTCCTTTTCACACAACTTTAAATTCTGGTAACTGGACAGCATCCTAAGCTGCTCCTTGGGTCCCTCCTTTCCTATGACTTGATGTCTTGTCCAAGGTTAACAGTCTGGAGCCAGGGGCTGGAATTGATTTTCTTCTTTAACCCAGTCCTGCGCCTTGGTCTTCTCTCCGTGACTCGGTTCTTCCAACCAGGAACCCCCACTTCTCATTTCCTGATCTTTGAGATTCTCCTGCCCAAGGTATCCTGGATGGCACCTAAACATCTCCCAATTACATTTCTGAGCCACCGTCAAATGAGAACATTTACATTTATAAAGTCTAAGAATCAAAACCCACAGCAGAACAAGAAAGGCACAAGCACAGAAGGATGGGTGAGAGATGTACATCCTATCCCAGATCCTTATATGTTTATTCAGTTCATGTTTATGACGGATGTTAAAATGGAAACGTCTAAGCCATCTCTGATGCACATTGACAGAAGTGTATAAATTCAAATGTAGACTATGAGGTATTAATTTATTTTCATCTCCTTTATTACGAGGAGAATATATGACAAGCAAAAAACTTGGGAAAGGGTGGAGGTATTTGAATTTTGTGAAATCAGCTAGTTTGACAGCTCCTGTTTAGAAGCAGCTGCTTGTCAATTTAAATTCTTGAAGATTCACGCTATTTAAATGCTGCTTAGATTTTCACCAGGTGCACAAAATGCTCTCAAGTGCAATCAATTAAAAGTGCACAGATACCACGAAATTTATCAACATCCATGAAACCTCGCTGATGCCAGAAACAGGAACTGTCACTGTCCGGTACAAATGCTTTTTTCATGTCTAAGTTAATGTTATCATTTCAAATCACTGTCATAATTAAATGATACAATTATTCAGAATTTTATATGTCTAAGTTTTCTATGTAATATCAGATATACCTTTGTGAAATCTGAGTATATATATATATGAAATACAAAGAGAATTGTCATTTTTCCATTTCTGACTTTGCAAACAAATAGTTTATGAAACTCTATCCTTCATAAACAAAGAATGGTCCATGGACCAGCCCCCAGTATATCACCCTGGAGTTTGTTCAATGTAGACTCGCTTCATCCAGAATCCGCATGATCTCAATCAATTAAACATGACATTTAATGATGGCAGATTGAAGAAAACAGAGTGGCCACTCAAGTTTTCATTTTTCAAGGTTTAATTTTTGAAGGAGATTTGGTCATTGAATTGTAATGTAAATCTTCAAGGGTCGCATAACCAACTGAAGTAAAAGTTCCACGTGGTTCACGTATGTGCATGTGTCGAGTAGGAGTTATTTCCTTTGTGTCTAGGACCATGCTGTGCCTCACTATGGTTTTCTAGCCATTGGCTGTTTTACTAGCTTCGTGGGAGTTGTATCTTTTTGAGGTTTTAGCGACAGCAAGGACTTGCGAACAGTTGCCTGGTTCAGTGCATTTGATAAATGCCATGGAACTGTACCCTTCCTGGTGGGTGATTTACAATATGGAGGCTGTATCTCAAGATAGGGAAGGGAGAGGAAGTTGTGGGAAGAAGGTGAATGCGTTAACTCAGGTGAAGGAAAAGGTGAGATACAATAAGTGGGAAGTTGGCAAGGCATGAAGGAAGCAAGGGACTATTTCCAAGAGTTAAAGGCAACAGAAGAGTCTATACTGTCATATCCACAATAGAGTGGCGACAGTGATAGATACTTGGAAAGACACCCAGGCTAAGTAGGTATGAGGGAGGGGGAGTACAGTATACTTACAAAAATATATAGGATTGATATTTTGTACGTGCATATTTAACTTAGCTACAAATGCATCCATGAATGCAATGAAGCATCCATGAATGCAATGAAAGCATTGGACACTCTTTGAGGGAATGAGTTCTTGGGACTGTGGCATCAAGACCATAGTCTTGGGAGACACGAAATTCAACTGGCATACGACATCTTACAAAGCTCTACATGCTACTCTGGTTAGTAGTGACTTGGACGGCTTGTGAGTGGCCATCCAAGGTGCAATTAGTTGTCTCCCTGCAGCCGTCCCCCCTCCAGAGGGAAGAAGAGAAATACAAATTAAAAGACACATGGAAACAATTAGTCTAATAAACAACATAAACATTAGTTTCCACAACCCTGAGAAGAAATAGATGGTAACCGGCTACCACTGCAAACCACTCTGAAAAGGAGAAGGTCATATATAGAGTGGAACAAACTCAAAATCATAAAAGAGATCTGGATTACTATTTACATATAAGCTTTTAAGACTCCCAAGACTATAGCCTTTAGATGCATTTCAAGTCAGGAAATGACCGCAAATCAAGTGGCTGAATTTCAGACAAATGAAAGGCAGGCTTAGAAGGGGAACTCTACTAGCAATCAAAGGCATTCACCCAAAGACAAAATTCAAAGAGTCAGGAAAGGAGGAGAAACGAACACAGGAATCCGAGGGAGAAAGGGGGATATGTGATGAGGGGCTTCTGATCAATGAGTTGTTGAATGTAAAACTGATGATCTCATCATAGACCTTCACCAAATTCACAGTCAACATAGTTTAAAATTAAATTATTCTTAAAAGCAATTTAAATATGTAAAGAACCAAACAAATTGAGTTGGGAAACTACCAGTGGATTTATCTTATTCTCTTCAAATATTATGCTCCATTGATTTGGAAAATCAGCATTTAATTGTATAGACAAACTGTACTTTTTTTCTTAATGTTGTTATGCATTAATAATCATTTCAATGATCAAAAATAGATCTTTGAATGCTATAAAGCTTGTATTGTTACCTGGAAAAATAGAAAAGTCAACATTATTTTCAAGGGTCACTAACGAATTGCATATCTACTAACCCACTATTGTTGTTTCTGGGAGTTTTACTTACTTACTAGCACCTGTACAACTTGGTAAGCATAGTTGTCCAACAAAGATGATGGAAATTAAATGTGAGTGTGTGTGTTTCACAGAGGTCCTTACAGCATTCATTCTGGTTCCACCTCCTGCTGCGAATTTGAATTTGCACTCTGGAAATACGGTCTTGGAATGTACATTTGAAGAAGATCCCCAAGTGAGTCTTATAGATCACAGAAGCATGCATTAGAAGCACCTGGGAAACATATTAAATCACCTGGGAAACATATTAAACCACAGTTTTCCTGGGGCAAAAAGGCAAATTTTCAGCAAGAGTTTGAACCGGAATGAACCAATTCAAAGCCTTGGTTTTATATCCTTTGAATGTAGTATTTGGGAGGGATAAAAAAGTTAATCCAATATTAAGATAGAAATTATAATAAAATGAAGACAAGAACATGAAAAGTATCCGTCCATCTTTTAGGACAAACCAACTTTGAAATTAATTTCTAGAGGAAAAGCTAATATTTTAATGATGAGCTATAATTTTCCATTTAATTATCTTTTAAGGAACGGTCACATTTTATTGCAAAGACTAATTAATTCACTGTACTGCTTTGCTAGTAGCATGGAAACCATGGTTATTAGAGGGAAATAACAAGAGTTTCTAGTAAAAGGATTAACTTAGGTGGCGAGCAGGCTTCTGTATTTAACCCTGACAGTTAAAATGCAAATATACATTCCTCTTGTAGAACCAGTGAAGATGTGAAGTTGGATTGCTTCCTCACTATGGCCACTGAATTACTGCTGACTCACAATAATCCTTTCAGACAGTAGACTCATTTCCGCAGTGTACCACTATGGTCCCTTGGCTAGTAAATAAACAACATTGACGATGCTGATGAATGTATTGTAATACGAAGTCATTTAAGATGGGTTGAATCCCACGAATCTAAAAATAAAGCAAAATAAAACCAAAAAACCCTTTTGCATTGAATTCCAAAAAAACAGCAAGCAAAATGCTTCCCTAGCAGAGGTGCACAATTTCCATAGAAGGAATAACAGAAATAATTTTACCCATCTCTTTAATAGCAAGGTACATTTTCATATTACATCTTAACACTTCCAGAACACATGAACACTTTACCCATAAAAAGCAAAGTATCTAGATTTTGCCACAGTTTTGAACATCTGTGTGGTTAATTACAGCTAGATGAAGAAATGGTATGTTGTTCTCTATAGTGAATTGAAAGACTTGATCTGCATCTACAAGAAAAACATGCTTTCCTGTGTCCTGGAGGCATACTGACCACACTGACTATTAGATGGTATCATAAACTATAGGGAGGCGAATGTGATAATCACTACACTACGGAAACCAGGGGCCTCGGGGAGGAGACGAGCCAGTCAGGGTGCGATGTAGCAACGATGAAAAATACAACTTTCCTCTAGTTACTGAATGCTTCCTCCCCACCCCCACTATCATGATACGAATTCTACCTTGCAAGTCTGGCTAGATCAGAGGAGGTACACTGGTGAAGATGGAAACTGGAAACACAGGGAATCCAGGGCAGATGATTCCTTCAGGACCAGTGGTGTGAGTGGCGATACTGGGAGGATGGAGGGAGAGTGGGTTGGAAGGAGGGAACCGATTACAAGGATCTACATGTGACCTCCTCCCTGGGGGACAGACACCGGAGAAGTGGGTGAGGGGAGACGTCGGACAGGGCAAGATATGACAAAATAATAATTTATAAACTATCAAGGGCTCATGATGGATGGGGGGCGGGGAGGGAGGGGAAAAATGAGGACCTAATGCCGGGGGCTTAAGTTGAGAGGAAATGTTTTGAGAATGATGAGGGCAATGAATGTACAAATGCACTTTACACAATTGATGTATGTATGGAGTGTGATAAGAGTTGTATGAGCCCCTAATAAAATATAAGTCATTTTTAGATCCACAGTTCATTTCCCATGAAGAGGTCCATGCTGAGAGGTGTCTCTCAGTCAGTTCGGACTCCGGGTGAGTCCAGGGACAACAGAGTGGAACCCGGTCCCGTCCTGCATCCTCCTCACCACTGTTAGGTCAGAGCTCATTGTTTCAGCCACGGTGTCGATTCTCCTCAATGAGGACCTTCCTTTGTCTCACTGCTCCTCCACTGGACCAGGCCCGAGGCCATCGGGAACATGGGCTCCTACTTTTCTTGCACACCTGGCTTCCACTGCTGTGGCAGCCTTGTCATCTTTAATAACAGCTAGAGAAGGAACTCGCAGGGGGATGATTCATGGAACAGCAGGTTTGAAAAGTAAAAACGAATATTCTCCAGGCCATTATTGCTAGTGCCACCCAATAACTCTGAAGACAAGTCATTGGTTCGTCCCAGGACCCGAGACAGCAGCAAAGGGGTCTGGGGACTCTTCTCTATCTCAGTAGGCAAGGCAAAAGGATAAAACTAGGATATTGCTACTACTTGGAAGCAATATTGAAGGCACAGTGAATAAGCACGTGATTGCTAACTAATCACCTGAACCCACCAGTCACTCCAGGGAGAATATGTTGCAGTCTTGACTTGGCTGCCCTTGGGTGCCCTAGGGGACAGTTTTATGCTTTCGAATAGGATTTCTATGAGTTGGAATTGACTTGGGACAGGAGGGTTGATTGTACTAGCTACTAAAGAAGAAGGTGAAAATGAATATTGAAAGGCAACAGCAGTCTATGATAAAACAAAACATGTATATCTTTTATGTAAAGTTTTATTTTTCCAACTAGTATGTTTAAATATCCAACTATGAAAGGAAATGCATTTCATCATAGTCAGAATTAATGTTAAAATACAATATGTAGAAATACCTTTTGAGGTTTTTTTCGTATCACATATAAAGTTCTCATATTTTGTTTATAACAAAGAAGGTCATTACATACAAGCTAAATACAGCTTTCAGGCCTCCCCACCCAGCAAGGGCACGTGGTAGCTTGGACATGATCATCTACCTTTCTTTATCTGCCAGGATATGCCCTATCTGCCTTCCCTCTATGTCTTGTTCTCTCTGGATGTTTTGAGAACAAGTGAATGTGGGATATTTGGGAGGAAATATTTGAAAACTTACAATTTTCAATACCAAAAGGCTATGGTTTCTTAAACCTTTCCTCTGAAAATTACTCTATTCTGAGTAATCCTGCCCATCTGTCTCTTATAGCAGCTAATAGGTTTCTGGATTTATTTAAAGTCTCCTTCAAGTTTGTTTTGCACCGTTCCCTTTAACTTGGCAATAGAAGTGAGGACATTTGCATTCCTGTGATCTGTATTAATAGAGCAAAGTTAGGGAGCAGGGCTAGAGCTTGTTTCAGCCATGAACTCCTGTGAATCTATGTTGCGCATACTCTTTTGTGGATAAGCCAGTGTCCAGGGCCTGTGTGAGACACACAACGGGAGGCAAGCTGACTTGTTCTAACTTACTAATGTGAAATGTGGTGAAAGAAGCAAAGCTATTCAGTGCCGAGTAGTGAGTGGGCACACGGAAGCCCATGCCTCCCTTGCTTACAGCATACCCCATCCCATCAGGGATTGTAAATGGTGGGGAAGCTGGGAATTTATAAAAAGGTGCTGGAATTGGGAGGCAGACAGATGCCAGCCAGCTTGACCCCAAAGTGGTATCTTTGATGTGGTGAAAACATGATTTTTTTTCCATGGCAGGTTAGTAAATAAACACAAATAAGCCCATGCTTATCTTGCTTAATGGGTAATCAGACACCTTCTCCAATGAGGCAATCCGGAAACTCCTCTGATCCATTTTTAGTAAGTTGCAAAACCAAAGCATGTTGTTAAAACAGAAGTCAACAGACAAAACAGGTAATAGAAATACTTGGCCAGATTCTGTTTCAGAATGTACAGCTTGATGCATGACGTTACTTGGCATAAACTAACATATTTTATTAGTTTTCTTCATATTGGGCTCATAATGATGCACACATATTCACTGCCATCAAGTTGGTTCCTACTTATGGTGACCTTATAGGACAGGGGAGAACTGTCCTATTTGAGTTTACAAGAGTGTGGTTCTCAACCTTCCTAATGCCACAACCCTTTAATATAGTTCTTCATGTTGTAGTCGCCCCCAGCCATAACATTATTTTCATTGCTACTTCATAACTGTAATTTTGCTAGTTATGAATCGTCATGTAAATGTCTGATATGCAGGGTGTATTTTCACTGTTACAAATTGAACATAATTAAAGCATATGATTCATCACAAAAATAATACGTAATTATATATTGTGCAATATTTATTTCTAATGACAAATAAATGTAATTTTGTCTTGAAGCATGGTGTAGCATGGGGAACAGTCTTCATGCTGGGTACTCATATGTAGGCATATCTGCATGTGGGCGGACCCGCCTGGAGATGGATGGAGGAGCGGTGTTTCAGTTCCTAAGACCATTAGAAATGAGTATTCTGATGGTCTTAGCCAACCCCTGTGAAAGGGTCATTCGACCCCCAAAGGGGTCGCGACCCACAGGCTGAGAACCACTGCTGTAACACTGTACAGGAATAGGAAGTCTTGTGTTTCTCCTGTGGAGCAGCTGGTTGTTTTGAACTGGTGACCAATGCATAGCCATATGCCACTAGAACTCCAAAATATATACTGAAATGTGTATCTAGCATATATCAAGTCTACTTAATATGCATTACTCATTATGGCAATCTTGGCTTCAGGTGGCCAAGATGGTTGTGTCAAGAATATTACTTTTGCAGGCAATTGCACCTTTTAGGAAATGTGTAAATGGGTGAAATAAATAAATAAGAGTAGATTTATGTAATTAGATGCAAAATAAAATGTAGTATTTGTTAGGTAACTATTATGGATATGGATATAGATAAAATATAGGAAAACATGAAAATTGTAGGAAAACACTCATCACCATGCATGTGGTTTTGTGTGTGCAGTCCCTAGTTAGGGCTTACGTCCCAGCTGTGTGAGGCGCGATGAGACAGTCAGGAGGTACAGCTGGGAACTTCAGTTTACCAATTTGAACAATTGAAGGATGGCTTCCTCTGGGTAATTTCTAAATATTCTTCTCTTAAATTGTTATGATGTTTTAGGAAGACACAATCTTACCGTATTGTTTGTATAATCATTCAAAGATTTGTTTTAAAAAAACGGCAAATGCTAGGAAATATGTCATTTCTGAGTTCGTTTTGAACCTGATATCTTAGCTGACTGAACTCACTAATTGTTGTCGAGTCAGTTCTGACTCATAGCAACCCTAAAAGCGGGGTAGGATTGTCCCTGATGGTGTCTGAGACACTAACACTTTGCTAGAGTAGAAAGCCCTATCACCCTCCCTCTGAGCTGCTGGTGATTTTGAACTGCCGACCTTGCCATTAGCAGCCAAATACATCACCACTAAACCACTAGTGCTCCTTTTTAATGGACACAGGCATCCATTAATGTAGCTATTTGAATCCAGAATGTGGGTGTGGACCTAAATAGAGACCCTGCAAATCATTCCATATAAAATAAAAATTCCCTATGCATTGACTTCCGTCTGATTATCGTTGTCACCCAGTGTAAGTAGATAGAATTAGCCATTCAGCATTCACATTCTCTGAAGATGTGTCAATTCTAAAATGGTTTTAATTAAGTCAAATAAGCCACGCTAATGGTTTTTCATTCAGATATACTAGATCAATATAAGAAATCTTTACATTTTAGCTCAGTTAGACATTATTTTTGATGATCAGCATTTTACTTCTTTGGCTCTACCTGGCCCAGATTACCTCTTTGAACTCTACCTTGAAAATGAGCCAGTGATAATATTTTGTTTCAATCAATGACATTGACTCAATTTAGAGTGCTGATCACCTGAAAATCATATATTTACATGCAAATATGTGTTAAAAATATACCTCTCCAAACATGGGACTAATAAAGATGTTCTGCATAGTCTGGTCTTAGCTGGAAGCTCTGCTGAGACCTGCCTGATTTGGATGATCCTTCTGGTATGTGAAATACCAGTGACACAGCTTCCAGCAGCACAGCAACACAAAAACAACCAGAGTCCAACACATTGACAGGACAACAAGCTGATTCAGGCGAGGGGCAGCGGACAAGAAGAAAGCGCTTGACGAGAGTGATCGACACTCTCCAGACTAGAGTGTCTGCCGCACGGGCTCTACCGCGAGAACAGTGGTGAGGATGCGGCGGGCGGGGCGGTGTTTCCATCTGTTGTACCCGGGCGTCCAGGTGTCAGAAATGAGTCCAGGGCAACCAGCAACGGCAGTCTTGAGATTGTTTTTGAGTGGTCAGCACAGTCTTAAAACTCAGAACAATCTTGACCTTCATTATAGCAGAAATTCCATGTAGCTTATAAGGATCCAGGCTGCTAAGCCGTATTTATAAGTAAGAAAACCCCTTTCTTCCCATATATGATGTAAACTGAGTGTATGGTTAAACTTATGGAGGCTGGAATCTGCATCAGAACCCTTCAGAAAAGAAAAACTCAAATATTTTCTACTGAAGGAGAGTAGTAGAAAGACACGACCCATCGATGGCTGAAAACTTGCAAGATCCAGGAAAACAAGCCAGTTCCCTAGAGTCCCAGCTGTTCGCCTGTATAATGGATACAACTCATGAAAGATTGAAAAGGAATATGTTTTTTCCTGGTCAAAAGGACACAGAAAGCAAACACAAAGCCGAATTCTTACTAACTTAGGGTAGAAGATGGGCTGTTTGCCTTAGTCACTGGCTGATATTTAAGTAAAATCCAGCCTTTTGTCTACCTTTCTAATCCCCTCTTCGATTCCATCAGTATTGGGGAAGCCTCTGGAGATGAGGGGCAGTGCCAGGAGTCTTTGTACTGAAAAGAGCAGGGTTGTTTCCTGTTCATTCTTCCAGAATTGCTAGTTCCAAGAATATAGTTGGAGGTACAATAAGAAATGAATAAATGGATTTTTAAAACACACTTGATACTGCTTAACAGCACAGCTTTGCACCTTCAGTTATGTTCAGTCTTTCCCGAAGAGGTCAAGAATTGTTCAAATTCCCATGCTGATTTAAGGGTCCACTCTCTTATAAACAGTGAGCTGCCCACACTGATTTACTTTCCTACAGTCCACAATAAAAGCATAAGAACACATGACCTTTCTTGCCCTTCCACTCTTTTTTGTTTTTAATTAAATCATTTGGGGTCTCGTACAACTCTTATCACAATCCATACATACATCCATTGTGTCAAGCACGTTTGTACATTTGTTCTCATCATCATTCTCAAAACATTTGCTTTCTACTTGAGCCTTTGTTATTAGCTCCTCATTTTCCCCCTCCTTTCCCGCTTGCCGCTCTCTCATGGACCCTTGATAATTTATAAATTATAATTGTTTTGTTATATCTTACACTCTCTGACATCTCCCTTCACCCACTTTTCTGTAGTCCATCCCCCAGGGAGGTTATATGTAGATCCTTGTCATCAGTTCCCCCTTTCTACCCCACATTCTGCCCTTCCACTCTTATTTAGACCATATGTAGTGTTTTATAGAATTTTTTCTTTGTTATGCCTTGAGGGAGAACTTTTGCATGGTTTTCAGTGTTTATAGAATACCTAGAGAATAGTAAACAACAGTCACCACAACAACAAAACCCCCTTAAACTCATAGTCAATCGAGTTGATTCCAATTCATAGTGACTCTAGAGGAGAGAGAAGAAGTGACCATTTGGGTTTCCAAGTCTGCAAATCTTTACAAGTGCAGAAAACCTCATCTTTCTCCCTTGAAATTGTTGTTGAGTTTGAACTGCTGACCTTAAAGCTCAATGCGTAATTGCTACACCACCAGAAGTAGTTTAAAACCAATGATAAAATTTATAATAGTTCCTCAATCTGCATTTATCAGTGGCCACAAAAACCGTTCATAATAGAGACACAGTAAAATGTACATTCAGCTAGGGATGCTTTAAACAATTTCCAAGATCACTTGTATGTGTATGTGCATGTGCGATGTGTATTTTCTTGAAATCTTGACACTGTTGGGTATGCTTGTGTCTGTATCAATGAAATAGTTGTTTTATTTTATAAATATCTAATTCAATCACCTGCTTACCCTAATGTCTCGCGAGACCAAGCAGTCTTTAAAGCAGACATTAGAAGGCCTCCTTACAATGGGTTACACCCCCAAAATGAAAGCCCAGGGGAGGTTGGAATTACTCATTTTTCCTGCCAGGGGAGCATCAAACAAAGTGGAGCTGAGTTAGTGTTATCACCTGGGAAGGTGACAATGAATTTTTGGTCACAGTTAATGTTTTTGTCAAAGTGAGTTTTTTTGTCAAAGCAGTTTTGCTGGAACCAGTTTTGTGGTTGTTCTTTGTGATGACTGATTTAAGAGAACAGTGTATGGCTGTGAAAAACTTTCTTCTCAGGAAAAATGCCACAGAAACTGTTGTGATGTTGGACACAGCTTACAAGGACAGCACTATGGGAAAAATTCAAGTCTATGAGTGAT
>NW_022111300.1:53972434-54000018 GCF_000313985.2 Echinops telfairi
CATCCTCTCAAACGTGGCTCTTGCATTGCCAAAGTTCACACACAGGAGAAAGTAAGGGTAGTGCCACCATTTACTCTGAGGAAAATGAGGGTCCCTTGTGGCAAGGTTTGAGCAGAACCATGATACGACCTGCGTGTTAAAGAAGGACTTGCACATCTTGTGTTGTGGCGGACAGAGGAGAGAGGACAAATGTAAAACAGAGATACTTGTTTCGGGAGCAATAGGCTTACGTGACAATCCGAGAGGGAGAAGGCACATGGTAGCAATGGCTGCCTCACTCTCCCGAGGCGACTTCAGCTCACAGCAACCCCAGGGCGAAGGAGGACTGCCCTGTGGGTTTCCCACATGAAAATCTGGATGGTAGTAGAGAGTCATGTTTCTCCTGCAGAGCAGTCGGTGGGTTCAAACTGACGACCTTATTGGTAGTAGCCTAAGGTATAGTCCTCGACATTACCAGACTCGGTAGCATTGGAGAAGGTTCTACAATGGTCAGTCAGTGAAATTATTTGTCTTATTATTTCACAAATAATGTGCAGTTATTTATTTTCCCAAGCAAGCATGTTTACTGAAGAGCAAATTCAGAAGGGGGTGACATTTGGGGGAGGGTACAGAACATGTAATTTAGTTATATAAAGGTAAGTATAGTTGATAAGTGGTCAAGCCAACAGACTATCTGGGAGGTTTTAGAGAAAGCAATGTTCTTACATTTGCTCCTAAGATTTTCCATGCACACATCAGAGATATTGAAGGCTGGGATACAGATCATTGCTATCAAATGAATATCACAATCAAGGGAGTAACACAAGAGAGGGAAGTCAGGGGAAGGCAAGGGGAATGTCAACAAACCCAGAAACAAGGTCAAAGGTGATCTAACATTGATGGCAAGGAGGGCATAGGATTCCTGCTGAGGCTTGATCAAGGGCAATGCAACCGAGAGGAATTAGTGAAACTAAAATGAAGGTTGAACATGATAGTAGGACAAGAGGAAAGTAAAAGAAAATGGAGGAAATAACTAGGAGGCAAAGGGCATTTATAGAGGTATAATAACTACAGGCATTTATACATGTAAATATATTTATGTATAACAACAGGGAAATACATCTATTTACATATATTTATATGTTAAGAATTAAGGTATCAGATTGACATTGGGCCTCTACTTAAGTACTCCCTCAACATAAGAACACTTTGTTGTAATAAGCCATCATTCTGCAATCTTACCTTCCTGACATAATGGTTGAAGACAAAATGGGTGCATAAGCAAATGTGGTGAAGAAAGCTGATGGTGCCCCAGCTAGTAAAAGATACAGCATCTTGGGTCTTAAAGGTTTGAAGATAAACAAGTAGCCATCTATCTGAGATGAAACAAAGCCCAAATGGAAGAAGCACACCAGCCTGTGTGGTCATGAGTGTCAATGGGATCAGGTATTAGGCAGCAAAGACCCAGAACAACAAATTATATCAATGTGAATGAGAGGGAGCACAGAGTGGAGACCCAAAGCCCATCCTGTAGACAACTGGACATCCACTTACAAAAGGGTGACAAGGAAGAGATGAGCCAGTCAGGGTGCAGTAAAGCAATGATAAAACATACAACTTTCATCTAGTTTTTTAATGCTTCCTCCCCCCCACTATCATGATTCCAATTCTACCTTGCAAGTCCATCTACACCAGAGCATGTACACTGGTACAGATAAGAGCTGGAAATACAAGGAATCCAAGACAGATGAACCCCTCAGGATGAATAATGAAAGTAGTGATACCAAGAGGGGAAGGGGAAGGTCGGGGGAGAAAGGGGGAACTGATCACCATGATCTATCTATAACCCCCTCCCAGGAGGATGAATAACAGAAAAGTAGGTGAAGGGAGACAGCAGTCAGTATAAGACATGAAAAAAAAACCATCATAAATTATCAAGGGTTCATGAGGGAGGGAGGGAGGGTGTGTTTTGGGGGTATGGCGGTCAAAGAGCTGATACCAAGGGCTCCAGTAAAAAGAAAATGTTTTGAAAATGATGATAGCAACAAATGTACAAATGTGCTTGACACAATGAAGGGGTGGATGGGTTGTGATATGCATTGTAAGAGCCTGCAATAAAATGATTAAAAAACAAAAAGAATTAACTCCCATTTGCCTAATGGCTACAAAACATTGTGAAATAGGGGTAGTCCAAAATATACACATATCCCCTCCTCAGAGGGCAGTGGTGAACCCCCACAAGCACTTCTCTCCAAGCCTTCACAGTCCTTTTGACCCCGCAGGTATCGCACGTGCATCCCATGGCACATAATGATGTCCAAGCCTGGGGCTGCCATGCCTGTTCTGATTTACTGAAATCCCCTGTGGGTCGGAACAGAACCACATTCTGTAGAGCACCAGGCTTTCTCTCAGGGGCCTCTGGGAGCACTCACACTGCCAGCATGGTGCTGAGCAACTGCGTGTGAACCTTTTGCAACAACCCACAGTGACAGGGATGTCTAGGCATATAGACATGGAGGACCACTCAAAGGGCAACCCGTCAGTGGACTCTTAGAACATAAATGTAAGCAAAAGGATGGTTGTTGCTGGGAAAGCAGAACAAAGTCTGCTACTGTCACGAAAATAAGGCCATTAGGTTTCTATGCTCCTATTAAACTGAAGGAGACTGAGGTGTAATTAAGAAAGGTTATGTAAAATATAAACAACTCCATTTTTGAAAGTATACAATACTGTATTTTTTTCTTAGAGAAAATCTGTTTTCAATTATTACTCAAGAGAATCGGTAAAACATATGTATTCATGCCCATAAATATTATTTGTCCGTAATTTTTCTTGTATTTTTTTTTTTGCTTGTTTTATGAAGAGGGTTATGGTCACATTTTAAATCTAATCAGGAAGGACACCTCCTCTGTGCTTTCTGAAAGCATTTATATCCTTTGGGCTTTCTTTCTCAGCTTTTATTTCACAATTTACCAGTAAAACCATCTGGAAGTGTGGAAAGATTTTCATTACTAACTTGTTTTCTTTAAGAGTTTTAAAGGTATTCAGACTTTCTATTTCTTCCTTAATCTATTTGGCATTTTTCCAAGGAATTCGTGATTTTAACCTACTGGAATGAAGTTATTAGTGATATCAGTTATCTGTTTACTAATGGTCTTCATCACATAGATATTTTGAGGGCGATTTTTAGGAGTCTGCTTTTCTGTAGGTTGTTCCTCTTTTCTACTTGACTTCCCAGGCCACCCCAACAAGTAGGTGAAGACTCACATTGACCCTACAGGGACTTGCCAGGCCACCCCAACAAGTAGGTGAAGACTCACATTGACCCTATAGGGTAGGGCAGAACGGCCCCTGGGTATTTCAGGCGGTAAATCTTGACCGAGCAGAATGCTTCATTTTTCTCTTGAGGAGCAGCTGGTGGGTGCAACAACTGAATTTTCTGTGAGTAGCACAGAGTATCACCCACTACACCACCAGGACTCTGTACTTTGACCTTGCATCAGGAAAATACAGGACATAACTGATTTGTGTTTTGTTTTGCTTGTGTTCTTCAGTATAACAAATGGATACTTTTTGCCTGGTGAGTTGAAGTCACTTTTGAGATTTATGACTTTTTGTATAAGTTTTAATTATTTTCATTATTTTATACTGTATTTCTATTTGTACCCCATTGCTCTTCCTTTTTGTCAGTTGCTGTTTCTGTGAAGAACGGCTGCATTTTAAAATCCATCTATAGTTGAGTGGTCATGGATGTTGCCCTTGATACCATCCCACAATTTGTCTGGTGTTCAGTAATGAAAATGTTCCAGGCATCCATCTGCTCTTGAAATGTTCTCCAAAACCAGGCAAGACATCTCAAAGCTATACTATGGCTCTTATGGACTGGTTTTCATTTTCTTCTGCTGCTTCCAGTTTCACTTGCATGTGATCATTTGATGGCCTGTTTTGCAGTTGGCCCGTAGATTTGCTCTCTTTGATGACATTGAGCTTCACGCTCACCTCTTTCCACAGATGTAGTCAATTTTATTCCTTTGAATTCTAGCTAGTGAGGTCCATGTGTATAGTCACCAAATATGTTGGTGAAAAAGGCATTAAAATCAATAAGTCAATAGACTTGAAAGATTCTACCAGGCAATCTCCAGCATCATTTCTATTACCAAGGTCATATTTTCCAGCTACTGATTATTCATCTTTATTTTGATCTTTTGTATTCCCATCACCAGTAATTATCTTGTTTTAATGTTTCATCAATTTCAGACTGTAGAAGTTGATGAAAGTATTTTTGGCATTAGTGGTTGATGTATAAATTTGAATAATAATCATATTAACTAGTCTCCCTCACGGACATACAGGTAATCTCCTGGAACTAGAATTACTGCATTTTGGGATAGATCTTTAGTTGTTTCCTTTAATAAGGAATGTGATACAATTCTTCTTTAATGTGTCACTCCTGGCATAGTAGACCATATGATCATGTGATTGCCTGATTCAAATTAGCCAATGCCAGTACATTAAAATTCACTAATGATCAACACATATTGCTCATCATGTGTTCCATTTAACTTTCGGATTTTCCTTTTCCAATAACACCTTCCAATTCCCTTTGTACATTTAACATTCTTGTTATTTATAGATGTTTACCCCTATTTCTTCACATTTTCTGTGGTGCGACGTGAGCAAGTGAAGAGCCACACATCTTTCTCCAGCCACATCATCAAGGTAACCTCTCCTGTAAGGAGCGAGCTCTTCTATAATTGTGTTTTGAGAGCCTGCCTTCTAACCTGAGAGGCTCAAATTCGAGCACTGTTCCATTGGAAGTCATAACATTTTCACTGGTTACCACTCTTCTCCATCATGGGAATGTCAGACATGTGAAGTGGAAGCTTTAGCACAGTTTTTACCTGCAATATAACTATACAATGTGAGCTTCCAAATGCCTATGTTCTTGTAAGCTCCGTAGCAATGACTTTTGTTTTTTGAGATATGAAATTGACCAAGGACTTTTAGCATGTGGGCACTTAGAATTGACCAGGATGTGTGTGGGACCATCGATTCTCTCTCTGGCTCTCACTCTCATGCTCTCTCTCGCTCTCTCTTTCTCAGTGACATGGCATTTGCTACATCTTTCACTTTGTCACCATCCATTGCAATCATAATAAGTATAATAAATTATTGCCAGTTGAACATTTTTGACATGTACAGTTTGGCAACAACTATGTTCACTGCACTGTACAACCATCCTCACTATTTCCAAAGGATGCCTTGTCCATGATCAGAAACTCACTGCCTCCTAAGCAACGACTTAACTTCCTCTCTCCTCTGATTCTGGTAACGTCTAATAAACCTTTCTCTATATACATTTCTCTATTCTAGACTAGTGATAAAACTGGAAGCCTGTAATCGTGGCTTGGATTATGTGTTGAGTTATGATTATCACCTATTAGTGAGCACAGTAGGCAAACGTGATTTCTGGGGCATTTTAAATGACACACACGAATTTGACTTGGGAGATAATTTTTTCAGACATACACATATATTAGTTAAACTCCATCGGGTTTTATGGGAATTTATCACCAAATCTAAGGAGAGACTCCATTCTCCTATGTGGACCACAAATTAATTGCTAGGTTATTTTCAGCCGGCAAGGAATAAGATAATCAGAAATTCCAGAGAGTTCCATTTTTCAGAAGGTATTTCAATAAATTGCCTTTGCGTTATGTTCAGGGTAGCATGACTAAGGATCAGACATTGTTTCTCTTAAAAGCTGAGCCTTCTGCTCTTTGAAAGGTTTCAAAAGCTCTCTAGCAGGATGGGAAATTCCCTTCCTCTCCTCCTACCAGAGCACAGCAAGATGGAGAGATAAACATGTATAATTGCCTTTTGTGTGACTGAATCATGGTCTTCCCCTCTCTAAATAACATGTCTCTTTGACCTCAGAAGATCAATACTGATGTCACAGTCACATTCCTTTTCCATTGGAGCAAAAAGAACACATATTGTACAAATAGAATAGCAGGTCTGTCTACTCTTTTTTCAGGTTTTAAAAACTTTTAGATGAAAATATGAATTTTCTGTTAATAGTGCATCATGACTTCCAAATATTCACAAAATATCTGGCCCACCTTTCGTGAAGAGATGACATCTAATTCTGCTCCAGCTGAACAGAGACTAGCCTCAGTGCCTTCCTTCTACTGAAGACACTGGGAGTAAGTCACCTGTGGGCCAGGGGAGAGATGGCACAAATTCTCTTTGTGCTTGTACAACTTTGGAAACCTGAGCCACCATGAAGGTTATCTGGCTACCCTGATGTGACCATGAGAGGAGATATACAGGCAGTTGATATCCAAAGGGTTCAACTGATCACCTAGCCACAGTTTGAATCCTCCCAGCACCAACTATTAAACACACACACACACACACACACACACACACACAATCAGGGTAAACCTCACCTGATTCCAGCCTCAGTCTTCTTGCTTACCAACTGAATCCTAGGCATCATTAGACACAGGACAAAACCAAATGATGTTTCATGTCACAAAGTCTTGGATAGCTGTTTTGTAGCTAGTGGAACACAATGAAATGGCTTGGGCCATGGGACCATGTTTTAGTGACTGCTGATGATCCCCTGTTTCTAAAGGGTGGGAAATTGCCACCTGTCAAGAGTCTTTATTGAACAACCAATATCTTAGCATTTTAAGAACTGGCAAAATATTGTGTGACCCATGGGACTGTCAACTGGTGACACTATATAACCCATGGGACTGATCAGCAGTTAGAATCCACCAGCAAAAGACTATAGTTTCTGTTCCCTTAAAGGTGTACAGACTGAGAAATACAAAGGGCCAGTTCTTCTCTGTCTGTAGGATTGCTATAGGGTCTCTGTGAGCTGGGATCCACATGTCAATGAGTTTTGTTTGTTTGTTTGTTGTGTGTGTGTCTGTGTGTTAATCAAGGATCCCTAGTGGTGCAGGGATTCACATTGAGCTTGGCTTTGAGGTGCTAACTGCAAGGTAGATACTTCAAACTCCCCATCTGCTCAGCGGGGAATATTTATTCCCAATATTTTCTCAGTGTTATGTGAAATATTTTTTCACATAAATATTTATAGCCTCAATGGGACAGCTCTATTCTGTCCTGTAGGATTACTGTGGGTGACAGTTGACTTGTGACGGTATATTGTGTATCTTTACAATTCAGACATCCATATATTTTAAAGAAATATAACTTGTATGATTCCTTTTTAGAGATCATTCAATCCTTCATGTGAAACCAGTGCTAACTTACTAAAATATTCTTTTAAAAATTCTCTACTTGGTCATTGAAACCTACACTTTGAATATTGAATGTTTTTATTGCTTATGCAACTATGTCCTGCAATAAGAAAAATCAAGACTTTGGGAAAACATTTATGAAAGATATTTTTTGCTATTGAGAAAAATAAACACGATATGGCAGTATAAATTAAAATGTTCACATCATGTACTAATTTCTTTTAAAAATATTGAGTTTGTTAATATTATCTGAGAAAAAATAACTTTGCTGTAAACAACAGATGTTTGAATTCCGATGTACAGACTCAAACCACAGGTAGGAAGATTTCATTAGAGTTGAGTTTTACACCGCCAACTGGAAATGTGAAATATACTTTGCAAATGTATTATATAATACCCTTTTATAGATTGATTTTTAAAAGAAGTACTTCTTCCATTAATTTCACATGCAAAGTCACAAAAGATGAGAGTTCATTTTCAGTATCCATCATTTTCATTACAAGATATTTCATCAAAGATAATAGTAGATAATAAAGCCAGATGAATTTGAGTTTTATCTGCTCTTTCTTCTCTGATTTGCTTCTCTACCCTACTCCCTGCTCCCCCAGTGAACTAGTGAACAGTGACCAACAGGAGAAAACCTGCGAGGGAAAAGGTCTTGGGAGATTGATGAAGCAGATAATTAGCTTCTAAGTAATTAAGATTTTGACTATTCCTAGCACAAAATTTATTACCCCCGAGAAACTGAAAAGAACCAACCCACAGGAATAATCTTGTCTGTTTGCTAACATTTGCCTGATTAAGAATTTTACTTCAGTAGTTTATTCATTTTACAGTATTTGCTTCTGTCAGTCCACTGAGATACCAAGATGATCGTCCTTTCAAGGTTGTTACTTTTCCTTGAAAAGTGCATAGCTGGAAAAATATAAGCACTTCAATCCCCTGCCAAATGCTGTCTTTAAAACTCACCAATTCTCCAATATTTCCATTTTTTAATTTCTGCATATTAAATTTTAGAAAAGATAGATTATAGCCTTTGAAATGAATGAACAACACACACACACACACACACACAACATTGCCATTAGGTTTATTCAGACTCATAGTGACCCCAACATACAAAATGAAAATAGCCCCTAGGCATGTCAAGACTGTAAATCTTCATTGGAACAAGCAGCTTCATCTTCCTCCTGTGGAGTGGCTGGTGGAGTTGACCCCCCAACCTTGCAATTGATATGAATAAGAACAATGTAAATAAAATGTTATTTATTTAAAACAAGCTTTATTGCTGTTGTTATACTTTTATCAATGTACTTGCCCATATTATCATTTTTACATTGCATTGTAAAAGACCTCTTTGAAGTTTAAAACCTAAGATGCCACTCTGAGGACTAAGGTGTGACTGACCCCAGCCCAGATCTTTGCCATCTCCGGTGGTGGAAGGTAGACAATGAAAATGAAAGGCTGAAGACTTTTTGATGCACTCCAACTGTAGTGTCCACAATCAATTGAACATGCCATGGATTGCTAGAAGACCAAGAAAATAACTATTAGAATAAATGCAACCAGAATGTTCCTTAGAAGGGACGCAAGACACCACTATGCTTTCTTTGAACACATCATCAGGAAAGACCAGTCGCTAGAGAAGGACATCATGTTTGGTAAAGTATAAGCTCACTGAAAATGAGGGAAACCTTGAAGGAGCTGCATTAACACAATAGCCGCAGTAATGTACTCAGACAGAGCAGTGATCTTTAAGATGGTGTGGGACAAGTCAACGTTTCATAAGTAAAGTCACCATGAATTATATTGAAATTGACAGCAACTCGTGAAACAACATAGAGCCATTAGTAATAGTTTTACTCAACACATTTACCTCTACAGCCTAAATATTGTCTGAGTCCAGAACAATACACTGATGGCAAGGTGCCCTTGTACCATCATTGCTCCACAGCTTCCACTGAGCAGGACTTTGCTGTTTTCAGGTGACAGCAGCACCATTTCTCAAGGGAAAAAGTTTACTTTTTTTGGACATGGCAGAGTAGCACTGAAATGACACTGGTTTCTCTCAGTTAGTAGCACATATGTTTATAGGAACTCTTACAACATGAATCTTCTTTTTCTTCTTCTTCTGGCTAATCTATGGCTCTAAGAACAGACTATGAGGAAGGTCATGGCTACCCACTCTGGAGGAAGTGGCCACTGAAAATCTTACGCATAGCTTCGAAACATTGTCCAATACTGAAGGCCCAGTGAATTGGAGCAGAACATTGTCGGGGATAGTGCTGGAGGGTGAGCCCCTCCGTCTGGAGATGCTCAAAATCGGATTGAGCGAATCTGCTTTCTCAAAGTGGAGATGGCCGTGGTGACGTGAATGGAGTCCAGTCTGTGAGAATGGCGCTCTCGGGATCTTCATTTGTAGATGCGGCACAACTCAAGGTGAGAAGGAACAGCTGCACACATCTAATAATGGGAACTTGGAATACGCAAAGTATGAAGCTAGGAAAGTTGGAAAATCATCAAAATTACATGGAAAGGTCAATATACTAGGCATTAGTGAGATGAAAATGGACTGGTGTGGACTATTCTGGAAAAAAAAAATGCATGCAATTCACTAGTCTGGGAATGACATATTGAAGAGGAACAGCACTGCTCCTTATCAAAAAGGACATTTCAAGATCTGAAGTGCAGTGCAATTTAGGACAGGATTATATTTATTTGTATTCAAGAAAGTCCAATCAATACAACTATTATTCACATCTATGCACCTACCACAAAAGCTAGTGATGAAGAAATTGAAAAATTCTATCAGTATCTTCAGTATGAAGTTGATTAAACATGCAATCAAGATGCATTATAATTATTGGTGATTTGAAAACAAAAGTTGGAAACAAAAAGGAAGGAACAATAGTTGGAAATTATGGCATTGGTGATAGAAATAAATCTAGAGATCTATCTCATGGTATAATTTTTAAGATCACCAATTTTTCATTGCAACCACATGACACAATACAAAAGACAACCATACATGTGGATTTGTCCAAATGGAATATACAGAAATAAGACTGATTACTGAAAGATGAACGCCAAGCTTCATTGAAAATGTTAGCCAAAAACAAGGCTTCACATATTGATGGAATACCAAATAAAATGTTTCAACAAGCTTGTGTATCAATGGAAGCACTAACATGTGTCAAGAAATTTGGAAGACAGCTACTTGGCCAACTGACTGGAGGAGATTGATATTTGTACCCATTTCAAACAAAGGTGACCCAACCGAATACTCAATGAACAATATCATTGACATCACATGCAAATAAAATGTTGCTAACGATCATCCAACAACAGCTGAGCGGTACATTGATAGGAAGCTGCCAGATGTTCAGGCAGGATTCAGAGGTGGACAGGAAACAGGGCTATGATTGCTAATGTCCAATGGATTTGGGCTGAAGGCAGAGACGACCAGTAAGATTTGTTTCATTTGACTATGCTAAGGCTGCATGGATCACAACAAATTATGGACATCCTTGAGAAGAATGAGAGTTCCAGAACACTTCATTGTGCTCATGTAAAAACTGCAGATGAATCAAGAAACAGTTGTGTGAACAAGAAAGGAAAACTGCTTAGGTTAACATCAGGAAACGTGTGTATGAGGATTGTATACTCTCACCATTCTTATTCAATCTGTATGCTGAGAAAATAATCAGACAAACTGGATTATTATAAGGGTTGGAGAAAAGCTTAATAACAACCCGGAATATGAAGACATCATAGCCCTATTTACTGAAAATGAGGAGGACTTGAAGCACTTGCTGATGAAGGTAAAAGATTGCAACCTTCTGTGTGGATTGCAACTCAACGTAAGAAAGACTGAAATCCTCACAACTGGACTAATAGGTAACATCGTGATAAATGAAGAAAAGACTAAAGTTGACAAGGATTTCATCTTGCTTGAATCCACAAGCAATGCTTATGGAAGCATCGGTCAAATGATGCATTCATTGGGTAAATCAGCTGCACAAGACCTTTTCAGAGTGTTGAAAAGCTAGGAGTTTACTTTGGGGCCTAAGGTGCACCTAACCCAAGCCATGGTGTTTTCAGTCACCTAAGACGCATGTAACAGTTGGATCTTGAATGAGGAAGACTGAAGAAGAATCTTCGTATTTGAATTATGGCTGGAGAAGATACTGAATGTATCATGGACTTCCAAACGAACAAACATAACTGTCTTGGAAGAGTACAGCTAGAATGTTCTTTACAGGCAAGGATGAGAAGATTTCATCTCACATACTTGGAATGTCTTCTCATGGGGAAAGGCATCATACTTGCTAAATCGGAGAAGCAGGGAAAAATCAGTAGGCTCTCAAATACATGGATTGCCTCAGTGTCTGCAACAATGGTCTCAAATATGAGAACAATAGTTAGGATGGTGCAGGACTTGGCAGTGTTTCATTCTGACGTGCACAGGGTCATTATGGGTTGGAACCGATCCATGGCACCTAACAAAAACCGCACACGCTACCATACTACAAATCTGGTAAAGACCTCATATGTCCAGGACCTTTTAAATTGTCCTCAGGGAGCCCTGGTGGAGCAGTAGTTCCTTAACTTTAACAGAAGTTCAAAGATAACTGCTTTGAACCCACTAGCCGGTCCATGGGATAAATATGCGGCAACCTACTCCCACACAAACTTATAGATTTGAAAATCCTATAGGGTAGTTCTACTTTCCTTTTGATTCAAAAATGATCCAACAGTAGTGGGTTTGGTTTGGGTTTTTTTATTGAATTGTAACATTGGAAATGTAGAAAAATCTTCATACAGAACAATATATGGGTGGATGGATCCTAACTTGGGAAACCACTTCCTTATTGTTAGCTTGTCAAAGCTTAAACCAAGAGCTCAAACTCAAGGGTAGGTTGATAATTGCTGTTTCCCAGCCCAGAATGTGCTGCAGCTCATATAGTGGTTCATTATTGTGCACTATTAATGAGGGTTTGCTACTGTCAAAAGGAAGAGGACTGAGTTCCAAATGGCTGAAGAAGGGAAGATACACATTTTGCAAAATCTCCAGATGCCCAAACGACAGGTTAATCTACTGTGGGCTCTCTGAAGACTTTCTGCATGGGGGCAAGTGCCAAAAGCAAAAACACAAGAGTGAAGAAGACTGCACGGAGGAAGGCAGGACAAGCTATTAGATCAAGTGATACATTAAAGTGCAGATTCATCCAGAGGGTGGATCACAATTCAGACAGCTCTAAAAATAAGCCTATTGGGAAATGCTTGTAGCAAAGGCTGTTTCTTACACAAAGGAAGACATATCCAGCCATCTACACCCCCGCCTCATCACAGTTTCTCCTTCTTTCCTAAGTGAAGATGCTATGTAAGAGACTAATGCAGTATGAAAGGATATATCATGAATCTAAATCAGAACGGGAAAAAATAGTAAAGGAACACCATCTGGCAGTTAATAGAGATGCACATTAACACTTCATATGTCTGCATCTGGACAAGCCAAGCTGTCCCTCTCCAGCTGTTTGCATCAGGGCAACATGGAGTAGATAGGATTTGATTTGCTCTGGTACAGTTCTATAGCACAGATTTTAGGTCCTGTGGGTTGTTTTTTTTATTCTTCTTCTTATTTGCTTGTTGTTGCTTTAAACTTTTAATTGTGCATCAGGTAAAGGTTTACAGAGCAGGTCATCCATTTTACATCCAACAACCCACACATATTTTGGTTCCTCACCCATTACAATCCCTCAACAGATGATTGCTTATCTCACTTTTGTTTGTTTGTTTGTTTCTATTCCTCCTCTTTTTAAAACCTCTGAATTTGTCCTTGGGCCAAGGCTGCCCTTTTGATCTTAAAGAGTTGATTATTCTCACATGGTTGGGGGATGAATTCAGGTCCACACTTGAAAAGTGATTCAGTGCTAGAGTCTGGGGGCGAGGGGCCCATTCGCCTCTATCTAAGCCAGCCGTGCTCAACCTTTGGGGGGTCGAACGACCCTTTCACAGGGGTCACCTGATTCATAACAGTAGCAAAATTGCAGTTATGAAGTAGCAATGAAAATAATTTTATGGCTGGGGGTCACTACAACCTGTGTGTATTAACAGATCGTGGTATTAGGAATGTTGAGAACCACTGCTCTAAGCATAATCCTGTTCTCCTCTGTGATTCTGAGTTACGGTCCACATTTTCCTCCCAGTCTATTCAAGACCTTCTAATGTGCTTGTTGGTTAATAATTATTCATTCCTTACAGACTTTAATATTTTTCATGCAAAAGAGATATCATTTTGCTTCCCCCCAGCCAACTTAGACCCCAAATTCTAAAAACACTCTATATAGTATATATGTTGTTAACTCATAAACTATAATATCACTAGTGCTATTATATCAAACAATTGACTAACCAGTGTCAAACTAGTATTTAATTAATGTCACTAGAAACTTAGTCTTGGGATTATTAGTTTTCCAACTGGACTGGACTGCATCCTGTAATTAAAACTCAGCAAGCAAACCCAAACCTCAGTGCCATTGAGTCAGTTCTCACAGTGACCCCCCAGGACAGGTTCCTGAGACTCTAACTCTTCGGAAGAGCATACGTTTTCCTCTCACTCCCATGGTGAAGCTGGTGGTTTCAAGTGATTGCCCTTACAGGAGGCATCCCAATGTGAAATGGTCCTGGGTTATGGGTTTGGGTGCTGCTGCCCACATGTCAGCAGTTCGAAATCACCAGCCACTCCATGGAAAAGAGAATAAGCTCTCTACTCCTGCAAAGTTACAACTCCAGGAACTCAGAGGGGCACTTTAATCTGTCCTATGGGGTTGCTATGTGCTTTAATTGACTCGATGGCAGTGAGTTTGGGGCTCACTGTGGTCGCGCTGAGAGATCTGACAGGCATAGCTGTTCATCTTCAGGACACACTGCATGCTAGGTTTGTTACAGTAATTCAAGGATAATCTAGTTCTTGGCCCTTCATAACACACCCATTAAATTATACTGATGGTCTTCAACACTTTATGTGGACTCGAGCATGCCAGTGATCAGGAAGGTGGTACAGGAGCAGGCCTACTCTGATCTATTATACATAATTACCTTCTAAGTAAGCTTTTGACTATTGGCCTTTATTTCCTGCCTTTGTTGCAGGGCATGAATTTAGATACCTGCCAATTCCCAAAGCAGAGCAATGAGCCATAATTATGTTGAATTGCTGAAATGAGGGTAATCTTACAATTGGAGGAATTTGTCATCTGAGAAGTTCCAGGAAATCACAGATTCAATTAGCGTGAATGGGCAGAACATAGACCTGGAAGTCCAGAGAATGTGGGCTCACACCCAAGATTCATTAGCTGCATTCCCTCCTTCGCTGATGCCCCAAATGTTAAGTAATCGCTGAAAAATCTGTTTCCCATCTACACATTTTTCGACTTCACACCATCAGGACTCCCCTGTGTGTGAAACGAGATAAACCTAAGATACCAATGCATTGTTGGCATATGACCTATGGTGAATACATGATAGGCCCTTCCCCTCTCTCCCCTCCTTAACCTGAAATTCGACTAATGGAACATTCATCTTGCTTATAAAGATTTTCTATGTTTGTACGTATTAAAAAGTTCAAAATCCTCCTTAGAAGTATTATTCATATATGTTTTTATCCACAACCCATCAATATCTCAATCTGTCCAGGATGGAGGAGTTAGAGGAGGAAAAGGAACTATTGGAAGGCATGTGAGAGGTGACATTTCAAATGAAATTATATCACCTTTGTGGTAGTTACATAATTGTCAATTTAAGGATTAAGCATGTAGGGGTGGAGTCTTGCCTATCAATCAGGTCATAGCTAATGAGGCTTCTGTGAGGGCATAGCCTCTCCCTAAGGATTCTGAGAATTCTGGTATTTCCTCCTTGGAGGTGGGAGACTCTGCTCACACCCTGGGAGACATAGCAGTTGACAAGACACATGAACGCACCCTGATGCAGCCCTGGAAGCTAGAGAAGCCATGCGGAGACCCTTGCCAGTGCTGACATGTTTCCAGTGCCTATGGATCCAAAGACTTTCTACCCACTGGCCTGTGATCTTCTACATTCGGCGTCATTCCATGTGTTTCGTGAATCTGAAGAGAACTTTATAGATTGGTATCGGACATGTGGGCTAGTATCGGACGTATGGATTGATCTGGACTGGGCTGGGATGTTTTCTCAATGTTCAACTGCTCTTGCATAGAAATCCGGTCCTTATACGCAGATGTGTGTCCTTGGGTTTGTTTCTCTAGTCTACACAGACTGACATACCCTTGGTAAGCTTTCCCTTTTCTTGTCCTTTAGCCAACTCTGCCTTCAACATCCTGAAAAAAAGATGTGCACACTGAGAGGTTCACACCTGAAAACATTAGGACAGGCAGTAGCAATAAGAATGAGAATAGCAATGAACAGTTGCTTGATGCATCCTTTCTGCCAGGATTTGGGGTTTTCCCGCGTTTTCTCTACATGTTTCTCTACACTTAGAGATATTTCTTAACTTGTCCAAGAGCCATTTGAGGATGTCAGAGGGAAGATGCTACACAGGCTCTAATCCAGAGCTGGAATGATGAAGGGCACACAGTGACATAGGAGCATTTTTAAGAGCTTACTGAGTCCAAGAGGAGAGCATAATGATGTGCTAATTGCTCACAAAAAATGTTCGTTCTTTGTTAGTAATGGCATTAGGTATAAGAAGGAGAGAGTCAATTTGATAGAAGTAATAAAATATTTAGAAGGAATATATAAATAATATATAGCATTATTATTGAAACCGTGTTTTTAAAATTTGACCGAACGGAATTTAAATTTCATTTTGATTGCTCATTAACATTGTGGCTTGTTTCTTTATCTTAAAGGCATTATTGAAATCTTCTAAAGTATATTTTTTCATCTGCAAAATTGACATCCTTTTGGACATTCTTAAAAATGACAGTGAATGTATTCGGGCCATTGAAGGAGATGTGTGGTTATATGCTGTCCAATCAGTTCCTCCTCATAACAACACGAGGTACAGCAAATTAAAGCACTGCCTGGTCCGTACAATCCTGATCATTGTGATTTTTCAGCCCATTATTGTATCCTTTGTGGCCACCATCTCATTGAAGGGCTTCCTCTTTATCTCCAACCCACGGCTTTACCAAGTATCATGTCTTTTTCCTTGGCCTGGTCTCTCCTAAGAGAACATCCAAAATACATGAGACAGGTTTCATCATCCTCACTTCTAAGGAGCATTCTGTTTGTACTTCTTTCAAGACAGATTGGTTGATTCTCCTGGTAGTCTGTAGTATATTCAAAGTTCTTCACCAAAACCGTAATTCAAATGCATCAATTCTTCCCTGGCCCCTGGGGTGTGTGTGTGTGTGTGTGTCTGTGTGTCTGTGTGTGTGTGTGTGATAGATATTAAATAATGATTGGTTATTATTTTCTGACATGTATATTATTTCTTTGTAATATTCATTCTTCCTTCTACCTTGCCCCCACAATGTTCTCAGGGGAGAGTCTCTCTAGATTCATGACCTGAGGAAATAGTTTATGAAATGGAATTGGATAATGCAGAAGGTATTTCATGAAGGATTTAGGAAAAATAGTGAACAATCAGATGCAAAAAATAGGCTACAACATGAAAACGACTTCAATTCCCTTTCCTAGATTGAACAAATCTTCTCTTTGAACAGATTGTTTACATTTACATATTTAAATCACTTTCAGAATAGACTCAATGGTAGTTTCTTGTTCGTGTTGTTGTGTTGCTTTCCTTTGAGGGAATCCTAGTTGAAAACAGAACAAGTCTACATAGAAACATGAATCAAGTAAGAGACATTAAGAAAGGAATCCACTGGTGTTTTTCCACTGAACCACTACTGATTCTGTTGTTAAGTGCTGTGGTGACAGATGTAGGTAAACATCTTTTGTGGCAGTAGCTATTATGTTCCAGGGGCTTTATGTACACACAGTAATGTGGCAAAATTCTCTAAATGTTTCAGGAAACAGGGTTTGTTCGTGTCTATTGGATCATTTGAGATGGATTCCAATCTCAGACACTGAGGTTCCAATTAGAACAACCAACCTCTGTGGAGTTTCTTTCATTGATGCTATGTTTAAACTTTTGATACTGCAGATGGACACTGTGGTAGTTACATAATCTGGTGACAACTTGAGATTATTCAGAGTAAAGGGGTGGAGTCTAACATGTCACAGCTTGATGACCTCATTTGGAGGTGCTACAGGAATAAATAGATCACTGGAGGCAGGGTAAAAACACTCCCTGCGAGAGACATTCCTGTTGACAGGGCACACGAAGCTATGCTGATAGAGCCAAAGCCCTGGAGCTGGAGGAGCCATGTGGAAACCCACACCAGTGCTGAGATGCTTACTCCATCACTGGGTCCACAAGACTTTCCACCCACGGGCCTGCGATCTTCCTGCATTCTCCGTCATCACATGGCTGCATGAGTCTAAAGAGGAATTTATGGACTAGTACTGACATATGGGGTAATATTAGACTTACGGACTTGATCTGGTGGCTGGGATGTTTTCTTAATGTACAATTACTTTTTTATATAAAACTCTTTCTTATACACATATGAGTGTCTATGAATCTGTTTCTCCGGTTAACACAGACTAACATAGACATATAGATGTTTTCTTTGAGCAAAAGTGAATTCATTCTTGTACTTTGAAAAATTGTCATCAAATGTAAGTACAATGCCACTATTCTTCAGTATTTTTTGATTCTTAATGCGTGTGGAATGAGATTGTGGAATGTACTGTCCCTTATGAAACTTTCTCAAAATCAGTGCAGTCTTCATTTCTGTTTTGACAATGAATGAAATAGCCAAGCAGACTTTATTAGCTTGTATGCAGTCCTTAACTAATGTTTTGCAGAAGCATATTTTTGTGTGTGTATTATGCCAACACTATCTTGCAATGAATTCATATTTTCAATTTAGAGTTGTTACGCATTGGCCTGTGATCTTCAAGTTTGGCGGTTCAAAACCAGGAGCAGTTCCATAGGAGAAAAACTAGGTTTTCTACTCCCGCACACAGTTACAGTTTCAGAAACCCACCAGCGAGTCATTATGAGTCAGCACTGACTTGATGGCACTTAAAGAGTTAATTAAAAATCCTTATTCAGGAGACCAATCCTAATGAATGCTGAATAAAATAGAGATCCAGGTCATACAGCCTGAAATGCTAGTGAACAAACAATGTGTACCTTTACTTTCTTTCACAAGGTCCTGCAAGATTAATTGTAGCTTTCACCCCATGAGCAATTACATGAACAAGAGTCAGCAGAGAAAAATGCGTAGCTTTTTTTTCACTCCAAATATGAAATATCGATTAATTTTTAAAAGGCACCCACTCCTCACATTTTCACCTGGTTAGATTCAGAAGACCAGGTTATCATGCAAAAAAATAAAAAAATCTCAAACCAATCTTATGTAAAAAGGGAAGGGTGATCACATCATGCTACAAAATGGAGGGTGACCGCATCGTTACCTGTCAACTCACACCATTACTTAAAAACTGTAAACTCACAGCCATAGAGTAAATTCTGAATCATGGCAACCTATTATAGAGCTCCCAAATACTTTCCTTGCATCACTGTCAAGCCCCTGACAATCCTTGACCACCACGATGCCACGTCACTTTAACAATTGTAGTCAGCATGGCTCTCATCTTACACGTTAGTGTTCTTTGCTGCCAGACTATCTTCTAGATGTCCATAACATCAGCTAATTGATTTTATACTATTGTTTTGAAAATGAAATGTCAGATAATGAAGTAGTCTATAATTGGGGTTGTAGGCGTATTTAATACATATGATTTCCCAAATCATAAAATCTACCAGTTTCCTTTAAGATGGGCTATTTTGTCACCAATGTTATTAATATATAAGTATAATATTTATAGTATGTATTTATGTAGCAAAACATAATACCAATGTAGTAATATTTTATAACCTCTGATATATATCCAAAGAAAGAGCAATTAAATAACTGAAAAACTTGCAATCTAAATTATAGTATTAAATATTTACACATTGGAAAATTTTCATGTGATATACCATGCTTCTTGTATTTTTATTATGTCATTCTGTGATCTCTGATCTGAGATTCTATCTTATAAAAACTTATAGGATAAAAACATCTCAAAAATATTTAAAAGATTGAGTAATTTCCATTTAGCTCCTAGTAACCTGGTATGAAATCAACAAAGTTTTATAAACATTGATTAAAACTTACCAAAATTTAAGCTTCTTTATTTTGACTTAGGAATTAAACTAAATTAAGAGATCATTATCTAACAAAATCATTTATATTGCTCCCTGTAATTTTAGCTTAGGTACACTATATCACATATATTTGCTCAGCTAGGATTTAATAAATGTTGTCCTTTCTGTCAATTCTTTGTCTACAATTTTCAACTTAAATTCATTTTAAGGTTTGGACAGCATTGAATCATGAAAGGCACCAAATGATTTTTCATATCCTTTAAAATGGAATATAGCAAAAAAATATATCTCAATATTGATATTTTATGTTTTCTTTTCATCAATAAAATGCTTACTGATTCCATCACAATTGGGTTTTGCTTTTGCTTCAGCTTCTCTAACCTGTTAGCTGGGAAGGTCACATTTTATTTATATTAAAATTCTGAACTTGGAAAAAAAGCCATAAAAATGAAAACTATAAAATGAAAATGAAGGGACTTCAGAAAGTTCCTAGAAAAATGCAAAGAAAAGATCATGGAATTTCCCCACAGATGAACTAATCTGAGGCCTGGTGGTGAAGTAGTGCCACAATCGATTGCTTACTCCAAGGTCAGCAGTTCAAAGCTGCTCTGTGGGAGAAAGACGGGATGTCTACTTCCGTAGAGTTATAGTCTCAGAAACTCACAGGGGCAATTCCACCCTGCCCAATGGTCTCTATGAGTTAGCATTGACTTGATGATAATAGATTTGGGGTTTTTTTGAGTGAACAGTCTCAAATATCACACAGTGAAACTCATGTGAAATCGTTTGCTGCCAATGGGTACAAGGAAGCATGTATTTATCTTGCTTATTCGTAATTTTGTTTTTCTGTAAAGTGTCGCTAGCTTCCAGGTTTTTGTTTTGCCTGAAAATTTTAACCGTGGGCTTCATTCTCATTCATTGTTATCTGAGTTAAATAAACCTAATTTTTCTACTTGGTGAATCTGCTTTGTCTGTCTGTTAGGTGCCTCATGATGGGTTTTGATTTATTTACTTTACAAATTTACAATCCCTAACAAAGACTGAACATCCAGTAACTGAGGCAAACATAGCTTAATTATGCAGATTTACTCATCTGTAGTTAATATTTTCTTTTCATTTTACTTAAAAAAAATCATTTTATTGTGGGCTCATACAACTCTTATCACAACCGATACATACATCAATTGTGTAAAGCACATGTGTACATTCTTTATCCCAATCATTCTCAAAACATTTGCTTTCCACTTTAGTCCTTGGCATCATCTCCTCATTTTCCCCCCCTCACTCTCTGCTACCCCTCCATCATGAACCCTTGATAATTTATAAAATATTATTTGGTCATATCTTACACTGTCCAATGTCTCCCTTCACTCACTTTTCTGTTGTCCGTCCCCCAGGGTTATATGTAAATCCTTGTAATTGGTTTCCCCTTTCCACCCCACCTTTCCTCTACCCTCCTGGTATCACCACTCTCATCACTGGTCCTGAAGGGATCATCCGCCCTGGATTCCCTGTGCTTCTAATTCCTATCTGTACCAGTGTACATCCTCTGGTCTAGCCAGAGCTATAAAGTAGAATTGGAATCATGATAGTGGGGGGAGGAAGCATTTAAGAACTAGAGGAAAGTTGTATGTTTCATTATAGCTACCCTGCCCCCTGACCGGCTCATCTCCTCCCCGTGATGCTTCCATAAGGGGCTATGCAGTTGCCTATAGATGGGCTTTGGGTCCCCACTCTGCACTCCCTCTCATGCACAATGATATGATTTTTTTGTCCTTTGATGCCTGATACCTGATCCCTTCGACATCTTGTGACCACACAGGCTGGTATGCTTCTTCCATCTGGACTTTGTTGTTTCTCAGCTAGATGGCCTCTTGTTTACCTTCAAGCCTTTAAGACCCTGACGCTATATCTTTTGATAGCCGGGCACCATCAGCTTCCTTCAGCACATTTGCTTATGTTCCCATTTGTATTCAGTGATTGTGTCGGGAAGGTGAGCATCATAGAATGCGTTTAATAGAACAAAATATTCTTGCACTGAGGGAGTACTTGAATAGAGGTCCATGTCCATCTGCTACCTTAATAATAACCTTGTGTAGTTAATAATTTTACATGGATTTTCACCATGTGAAAATTTTCACTACAGATCAGTAAGCACAAGTCACCCCGTACTGACTTTCCTTATTGGATAATCTGTCCTGAAATGTGTGCGTCATCAAAGGAGCAAACCTTTTATAAAGATCACCAGTCTATTCCTCCTGGTTCCTGGACTCCTAGATGAAGCATTTAGAATCAGGACAAAATAAGGAAAAATTGGTATGAGCTTGGCAGAGTGTACAAAATGATTCAACCTCCATTTCCCAAAGGAATCCATAGGCATTGAGTCAGTTCTGACCCATAACAACTGTATACTGTGACAGAGTAGCACATCCCCACAGGTTTCCAAAGCTGTAAATCTTTGCAAGGTTGCCTCAATTTTCTCCCACAAGGTGGTTAGTGAATTTGAACTGCTGACTTTGGGGCTAGAAGGTCAATACTTAACCTGTTATACCACCAGAGCTCATTCAACTACTATTGTTGTCGCTGTTAGGTGCCTTTGAGTAGGTTCTGACTCATAGTGACTGTGGCAGCTAGATTGTATGTCAAATTGAATGTGTATGAAGTGTCGGAGTGAATCCAGTCTGTCAAACAGATTGCAGCCTGATGTTGCCTTTCTTGGGCTTGTGACCTTCTTATAAGCAAACCCTGGGCGCTTCTATCTCTCTCTGTTCCTTTGCCTTCCTGCTTCCTGGAACTCCTTACCTGCCTCCACGGGTGATCCTGTGTGAGCCACCTAACTCTACAAGTTTTGGGTACCCTGCCGTGTTCCACTGACCTTACTTCCGCTGGACTCTGTTCCCACCCCCTCCACCCCTAGCCCAGGCACAAGCAGGTCTGTGAAGCCATGACTCCCAGCTCTTTGCCCCCCGTTGCAAAGCAAAGGGGAAGGTGGAGAGGAAAGCGGGAAGAACAAACTGCAGAATGAGCCATTAAAACAATGCCCACAACTGGGCCGACCTTGCTTTCGCAAATGAGCAATCGAAAACACCTGGCCATTGGAAAACCAAGGAGCCCTGGTGGCAAGCAGAGCCAGTGACGCTGACCTGCAGCTGACTCCACCAGCTGCCACATGTGGGAAAGGTAAGGCTTCTGTTCCCATGAAAGTTTACCGCATCAGAAACCCAAAGAGGCAGTCCTACTCTGGCCTCTATGGTCACGCTAAGTCAGCTGTTCTCAACCTGTGGGTCGCAACCCCTTTGGGGGGGGTGGGGGGCGGTGTCGAACAAACCTTTCACAGGGGTCACCTGAGTCCTAACAGTAGCAAAATGACAATGATGATGTAGCAACAAAAATAATTTTATGGTTGGGGGTCAGCACAACATGAGGAACTGTATTAAAGGGTCGCGGCATGAGGAAGGTTGAGGACCACTATATCGACTCTATGACAATGGGTTTGGGTTTGGGTTTATTGACTATCAGCAGCCCCAGAGGAACAGTGCTTATGAGCAATCCGTTGTAATCCTAATGTCAGTGGTTCAAACCCACCAGCCACTGAACCGAAGAAAGATGTTCAATTTGTTTCTGTGACAATTTCCAGCCTTGGAAACACGCCTGGAGCAGGTCTACTATGTCCTGTTGGGTCACTCGGAATGAAGTGGCTTAATGGCAGTGAATTGGTTTTTGGTTTGGTTATTTTTTGCTATGGTGAAGGGGGCAGTAAATAAAGGATATGAACTTGGTAGACTCTCTTAATATGTCTTACATGAAAATACAAAGTGATGTAAATATCAAAGCAGGATAATTTCTGTTATCTTGGTTAATAACAGGAGAGAAGTCTTATAGAAAGGTTGCCCAATGCGCGGACACCCAGCACTGGCCCTCGGAGGCAGTCCATGGAGGGCAAAGGCTTGCTGACACGTTTCATGGACAAGAACCTGCAGCTGTGTGGAAGAGAGGTAGAAATCTATATGACTACATTAAATCCATATTTAGGGCAATCAAGAAAGTCACTGATTTCTAAAATTAAGAGGCTTGGAAGAGCCTCATTAGTGTCACAATGTTTAGCTCTCAGAGCAGTTAAAACAAACGCTATTTTTGTGTCTGTACAGATAACATATTCTGTAGTTCATGAACTGCACAAGGTAATGGATCAATTTTTAACATTTTTAAGTCTTAAAGAAAATCACCTGACTCTGTTCCCAACAAACATTTCTCTGTTGCAAAGAAGCTGGCAAACCCCACATGGGGTTCCAATCCTTGTCCAACTGAGGTGAGTTTCACTGAAGGGGATCCCAGTACACAGTTATACTTTAGGACTTTATTTTATTTTTCAGTTGATAAAAATGACCTGGCTCCTTTCCCAGTCAGATGCTATGTTCCTTGCTGTTCTGACAACTTCTGTTTTTAAGGCTGAGAAAGAAGAGAGGGTCCTTAGTTTCAAGAGCTGCTGAAATCTAGTCTTGAGATTAAAATAAAATTTGTTGAAACAATTTGCACAATGCTTGGCAGTTTAATGCACCACGGAATAATTGAAATGATGAAGCCCTCTTTTTCTCATTTTCAAAGTAGTGCCTTTCTGCAACCGCTGGCAGATCATAGGAAGTGCTCTTGATGCCCCCCCCCCCCCAAAGGCTTTGGTTTTATCCTAAGTACCTCTCTGTCAGCTGTCTCACTGACCTTTACCATTAAATGGAAATTTCTGGAGTTTTATAGACAAGAGGAAACTATTTTTTGCTTCATAAAAGAGACAATGGAAGATAATTATACCTTACTGTGAAAATGCTTAATGCAAGCAAGGTACTTTTTTTAATGTGGTGTGTTTCTATTCCTGGAATAAAATATATGTAGAAATGCATTAGCTTGAATTTACAAAAACGTGCGTTACAGAAATTAAATGAAGAATGAAGGCAACTCCATATCCTCACGGCATCTTCCTCCTCTGTGTGTTCTGGCAGGTTAAAGAGAATGTGAACAACAACATTTTATGATGTTTAAAAGACAAGATAGGAGAAAATCTTTCATGAATTTGATATAGAGGAAAGGACTGGACTCAAAACAAGCACAGATAAGGAAGGAAAGAAATCGATAAATCTGACTACTTAAAAATATGCCCAAAGACAATGGAAAGAAAATCTATAAAACTAGAGAAGGTAGTTTCAACTATATAACTATCAAAGGCTTTTCAAGAGTTAATAAATATTTGTATCCATAAGAATCATCTTGGAAATCTATAAGAATCACCTGAGGATTTGTGGGTTCTGATTCAGTTTACCTTGGGTGGTAATGCAAATTTTTCCAGGTGGTCGAACTGGAATGAGCTGATTTGAAGACCTGTTCTAAAGTACATAAAAGTTTGGAAAACACTGACATCACGCACACGTAGTTTGTCCACTGTAGAACACATCTCCCAGAGAAACCTGCACACACACACACACACACACACACACACACACACACACACACACACCATAGAACCCATGCTAACAATGCCATGCGAGCAAGAAGAGTCATAATGTTCATGGATTTAGAATGGACAAATAATTGTGGAAAATAATTTTGGGAGGGATTCAATAAAACAAAGTACAAAATGAGTGAACGACAGCCTCGGGTATGAATGGGGTCGACTTGGAAGAATAGTGTTGACTAGAAAACGCATGCCTCAGGAAGCAGATCAGATTCCAGTTATATTGCACCTAAAATACATGTAAATATAGAGAGTTCTCATAATGAGACCGGTAGAAAGTGCAGCAGTGATTGGTGTAGGTTTCAGGATTGTGGTGATTCTGAGAGGAGATGGTGAGAAACTGATCAGTGACTGGATAATGGAATCTGCACTTGATTTCTTTTGCCTTGACATGGTGGTAGACAAACAGCTCCTGACTTCATGGTCACTCTTCATTTTTATTGACATGTTTCCTATTGTTTGTGCCATAGTAATTTTTCACAATTTAAACTGTTGCCGTAGAGACTGTAGACAAATTGCTGGTGTAATAACCATCACCCTGTCTAGTGAGTTGAGCATTAATGGATGTGGTGACAAGAGAGGGTAGGGTAGGATCACAAAAGAGAAGACAGACGACTGATAAAGGTAAAGGATCTAAGCATGGGTTAAGGGGATATTTGGGGTTTGCTGATTTAGGAAATAAAGCCAATAATAATCAGTGGGCTGGATAAGAAAGAGTGGAAAATCAAAGGTGTTTCACAGGTTTCTATGTTGAATCCAATGAAGGAAATGCATGTCCTATGTGAACGTAAGGGATGATTCAGGTGTAATAGAGACCTTTACCAGTAAATGGTGTGATCCTTATCTCTGATGAGAACATGTTAAAAAGATATACTTCTGCTTTACCTAGTTGGAGGTATGAAAAAGACTGTTACATTCAATGATCAGCAGAAAGGATGTGTTACATATATATTTTTAAATCATATATATTTGGATAAATATAGCTATGGCTAAGCAATACATTTCATACAATAGTATAAAGTAGAGGAGAAGACATTCTTGACTTAAGATCTGACAGAGCCAACAAAGGATATCGGGACAGATGAAGAAGGCTGAGACGGCATGATAGAGAATTGTAAACAGCCTCAATGAGGCATTTCGAAGATGCATTCACCTATTAAATTATTAGTTCATTTTTAAAAATGAATATAGGTACATTAGGGTGTTAGCCAAGAATCTTGAATATACCATTGACTGTCAGAAGACCAAAATATCTGTGTTGGAAGAAGTACAGCCAGAATGTGCTTAGAAACTAGGATGGCAAAATGTTGTTGCCCTTATTTTGGACTATTAGGAGAGACCCATCCCTGGAGAAGGATTTAAAGGGCCTCATGCTTGATACAGTAGACGGTTAGTGGAAATGATGACAATCCTCAATGCGATAGAAGCACCCGGTGTCTATGACACTGAGCCAGCACAAAGCAGTGACTGAGAGGGTGATGTGGAGCACAACGTTTCATTGTTGTCCACAGGACTGCTGTGGGTCAGAGCCAACTTTGACGGCACCTCACAACAGCAAGAGCATGTGGTTCTGGATTGATACAATTCAATGACTAAGATCAGGCACATTTAATCACACTTTTTGAAAATAAGGAACCCTGTCTAAACTAAGAGTCTAAACTGAAAGTGTATAAACTTTTCATAAATCAGCCACTTACTTGCTAGTCAAAACATTTTGAGAGGATGAGAAATATATCAATTGCATGAAACTTGTCTGCTTCTTTTGGATGTGATAAAACTCAACAGGCACAGTTAGCTTTACAATATTTCTATGGTATATATTTGTAAGTAGCCTAGAATTCAACAGAAAGCACGGACATTGTGCCACTGGCGTTGTTCGTAGTAAGGAGGGAAAGTACAGGTAGTCTCACAAAGCAGAATCTGCAAGTCATTGAAAGCAAAAAGGAAGTGGCCTCAGGAGTAAGACAACATAAATAGACATTGGCTAACTTTCTCAGTCAATGAGATAATGTTATTATGTACCAGAGATTTCATTTTTAAAACGTCACAGAAAAATGTAATGTGGCTTTAATCCCATATTAAAGATAGGACTAATGAGGCTCATGAGGTTTGTTAACTTTTTGGATGCCACGGGTCTGTGCATGGCTATTTTAATCTATAATGGTCTAGGTCAGTGTTTCCCATAGTGGGTGATACCACCCCTGGCGGGGACGAGGGCGGGGTGGAGGAGGGGCTGAAATAATCCAGAAGGGCTGCAGACAGAAATAATACCTAGGCTTTATCCTAAGGAGTCCTGGGGGTGTAGTGGGTCAAAAGTTGGGCGCAAACTACAAGGTCAGCAATTGGTCGAAACCACCAAGTGCTCCAGGGGAACAAATGAGGCTGTCTACTCCCTGAAAGCGTTAGTTTTACAGACCCACAGGAGCGCTCCTTGTCTGTCTTACAGGGTTGCTCTGACTCCCAAGTGACTTGATGACAGTGGTTCCGTAATTGACCTTTTATTATTGACTACACTACAAAAGTGTTTCATTTCCAGTGGGGTGCTGAGTAATTTTTTTTTTTT
>NW_022111300.1:54000118-54005618 GCF_000313985.2 Echinops telfairi
AAACGAGATGATGTTGCTAGAGGCATGACTAGTGGGAATGTTCTTTACCAAAATGTAACATTCCCCAGCTTTCATAATTTTAGCCCATATCCTCTAAACTCAGTAATTACTTTTTTTATAAAGACATTTACTTGGAGAACTATAAATTTCTACAGCTCATCCAAAGGCTGTCTACCATTTTATTCATAAAATGGACCTGAAATCCTTTCCGTGATATTTTGTATTATTCATTCATGACATTAGAACAGCTCACTTCTGTATAAACAATGAATCATGGATCTCAATTTTGAAATAATATTAATCATTAATGGGATCTAACTCTATTACACTAGTATGCCCTGATTTCTACAAGACAAAAATAAGGCACATAACTGAAATAAGCAAAACAAATCTAATGTTTTAAGAACATAAAACATATTCTTTATAAATAATGTTAAGTTTCAACCATTCCAGTTACTTTAGAATGAATTTTATTTAATATTGCAATATAATTCATATATTTTCTTATTTACTAAAGGCCAGCATCTCATCTTTTTATTATGGACATTCAATCTCATTCTCCTTTTCGACAAATCGTTTACAGTCTCTTCGGCTGCCCCTCCTTTGTCATCTGTGCTACATGTATAGGAATCATCATTATATAGTAATTATATCTCCAGAAATTTGTTTATCTGGTCTTCCCATCATCTGAGTGCCCTAGCATTCCCTTCCTGCTCAATCTCAATATTTTCTTTCCCTACCTGATTAACTAACACACAAGGAGACTTCAAAAATTGCCTGGGAAAAAATGGAATATTTTCACAAACTGCTTGCAGTTCCTTCATCTGATTTCTTCCCTGTCAAACTGGATGGTGAAACCTTCTTTGAAGTGCCTTCAATAAGCCCAACCCCACTCCTTTCCTTATGATTACATTACATTGAATCCAGTGGTAGTTTTTTACACTATCAGGGAGTGACCCTTATGAAGTAGGTTATCATCCCTATTTCATTTCCCTCAGCAGTGACACTGTTGTTAGCCTCCATGGAATAAGACCTGACACCTGGCAACCCCATACACAATGAGGCGGAACCATTCTTATCCATCGGGTTTTCATTGCTGATTCTTTAGAAATAGACCACCAAGCCTTCCAATCAACAGTAAAGCTGGATGTCTATCATATAATGTTCTACAGGAAAATACTGAGGACGGTGTTAGTACTCAACTTGCAGCTCTAGAATTCATATAATTTAGTGCACTTCTTTCCCTCCATGAACTCACTTTCAGGGAATTGCTTCTACTGCAATTTCTTTTTCTTACAGATCCTGTAACCTGCGAAGTAGCTTTGCCCTGAGGTTCAGAGCCACCATCAATTCTAGATGTCTGAAAGTTCTTACCTAAAGGAAGATCTCAATTTCTATAATTAAATAACTGAAACATTGGACACCAAATCTTAGTGACAACTCTTTATCTGTTGACTGGGTGCTGGGATTTCAAGTAGAAAACCAAAGGGCCTTATGGTTATGAAGCAGTGCCTTTCCCTTGGTATTGATTCGTTCGTCCTTAGAACATTTAGAGTTTTCTCTTCTGAAAATCTTTTTACTCAGATGATTTTCTTGTTGTTCCAAGTCACAGCCAGGACATGCCCCTCTCAGCAACCCTGTGGACCGCTGAGCAAACACTGCTCGGTCCTGGGCCATGCTACACATTAGTGCTAGGCATCAGTTCAATTGTAGCCACTGTATTGACCTATTTTGATAAAGGGCTTCCTCCTTTTAATTGACTTTACCAAACATAAAGTCCTTCTGTAAGGATTTGTCCCTCCTGACAGCACATCCAACATATCCCCCTTTAAGTGCATTCTGGCTATACTTCTTCCAAGACAGGTGTGTCCATTTTTCTGGCAGTTTATGCTATATTTAATAATCTCCAGCAAGACCACGAATCAGAGACATCAATTCTTGTTTGGTATTCTTTGTTCAAGTTCCAGCTTTTACATGCACATGAGGTGATTGAAAATGCCATAACTTAGGCCAGGTGCATGTTGGTCTTCAAAAGTGACATCCTTGCTTATAAACACTTCAGAGAGGTATTTTGCATCAGATTGTCCAATCCAATAAGTTATTTGATTTCTTGATTGCTGCTTCCTTCCATGAGGAGTTGCATGGTGATCCAAGCAAACTAAAATCCCTGACAACTTCTATCTTTTCTTCATTTCTCATGATGTTCCTTATCAATGCATGATGTATAAAAAAGAATCAAAACTGACCATTTTACCACAATGATGTACATGTAGTAGCGAATCATTTGTATTTTTGAGGCCATGTGACACTTTTGCAGCCAATAGAGTCACGTTTCTTTAGATTTCTCGCACCTGGAATTCATTTTCTCATTGAATCAGTATTTTACTCTTCTTGCATGTCAAGTGGTTCAGCTTTAAAGGGAGAAAGGGAAAGTCTGCCACTTGCTTACCTTACAGGTAAACAAGAAGCCGTCTAGCTCCATTAACTTTTTAAGCCCTTTCATGTTTGGGTATTTGACAGACAAACTATGAGTGGGGAGGTTCTCCCTTTGCCGTTACGGATGCTGACATGTATTGAACTCCCTCCCACTATCCTCTAGCAGTGAAGCTGTGGGTATAGCCAAAGCCATAGTTTGGCTGTCAAATTGCCTACCATTATTCAATTTACACATATCTGGATTTTCCCTATGCTTTTTAGATTTTCCAATTTAAAAAAACGTTGAGGCATTCCTTGTAGCCTAACATATGGTATATTCTGGAGATTGTTCCAGGTGCACTTGAAAGTCATGTATATTGTGATGTTGTTGAGACAAACTGATATCAAGTTGGCTGGTTGTATTATTTTGCTCACGTGTTTCTTTATTGAATTTCTTTCTAGTTATTATGTCTTTCATGAAAAGTGGTATATTAGTCTTCGACAGCTATTATGATAGAGTGCTGGTTGCGTAGTGTATTGGACTGATAACTGCTACAGATGAGGCTTTCCACTCCTATAAAAATCCAAGGCTTTGTGAACCAAAAAGTGTGAATCTACTTTGGTCATATGGATTGTTATGAGTCTAAACAGATTAAATGGAAATGTTTGATTTGGTTGAGATTGGGGTTGTTATTATAAAGTTGTTCACTTTTCTTTTCATTTCTGTTAAATTTTTATTTTTATATCTTGAGATTCGTTTATCAGGCACACAGATAATATACAGATATATATTATGGCCATATTCTCTTGTTTTATTGTCCTTTTAATAATTATATAATATTTTTATTTGCTCATGTTTTTCCCTAAAGTCTGTTTGATCACAGCTAAATATTTTCATTTCTTCTGAACATAAACACTCAAAACAAGACCAGAAGCCAACTGTGGAACAAACCATCAATTAGTCATATACAAGTTAAGGTTGAAGATGAAGAAATTTTGAAACAAAGCTATAGCATTTTAAATGCAACCTCAAATCTATCCCACCTAGCATTAGAGAACACATCAGCAATAGTTTTTATGAATGGAATACTAATGACAGAATGACTGCTGACTTCTGGTATGGCATCAAAAGCATCAGACCTGAAGAATGCAAAGGGTCATTTAAAATAAAGGAAAGGGGGGGGAAAGCCAAAATAGATGTGAGGAGGAATTCTGAAACTCTTTCTTCAACATAATGTAGCTAACGTAGAGGCAATATATCATTACGTAAAAGAAGTGAACAGAACATCTAAAAGTCAGCTCGAGAAGAAAAAATGAGTATTATAATGAAATGTGCCAAGAGTGAGTGGTAGAAAACCACAGAGGATGGAAATGTTCAGCATATCTCAAGCTTAAAGACCTGAAGACGCCAAGCCTCGAGTTTCAAACTGTAGAATTTTATGAGCGAAATATTGAATGATGTGGTCACATCAAAGGAAGATGAAAGGCATACACAAAGTAGTTATCAAAAATAATTGATGGACCAATACATTTCAATAGGTAGTATAAGAAGTAATAGTACCTAAGGAAGAAGTCCAAGGTGCACTGACGGCATTAGCAAAAAACAAGACTCCAGGAATTGACAGAGTATCAATAAAAATGTTTCATCAAACTGATAAAGTTTGAAGCACTCATTCATCTATGCCAAACAATTTGAAAGACGGATAACTGGACAACTGATTAGAAGTGATCCAGATGTGTACCCATTCAAAAGAAATTCAGTAGAATGCAGACATTATCAAGCAATATTATTAATATGACATGCGGGTAAAATTTTACTGAATATCATTCAACAATGGCTGCATCAGTATATCAACAAAAAGCTGCCAGAAATTCAAGCCAGATTCAGATAATGTGGCATGAGCGATATTATTGTTGATATAAGATGGATTGGGGCTGATAGAAAAGGAGAAAAAACAAAACACTAGAAAGGTGTGGGGGGGGTTGTTTTATTAATTGTGCAAGCCATTCAATTATATAAAACATCCATAAGTAACCTTGAGGATTCCAGAATACTTCCTTGAGCTTATGTGGAATCTGAACAAAGAAGCAATTACTTGAACGGAAAAAGGGAACACTGCGAGGTATAAAATCAGGAAAGGTGTGCATGTGGGTTGTATTATTTCACCATACCTATTATAATCTGTATGCTGAAGGAATAATCTAAGAAAATTGACTATGTGAAGAAGAATGTGGCATCAGTATTTGAGGAAGGCGTATTAATGCCCTGTGATATGGAGGTGACACAACCTTGCTTATTGAAAATTAGGAGGATTTGAAACACTTGAATAGGAAAGCCAGAGACTTGAACATTCAGTATAGCACTGAGAACTAGGAAACAAAGTCCTCAGAATGGGTCCAATGAACAACATCATGATAAACAGGGCACAGATTGGAGTTTTCCTTGGATTCACAATCAAGTCTCATGTGTTGCACTGTTTAAGAGTAGAGAAGCGTTGTACTTGTCAAAGCTAACGCTTTATTCATAAGCCTGGGGGTGGGGGTTCTAGTTAGACTTAGAACCACCTCTTTTTTCATTTGAATCTAATAGAATTGCACACTGTGTTTTTCAGAAAACAAGAACACTAATATTGAGATACCTGATTACAAAGAACTTGTCAAAAAGAGCCTATAATTATAATCTGTATGCACGTTTAAAGGAACACGTGATATAACATCTTCATTTCTCTTGCAATCACCTATACAGTGAAAATACCTGTAGGCCCAAACAAGCCACTCTGCTACATTATTTAGACTTAATAATCTTTGAGTTCCACAAACCCTTTATTAACCTCCCCTATAAAAATGCTCTTTTCTGTCTAGTCCAGCAGTTCTCAATCTGTGGGTCTCAACCCCTTTGGGGGTCAAAGGACACTTTCACAGGGGTCACCTGATTCATAACAGTAGCAAAATGACAGTGATGAAGTAGCAACAGAAATAATTTTATGGTTGGGGGAGGGGGTGTTCACCACAACTTGAGACATTGTATCAAAGGGCCATGGCATTAGGAAGGTTGAGGACCACTGGTCTAGCCAGTTCTGATGCA
>NW_022111300.1:54006588-54035286 GCF_000313985.2 Echinops telfairi
CTTCCTGGAACTTACTGTGTAAGAAAACCAGAGGTAACAGAAAGGTCCTTCCTCTGGTTTCCCAGTGTCATTAGGAGTAAAACCCCTCCATCACAATGTCTGCATAGGAGTGTATCATTAAGTAGGATACCCAAGATAATTAGATGATATGTTGCTAGATGGCATGCAATCTTTTTGTCAGAAAGACCTTATTTTAATAAAGGATCCAAGATTTTATTCATAATATAATAACATACAGACACCCACACTAAGAAGAGAGAACAAGGCAATTTCACAGCAAGGAAAACTGTCGGCATATTTGAGTTCTGATTAAGAAGGGAAAAACATGTGAGCCAGGGAGAAAGCTAAGCCAGGCAGGGGGTGAGTGGCATGGAGCCCACAAGGCACATTTCTATGCAAAGTGTAAGGCCATTGCTGGCTGCTGTGTTACAGTTACTTTACATCAAACCAAGCCCTTGGCTCTATGATGGGATGAGGAAGGATGTAAGTAAGGTCTGTTCACCTTTTTAGAAAACAGTTGCTCTTCTCAGAGCATGAACCTGACCTTATATTCAGGGGTTCTTCAAATAGGAACTAATGGTCGATCAAGTCTGTCCATCTAGGTGGGTCAAATCCAGAGGTATATCCAAGGCTCAATCCACATGAAGCAAGAGGAGGCTTTGCCAATGAGAAGGATGCTTGCCTGGGAATGAATCCCTGTGTTCAGTCAGGTAGCATCCAGAGGAGAAGACAACGAAGGGGTTCTGTTCTTTCAGTGGATCCCCCATTGATGAATCCATGCATGTGAAAGATTGTAAGTGATAACATGTCCGCATGTAGACAACGCAGATATGAGGCACAATGGTTTTACTTCTGTTCCTTGAAGACACCCTCATTTGATTATCTCTGTGAGAGGAAGTGGTAACAGTGCATCATCTATTTTTTCCTGCCCTTTAAAATAATGCTTCGTGGAGACTGCCCAGGTATCTTGTGGGCCAAGAAGCTGATACTTGTTCATTTAGCTCATAAAAAAGTCTTTGAAACCCATAACTCATGTTTATAGAACTTGTATCTAGACTCGAATCTATTGCCTGTAAGAAATAGCTGTATTTCTTATAGGGAGAAAGACAAAGCTTTCTACTCTGATAAAGATTTACAACCTCAGAAACCCACATGGGCAATTCTCCCCTGTCCTGTAGGGTCACTATGAGTGCAAATTGATACCATGGCAGTGAGGGGAGCTTTTGGCTTTGTTTTATGTCCTCTAAGCAGATTTCAGATGTTTCTGTACCGATAGATTTAGGATGCACTTTCTAGCATTGCATCAAGAGAAAGCTAATATAGGAGGAGAAAAAATATTTCGAAAGCTCATATTTTCAACAATTATCAGTATGAATGTACGTGTTGATGTAAGAGAAAAACACGAGAATCTGCTTGCCCACGCTCATAAATTCAGTGAGTCAAGGACAGAGTGGAGATGGGGGGGGGGTATGTTTGTGTGCATGATTCTGCTGATTCTATTGGGGTTGGAAAAGCAAATAAAAATAGCTCTATAACTAACTTGTTGGAAAATAGGAAAGTAAATACCACATTCAAACCTGAGAATCTGAGACGGTCTTTTCTGGAGATGGTGAAGACCAAAATGAGGAGCCTGAAGCAAGGTACAGCCATTCAGTATGAGAATGTGAAGTAAGATCATAAAACTATGTTAGTCAGGAAATAAATTAAATGATCCCCAAATGGTCATAGGTAGCTAAGCTAACGTACCCTCATAAAATGAAGAATCGTATATTGTTGTTGTTGTTGTTGTGTGCCTTCTCAACTCAGTTTCATCTCACAGTGACCCTCTTATACCACTGAATGAAACCCGGCCGTGTCCCGCACCAGCCTCGGAATTGTTCTGATGTTGGAGCCCATTGCGTCCGCCACTGTGTCAATCCATTTTCTCAGGGTCCTCTTTCACTGCCCCTCTACATTCACCAGCATGATCTATTTTTCCAGGGACTAGTCTCTCCTAGTAACCTAGCCAAGGTACCTGAGATGAATTCTCACCATCTTTGGCTCCAAGGAGCATTCTGGCTGTACTTCTTCTAAGCAGATCTGTATGTTATTTTGTCAGGCCATGGTACTTAAAATGGTCTTCACCAGCCCTATAACTCCATGCACCAATTATTTTATTTTCATTATATAATGTCCAACTTTCACATGCGTATTAGATGATTGAAAATATCATGGCTTGGGTCAGACACACCTTATTCCTAAAAGTAACCTCCTTGCCTCTGAAGACTTTAAAGAGCTCTTCTTGCATCGGATTTTCCCAATGCAAAGCATCATTATCTTTTGACTACTGCTTTCATGCACTTTGATTGTGGATCCAAGTAAGAAGAAATGCTAGACAATTTCAATTTTTTATTTGTTTATCATGTTACTATTGGTCAAGTTGTGAGGATTTGGGTCTACTTTACATTAAGTTGTAATCCAGACTGAAGGCTGCAGTCCTGATCTTCATCATCAAGTACTTCAAGTCCTCCTGGATTTCAGCAAGCACAGTTATGTCATCTGCGTATCACCGGTTGTTAATAAGATTTCTTCCGAATCCAATGCCTTATTTTTCTTCATATAATCCGGCTTCTCTGATTATTTTCTCAGGATACAGACTGAATAAATATCATGGGAAGATGCAACCTTGGCAAACACATTTCCTGATTTTAAAACATGCAGTGTTCCCTTGTTCCATTTGTGCAATTGTTTCCATGTACAATTCTACATGAACACAATAAAGTGTACTGGGATTCTCATTCTTCTCAAGGCTACCAATAATTTATTATGATCCATGAACTACAATGACTTGACATAGTCAATCAAACACCAGGAAACTTCTTTTTTGAATTCTCTCCTTTCAGCCAAGATCCATCTGAAGCCAGCAGTGTTGTCCTTTATTCCACATCCTCTTTCGAGTCTGGCATGAACCACTCGCAGCTCCATGTCAATGTACTGCTGCAATCCTTCTTGAACGTTCTTAGGCAAAATTTTACTTCCATGTAATATAAATAATATTGTTCTCTGATTTGGGCAATCTATCAGATAATTTTTCTTTGGAATGCATACAAATATGAATCCCTTCCAGATAGTTGTCCAAGTAGCTGGCTTCAAATTTTCCTGGCATAAACAGGTGCATGCTTCCAGTGCTTGAAAGAATTAAGCTGATATTCCATCAAATCCTGGCACCGTGATTTAACTAATGCGTTTAGGACAGCTTTATTTGGTACCATTGGTTTTTGTTCATATGCTACCTCCTGAAATGGTGGAATGTTGACTAGTTCTTTGCAGTACCATGACACCGTCTTCTTTCCATCTTCTTTTGATGCTCCCAGCATCATTTAATATTTTTCCTAAAAATGTTTCAATATTGTAGCTTGAGGCTTGATTTTTTTCTTGAGCATATCCCTTTAAGATATGCTGAGATTGGCCTTCCCTTTTGGCTTTATAATTCTAGGTCTTTACACTTGACAACCATTGACTTTGTGTTCTTGAGCTGCCCTTGGAAATTTTCTGTTCAGCTCTTTGACGCGGTCATTTGTTCCCTTTACTTCAGTTGTTCTATGATTCAGAGCAAGTTTCAGGATCTCTTCTGACCTCCACTTTGATCTTATCTTTCTTTCCTGTCTTTTTAATGACATTTTGCTTTCTTCATGAATGAATAATGTTCTCGATGTTCTCCCACAGCTCATCAATGACACAAATCTATACTTGAAATGTTCTTGAAACTTGGTAGGATATACTCAATATCATAGTTTGGCTTTAATTAACTTGTTTTCATTTTCTTCAATTTCATCCTGAACTTAAATATGAGCAGTTAACATATATACTCGTGTATAAGCTGAGTTTTTCAGCACATTTTTAATGCAGTTTTTGTGGTAAAATCAGGTTCCTCGGCTGATATTTGGGTCGGCTTATTCTCGAGTATATACAGTAATTGATGGTCTGTTCCACAGTCATTTTTTGGCCTCATTTTAGCTGCTGATATCGAGCTTCTTCATCTCTTACAACAGATGTAGTCAATTTTATTTCTGTGTATTCTATCTAAAGAAGTCCATATGTTTAGTCATCATTCGTGTTGTTGAAAAAAGTATTTTCTATAAATTGGTCTTGCAGAATTCTATCATATGATCTCCAGCTTTATTTATATAATTAGGACCATGTTTTAGAACAACCTTCCTCTGAAGGAGCTCTGGGGCATCATTGTTATGTGTTGGGCTGCTAATTGCAAGGTCAGCAGTTCTAAACCACTAGCCTCTCCTCAAGAGAAAGACACCACTTTCTACTCCCATAAATAGTTACAGTCTCAGAAACTCACAGGAACAGTTCTACTCTGTCGTGTTGGGTAAATGTGAGTCAGCATCAACTCAATGCCAGTGGGTTTGGGTTCTTTCATTCCACTTTGTTTCCAACTTTTGCATGCCAATCTTAAGCAATTATAAATGCATCTTGATCGTATGCTTCATCAATTTCAGACTGAAGAACTTTCATTTCTTCATTTTTCTTCACCATTAGCACTATAACAGTGGTTCTCAACCTTCCTACTGCCGTGACCCTTTAATACAGTTCCTCACGTTGTGGCTACCGCCCCCCCAAATACAATTATCTTCATTGCTACTTCATAACTGTAATTTTGCTACTGTTATGAATTGGGCGACCCCTGTGAAAGGGTCATTTGACCCGCAAAGGGGTTGTGACCTGACCTACAGGTTGAGAACCACTGCCCTAGACGTTGGTGCACACCTAATAAAATAATAATTTTATTAATTGAATTTCCTTGAAGGCCAATAGATATAATCCTATCACAGACAGCATTGTACTCCAAGATAAATCTTGAAATGTCTTTTTGGACATTGGTTACAATGCCATCCCTCTTATGTTATTCCTTGCATAGTAAACCATATGATTTTCTGGTTCAAATTGGCCAGTACCAATCCATTCCTGCTTACAAATGCTGAGGACACCCATCTCTATGCCTTCCACTTTGTTTTTGATGACTTCCAATTTCCTATATTCATACTTCCTACCTTCCAAGCCACAATTATTAATTGATGCTTGCTCTTGTTTCTTCTCATTTTGAATTGTGTGTAAATAAAGTTCCTGCAGACTTTACTCCCGGGGGCTTTAGTCCATCCACATCATCAAGGTCAACTCTACTTTGAGAAGGCAGCTCTTTGTCAGTCATATTTTGAATACCTTTGACCTGAGGGGCTCATCTTTGGCAATCTCTCTGACAATATTCTGCTTCATTTCAGTAGGCTTTCAATATATGATCAACTTTTGAAGCGATCCATAGGGTTTTCAGTGGATAATTCCTCCTAAGTGGACAGCCTATTTCATCTTTGCCATCTGCTCTTATTCTGGAAGTTCTGCTGAAACATATTAACTTTGGGTGACCCTGATGGTATTTGAAATACCAATGGCATGGCTGTCAACATCACAGCAACATACAAGCCACTATAGTAGGACAAACTGACAGACAAGTGGTAAAAAGAACACGATGAAAGAAGCAAATGGATCTAGATTGCTCTGCTTCTTCAAATGTGTCCAGGTATGTTACTGATTCAAAGTAGTTCTTCCTGTTTGAGGTGCAATGGCAATATGGCAGCACAAAAAATTGAAAATACTCCATGTTCCCTAGGCTTTATGTTCAATACGGGGTGGCGTAATATATACATTCTCAGCACATAGAGAAGGGCAGACCAAGTGTATGTGGTGTGAGTCAGTGGACGCTCCAGAAGAGAGTTCTCTCTGGCCTGGTATGAGACTCAGGGTAGGTTCTCAGTCAACGTACTTCATGCACAGCCATCACCCACTTGCCAGTGGCAACTTGTATGTTGCTGTGATCATGAAAACAAGCCTTGGCGGAGTTGTCAGGGAGAAAAGCAGCTGCTAATCACCAGGTTGGTGGTTTAAGCCAACCACTCATTACTGGAGCAAAAGATGAGGTTGCCTGTTCCATAAAGAGACCCTTTTTATGGTCACTGTGAGTCCAATTCTACTACTTGGCACTGGGTTTAGGATGCTGAACAGATTTGACAGAGTTTCCAAAGTGAGACAGACTAGGAAGAAATATCCGGCAGCCTACTTCCCTGAAACCTATCGGGGAAAGCCCTGTGGATCCCAGTCCAACTCTGACACACTGCTGCTTTTCTCTGAATCGTAATCAGAGCGTTTTAATCAAACACTCCTGCATCAGTATGTCACACAAGATTATTGTCAAATAATCTCTGTGGGTTTGAAGGGGCGTAAAGTAACCCCCAAAGTTCATTCACATGGCTTTGGCAAGAAGATTCAACCCTCTCCATCTGGGCCTTTCCAGAGAGCTGCTGAGCACATGGCTTTCTCCAGCATTAGACCATATGACTGAGACAGAGCAAGCCACAGCTCAGACGTGCATGTCATCATGTCTGTTATTACTATGTAATAAAAGTAGGTCTCTAACTCCAGTGAACATAGAAGGAGGCTAAACTCAAGTCCACCACTTGATGGAAGAAATATTAAGGTTTTTTTAATGTCTTAAGAGACTCATCAGTAGACCTTTATCTTCAGTTTAGTTATTATTTTAACTACCCAAAATAGGACAGTCTATGCCATGTGTCCTGTTGTCATCATGTTACAACTTGTAAAAGCCCTCTAAACAAGGATAGTCTAATACAGTGGTCGGCAGACTTTTGAGACGGAAGAACCAATCCTGTTCCTCACAATAATTCAAAATTACTCAAGAGCCATAAATATATTTTACAAACAAATGAAATCACTATAATCTGAATAATATCCTTTACTTTTTTTTTCCAATTTTACTTCAGAGCCACATGTCTGTGCCGAAAGAGCCCTTTATGGCTGGAGAGTCCAAGTTTATCAGGAAGGACATGGAATTATAATCAGGAATATCTGGATTTGAATGAAAACTTCTTTCTTTTGTCACGTGTGATCTTGGGCAAATTACTCATACTCAGTTTAATTTTTTTGATTTTTAAATTTCATTTTATAAATTTAGGACAGTTATTCTAAACACTGAAAATTAAATGCGTTCAGGCATCTAAAATAATTAATCTACCAGCACTGACTTTTTCATTGTTGTTTTCCAATTTGTGAATCCTGCCTGTCTGTAGTCATATCCCTTAGAAGGACTTGAGTATGAAATGCCACATGGTTAAATAATGTGGTAATCATTCCAATCCTGAGTGCTTGACTAAAACAGCAGATCACATATTTGCCCATACACAAAGAGCAATAAGAGCCTCTGAGTGGTCTTTGCTGAGAGGAGCAGTGAGAGTCACAATTTGCCAGGAAAGTGTCGCATGCCATTACACCTGGACTCTGTGTTGGGCAATGAACCCTTTCCTAATATCATTACTATACCCGGATATTGGAAGACATATGGCATTTAGCCCCTTGTGACACATTTGTCCCCTACACCTGGCTGACAATTATTTACTGTGAACTATTTACTGCAAATATGAAGATATTCAATATTGAACTTCACAGAAGAGGTCTCACTCTTGCTTATTTTACACACTCTTCCTTTATTGGTGTCAGCGGTGTCAGGAATTCCATGCTCTGCGCTTTTCCTCCCCGCCCAGCAACTCCTGTTAAAGCAATCATCAGCCCTCTGTTACAAATGCTATTAAAAAATAAAACTCAAAATAACATTCTTTAGTTCTTAATTGTTGTCCCATTTGACATTATCACAGAAAGCCCTCTGTCCACTCTTTTAGATTCTAAGATGTAAAATGTTAAAAGACCTGCTTATGCAGAACTAATCTGAACAAATATCCTTTTGCACACTTTCCAGAATATATAAATTAATGACACTCAGAATTCACCATTCTGTTACTGGGAAGCGAATATTGAAGAGGTTTTAAACAAAGTCAGATTATACTTGAATGGCCCTCTCTCCCTCATTTGATACCAGGGTGCCAGGGAGACGTGGAATAAGTAAATATACTGTGATGGTTAGTTAGGTTTTTCATCAACTTGGCTGGGTGAGGATTCTCAGGGGTTTGACCTAGTAACCCCCCATGATTTGAATCAACTCCATTACAGGGTCTGCTTTTACCAGACCAGCTGTTGTGGGAGAACTGGGGCAGAGAGAAACCTCATACTCAGGGAACAGCACAGGTGCAATGCAAAGGAAGTTTCCTCAAGGTTGTGGCCCAATACCTATATAAGTAGACCTGGTGGAGAAGATTGCTTGCTTCATACTGAGTCTGGATCCTAAGTAAGGCTTATTGACTAAGCTTCTGGCTTATTGACTTCTGGTTCTTTGATCTTGAGAAAATGGCCTGCCAAACCTGAAACTATTCTATTTGACCTGTGGCTTTCTATCAGACCTGATGACCTTGGGTTCATTTGACTCTGTCATTACCAGCCTGTGACCTTTCTGCTTTACTTCAGGTCATCAGGATCCAGACTCAGTATGAAGCAAGCAATCTTCTCCACCAGGTCTACTTATATAGGTATTGGGCCACAATCTTGAGGAAACTTCCTTTGCATTGCACCTGTGCTGTTCCCTAAGTACGGGGTTTCTCTCTGCCCCAGTTCTCCCACAATGGCTGGGCTGGTAAAAGCAGACCTCTATGTGGCTAGAACTTGGTAGAAGGGATACTATGGATCAGACATGTGTTTGAGGGATGTAAATCCAGTTAATATATCAGGGTTCTAGAGAATAAGGCAGCTTGCAGTTCATAACTGGTTTGTACTGTCTATAACTGAACATTTAATACCCATTGGCATTTGAAATTGACTAAGTAGATCTAGATAAGGTCATTCAAGAAAGAAATAAGAGGGATTTCCTAAGTAGAAGAAATGCAAGAGATGAACAACACCATTTAATGAAAAATTAATGAATAAAAAGTTCTAAGCATTTAGTCAAACAAAATAAAAAACACCTGTTTCAGGTTAATTAAGCATTGAAAAGATTCATTATAGAAGAAAAAATATACATATATACCTGTAGAAATTATAATACAGCCAAGTGATCATTACTACATCAGCTAGCTATTTGAATAGAGAAAATTCACTGCGAAGAATCCTTACTTAAGCCAAATCAAGCCCAACCAAATACATACCACTAAAGTCTAGTTTAGTCTTACAAATAACAACCCTATAGAACAGATGAGAACTACCCCACAGGGTTTCTGAGACTGTAGATGTTGATAGAGGCAGACTGAAACCTCTCTCTCCCAGGGGGTCGCTGGTGGGTTTAAATAGTCAGCATTTTGGTGAATAGCCCAACATTTAACCCAGTTTGTTATCAGGAATCTTAAAAACAAAAACAAAAAACTAGGAGAAGCTAAAGTGGTGATAGAAGAACTTAGAGTTCAGCAATGAAGACCAGCCAGAGAGTGGCCGTATCCTCCATAGCATTTTGACATCAATATATTATAATTAATATATTTAGTACTATAATAATGTGACTCCTATTTCAAATATTCATCTTAAAATCAAAATCAGACAAATAAATAGTATATTTAAATAATAATTAAAGCATAAAGAAAAGTTTCCAAGAGCTTGGATAAGAAATGTTACCTAAGAATTAAAGGTCATGAGATTTCAGGCCTCCACTAAGCAGATATTCAATAAATTACACTTCATCCAGGCACGAGTTACCAAAGAACAAACAATTCTCTCTTGCTTGGCTTTCTGATTGCTTTTTATGGAAGTTAATCATAGTGACCACTTCATATTTTCTCCACTTCCCATGATGTTGTCTGTTGGTTCAATGGTGAGAACTTTTATTTTCTTATGTTGGGGTGTAATCCATACTGAAGACTATAGTCTTTGTTTTTCATCCGTTAGTGATTCAAGTCTCAGCTTTCAGCAAACCAGGCTATCTCATCTCCTATCACAGGTCACCAATGCATCTTCTTCCAATCCCAGTACAGTTTTCTCTGTCATACAGTCTGTCTTCTCAGAGTATTTGCACAAAATACAGATTGAATGGGTATGAAGAAAGAATATAACCTTGATGCATATCTTTCTTGGTTCTCAACCAAACACTCTAGACTTGTTCTGTTTGAATCTCTACCTTTGGGTCCATGGTGAGGGTCCATGTGAGCACAGAGACATGTTCCGAAGTTCCCATTCTTTATCATGTCACCCATCATAAATTATGATCTTCATAGTCAATTAAACACAGGTAAGGATCTTCCAAATAGTCTCTGTTTTCAGCCAAGATCCAGCTGACATCAGCAGAGATATTCCTCATTCTATACTCTCTTCTAAATATTGCTTAAGTTTCTGTCCCTTATTATATTGCTACAACCATTTTTGAACTCACTTCAGCAAAATTTTACTTGCACATAGAATCCTTAAATATTGCAACATGAATTAATCTTTTCTTCACTTTATTTTCCTCTTGAGTAGTGCTAAGTTTGTCCTTCACTTTTGGCTTTCTAACTTCAGGAACTTGCTTACTTCATTATAAGTATTGTGTCTTCTCCAGCCATCCTTTGAACTCTGCTTAGCTCATTCGCTTCACCATTTCTTCCGTTCTCTCTAGCTATTATCTGTTTAAGAGCAACTTTCAGAGTTCCCTCTGGTATCCATTTCGCTTCTCTTTTCCTCCTGTCTTTCAAATAACTTTTTGACTTCATCATGCATGATGTCCTTCATATCAGCCCACAACTCCTCTGGTCTTTAGGTCATCAGTGATCTATGTGTCAAAGCTATTCCTGAGATGAATGCTAAATTCAGGTGTGATATACTCAAAGCCATACTTTGACTCTCAGGAACTTGTTTACATTTTCTTCATCGTCAACTTCACATCCACAGGAGTAATTGATGTCAGTCACTGGCCTTGTTCTTCCTGAGGACCTTAAGCCTCCCCATCTCTCTCCATAGATGTAGTCAGTTTCATTAGTTCATATTGCAGATCTGCATACAGAGCGGCACAGATGCTTTTTAAAAACAGTCCGTATGTTACGATTAGAACTGGATGGTTGTTTCAAAAATAACAGGAAGATTGGATGGAAATAAACAAAAATGTACTTTAAATGTGTGGACTATGTGCAGCTCGAGGAAAACATGGGTGAGGATTCAGGATGTATCATACGAATGCAGTACTTCCAGCTTGCTGTTCTTTTAATACCCTAACTGTGTGCATCCATTAGGACATCGACAAAGAAGGATGTTAAATGCTTTTTGGAGGGTCTGTTGCCTTGGAAGCTGAGCTCTACAGCTGTGAATACATTTCTATTCCAGCACCTGCAATTGACTTGTACTAGTTAAAATATTAATGGAAATGTAAAGGCAAGCTTTCAAAAAGTTTTCTAGAACACTATTTGATGACTCTACTGGATGTTTTAATTAAACACTATTAACTATGATTTGTGTTGAATTACAGAACACATACAGTGATTGCCGGTCTATTAGGGACACATAGTATGCAATTTACTCAGTACATCAGCTCTTCTCATTTTTTTCAAACAAAAGTATGACTACAAAGCATGCTTAAACTCTCAGAACCATAACTGGTTCTTTCATCTTGTAATGATTTTAGTGTACTGATGTGCCTATATTTTCTAGAAATAGAATAATTTATACATTAACATGATTAACTAGGTCAACTCATGGATTCTTTTCATAGATATTTTCTGGCTAACTGTCCTATGTTCGCTGTAGACTGAATGCTGTTCCAAAAGAGTAAAGTTTAGAAGAAAAGACAAATTTCCAAACACACACAAAAGAAGGTGTTACCTATGGTTTGTGTACATGTGTTGTTGTTGTGAGGCTCCATCAAGGTTGCTCTGACCCATAGTGACCCTATTCACAACAGAACAAAACACTGCATGGTATGGCGACAAGCACACAATTATTCCTATGCCTGAGTCCATGGTTGAAGCCACTGTCAATCCAACTCGTTGAGGCCTTCATCTTTTTTGATGCCCTTTCACTTTACCAAACATGATATCCTTCTTTAAGGACTGGTTTCTCCTGACAGTATGTCCAAAATATGTGTCTTGCCAACTATGCCTCTAACAAGCACTCTGACCTTACTTTTCCCAATACAGATCAGTCTGTCCTTTTTGTTGTCCATGGTACTTTCAACATTCCTCTTCAGCATCACAATTCAAACACTCCTAGGTCTACGGTATTCACTGTTCAATTTTCACATGCATGTGATACAAGGGAGAAAATCATGGCTTGGGTCAGGTGCACTTTAGTCCTCCAAGGAATGCCCTTACTCTTCAACACTTTAAAATAGTCGCATGCAGCAGATTTACCTAATGCAATACGACTTTTGATTTCTTAATTGCTGCTTCCATGAGCACTGATTATGCACCCATCTTGTTTTCAGTGATTGTGTGGGGAACTTGAGCATCACAGAATGCCAGACTATTAGAACAAAGTGTTCTTGCATTGAAGGAGTACTTGAGTCAAGTTCCAAGGTCTACATGCTACCTGAATACTTAGCATATAAATATATGTACATGGATCTGTTTTCCTATCATTATATATAAATATATTTTACTTATGTACATATCTGAATTCAAGGGAAAACATGATGAGCCAAGAGGTGGCTTGAAAAATTAAGTTCCTTTCATGTTTTAAAGGGGTACAAAGAGAGCTCACTGGATTTATGAAAGCTGTTAAAATGATACAGCTTGAACTCAGACAGAACTATTTACTAATTAAATTAAAACACCCTGAAACTATAATTCAAATGACTTCTTTGGAAACTATTAAGTTTCTATGATATCTTTAGTCAGGAAAAACCTCACAAACCTTAAAAGGAGGCTCAGCAGATTTATATTGCTTTCTAACCCTTGTGGGGAGAACATGGACTCCACTGAAGTCAGACTTGTGGCTGTGAGATGGAGCAGTGAACTCCTATTAAGGAATTAGAACAAAGGACTTAAGTCATATCATCTAAATGGAGCTAAAACATGGCTCCGTGTATGATGTGGACTAGACGAAGTTGGTTACAGGACGTTTTTCTCTTTGAGCAGTTCTCTCCTGTGAAAGCTCTCCTGTACAAAGTTGACAGTTGACAGGAAACTCAGGTGAGCTTGGTGGCAGGGTCTTTCTCCTGAGAGGTAGGGGTTGGGATGTGAATAGGGATTCTGATCTATAGTGTATCCTCGTCTGCCGATAGCCAAGTGGAGCAAAAAACACTTCTGCCAAGTATAATTCTGAGAGAATTGGATGAATTGATGGTTGTTCATTAGCCAGGATTCTTTTAGGCCAGGGTTTGGAAAAGTCTGGCAGGTACATGATCATCACATACCTCAGCAGGTCCAGCCATCATGTTAGGGGTGAGTTAATTAAATAGTTGACCAAACGGAGCTAACGTTTAAGTTGATGATTTTGTATGGCCCATGGATTATTCTATAAATGCACAAATGGCCTTGGCAGATAACAGATTCCCCACCCCTGTTTTAGAAAATTATTACAAATGGATAATGATCCCATTGTAAGTGGATCTCAGAGTTTTGCATGGGGTGGAGGGTTGAAGGGAGTGTGTGGGGTGGTTATCTACATCCATTTTATGTATTAGTCTGGGTACTTTAGAGAAACTAATCCACAGAAACTCACATATAAGAGAGAGTTTTATGTAAAGGTTAAGTGTGCATCAAGAAAATACCTCAACCCAGTGCTGCCCAAGCCCACAAGTCCAACATTAACCCATTAACCCATATGTCCAACACCAATCCACAAAGTCCTCCTCCATTTCACAAAACAGATGCAATGATGCTGACTGCAGGAGGAAAGCCAAGTCAGTGAATGTGTAAGCAGCTCAGCATTGGCAGGGATCTCCACATGGGTGCTCCAGCACCCAGGGCTGCATGGGGGTAGGTCTATGTGGCTTCTCCTTGGGGGATGTCTTACAGAAAGTCAGCCTTGCAAGCTGAATCAGGGACCATCAGGGACCCTGGTGCGACCATCACAAAGCAAGAGACCCGAGAACTAGAAAAGCGAGGCTCACCAAGCCATTTATCCCTCTGCCCTTCAATTAATCACACATGTGTTTATTGGCAAGGTTGGTACAGTAAACTAACTCAGGGGTGTGTGTGGTGGTTATCTATATCCATTGTAGTCAGGCAAGTTCCTGTTTTTCCTGTGACAAAATTCACTGGGTGATTAACTTCCCAGGACTTCCAATTATTAACTTTAATACCCAGCTTGAGGATTATTGAAGAGTACTTTTATACATAAAATGCCTCTCACTCATGTACAATTATCCATAGCTCCCTCCTCAACTTGGGTTAAATTAAAACAGGGACTCCATGACTTTCATGATGAATCAGTGTTTAGAGCATAGTCTTACTCAAACTGCCTTTTCAATGAAAATATTTTTGTTATCACACTAGGAGGTTCATGGAGATAATTAATGATGGGTCCTGCCATTGGACCTAGGTCTAGGTTGTTGTAGATAGACTGAGGGGCAGCATGGCACTTAGATCAGTTGGTAAGGATGGTGCCTTGGCAACTGTTGGAGTTAGTCTAACAAATGACTTTTCATGCCCACAGTTAACAGGGGCTCTGAGGAGCAGCCATATGAGTAGAAAGTTTACAGAGGGCTTCCTAACACAGGAATGAAGTCCAAAAGAATGAACAAGGGCTACGCACATACCAATGATTGCTATCACCATATGAACTTGCATTGTGAAAGGCATAAAGGAAGACAAAAAGACTACTAACCAATGAAGGGCAAATATAATTACCATGATAATTATAAAATTAGAATTAGTAAATTAGTCTATGACTGGCATGGGTCATCTGAAAATAAGACATAGAAACAATTACAAAAATGCAGTAAAAATGCGGATGAAAAGAGCAAATAGGGATTCTAATCCTGGGCAGATCATAAGTATTATAATGATTCTCTACAAGCAGCTTTTGTTTACACAAATCTGGGTTCACAGGGATAGAACAACATACCAAAACAAGAAGAGTTCTGCAAAGTGGCATCTGAGGACAATAAAGAAAAGGATTAGGGTATTCAAAATCAAGTTTCTCATACTCTATTGTTATTTTAGTTTGACCATTCTAGAAATTGGACAAAAGCTATTTCAAAAGCAAAGGGAATTAAATATGGAGTTATCTAATTTGAAAGGTTCCATACAAATTATAAATTCAAGCTAAAAACAGGCAAACACACACAAAAACAAAAAACCCACAAGTCATTTTGTCAAGATGTTTCTGACTCATGTCAACCCGCTCCATAGGGTTCCTGAGGCTACAAATCTTTATGGAAGCAGATTGCTGTATCTGTCTCCTGTGGTTTGAACTCCTAATATTTTGGCTAACAGTCGAATTCTTAAACCCCTTCTTTCCACAAGCCCAGAAGACTGGGAATGATAAGGGAATCTCTGAAAAATAAGGTGAAATTCTAAAAATAAAAGTAATTACTTGGCACATAGCATAGGTTCCTTGGTCATTACAGCGGATCGGGGACTGATGGTGATGATGTTTTTCTAACAGCTGTGAAGTCATGAAAGCAGCCATGAGATTATGGCAAGAAAAGCCTTAACCCAAGGAGAATACCTGCAAATCATAAATAAAACAAATTTGTTGCTGGTGCTAAATATTAACCGAATCAAATATAGTTGCTATGTAAGGATACAATCACTTGGCCAGGAATCCATTGCAACAGAAACCGGACTATGGGCTAAATTGCACAGACACAACACTGCCCTATTGCTGAGTTGTAGCTTTCCAAAAATATCCCCCCAATTATTTTTTTGATAACTCCTATGATCCTATCCTTACCCAAATATTCTTTTGCATTACAGGATGTCAATAAAGGAATATGCAGACCGTTTGAGGACAAGGTTAAACATCAGGCCCTTCTCATAAAGAGACCTTTTTGATAAATTTACACCCTTGTGTTTTCCACTGGTTCTTCTCAGATTCAGAAGTTTCAGCCTACTGACAAGAATCCCAGGCTGTAGGATTCTTGCTAAGGATTTTGAGCACTGGATCTGCTAAGTGGGCAACGACAACAGACAGAGAGTTCCTTGGGCCAGAATGTATTTGAAGAGACAAAATGACCTATGCTGGAAGCACTTATCATCATAAAAATAGTGTCCATTTTCAATAAGGGATGACTAAATCCATAAATTTTGTCAGCTGCATCAAAAAAGATTCCAAAAACTGTCTTTCAAAAAGTCCAGGATGCACACTGATTTAGTATGCCCTTCATGCCAGTCAACTGTGTTTGGAGTGGAAGGGAGTACAAACCAGCAGGCAGAAGAGTCCTCTTACCAGGGCCTTTCCACAAGTGTGCCTTGGGGTCCTGATAAAACTGACTGTTGTCCCAGACCTTAATGCCTTCTTGGGGAAAGGTCAGAAAACAAAGGGAAATGTCGCAAAGGCATGCACTCAACTTAGCCAGGTCTAAGCGTCGCTATAACTTGGGACCTACCCAATGGCAGTGGGTGTACTTTGGGGTTGTGATGTTTTTGAAAACTAGATCTAGAGTCTGATCACTTCAAAGGGTATAATTCGTTTCTCCCCTCTTTTTCATTGTGATTGTAGTAAGAGAAACTAGGAGTGCATATGAAGGGTTGGGAAACAGCTTGTGAGGCCCCTGTATCAGCTAAGGCATTTCCCCTGAGGAGGATGTTTGCACTGATGGGCCTGTATTTTGCCTACCATATTCTCAGAAAAAGACAGAAGAGCCACTTAGAGGTAGGAAACCAAAGGACCACTTTTCAGTTGGTTTCTTCAAGAAGTCAGAAAGCCTCTGAAAGTCTATAGTATCTTAAAATCAGGAACAGTTGAAATACATACTTTGAGTCCATGTAAGTGGCCAGTCTACAAACCAGCTTGAGCACAGAGTTCACGCAATCAGTTGTGTAGAAGTCTTCAGTGGAGATGGCAATAGCATATTCTCCCTGATAATGAGAACTAGGAGAATTTGAATTTCATCTAGAAAAATAACTAAATGAGGGTTAAGTAGGAAGGGTTCCTATAAACCTCCCCTCAGGCTTGCCTAGCTGATCTATTCAATCAAAATAGTCATGGGAGACTTGATCAGGAGGAAGAAGAAGGGTATCTGGTTTTAGGGAATTCACCAAGTGCAACCTAATGTTAGACACTGACAGAATGATAGATTCATAGCAGGTTATTCTACTAGCTAATAAATATCGCATTATTTCTTTTATTTTTCTTTAAAGGACTTTACTTAACTTGGAAGGGGTCTTTCAAAAGCTTCCCTAGAGCTAGATCTCAGGGACTGGGGCCAACAAATTTACTCTACTTCACCATTCCTTTCTTTAACTCATGATCTGACACAATAATTTGTTTATCTCAATTACGTACTAGTTATTTAAAGGAGCCCTTGGGGTGTAATGGTTACACATTGGCCTAAAGTCCACAAAGTCAGCCCTGAAAAACACAAAGCGCTCTGAGGGAGTGAGAGGGTTTCTATTTCCATAACTATGGGCAGTCTCTAAACCTCACAGAAGCTCGTCCCTGTCCAACAGGGTTACGATGGAGAGAAAGCCACTTGTTGGAAGTGAGTTTCTGACTTTTTAAAATGAGTTATTTATTTATATTTAAGGTCACCTCCACTGATGAAGCACTCACTCATCTAAGAAATATGGAAACCAGCTGCCTGGTCAACCATCTAGAAGTGATAAATATTTGTGCCATTCCAAAGAAAGGCAACACAATACAAAGCTGAAATTATCAACAATATCATTAATATCACATGTAAAGTGAAAATTTGCAGAAGATAGTTCAATAAGAATTGTAGCAGTCCATCAATAGAGAACTGCTAGAAATTCAAACTGAATTCAGAAGAGGACTTAGCATGAGGGATGCGATTACTGATATCAGGGCATATCTGCTAAAGGCAGAGAATACCATGAAGATGTTTATTTGTCTTTTACTGACTATGCAAAGACATTCCACTGCATGGGCCTTAACACACTCTGGATAGTATTGAGAAGAGTTGGAATGCCAGAATATTTCACTGTGCTCATCTAGAACCTGTACGTGTAACAAGGGACAGTATTCTGAACAGAACATGGAAATACTTTGTGGTTTAAAATCAGGAAAGATATGTGTGAGAGATGTATCTTTTCACCATATCTGTTCAATCTGCACACTAAGCAAAGAATAGGAGAATCTGGGCTATGTGAACAATAGGGAATCAGGGTCGAAGAAGGCGTGTTATCAACCCGCAAGTAGCAGGTGGCACGACCTTCCTTGCTGTAAAGCAAGGAGGACCTGAAGCACTGGCTATGAGGATCAATGCCTGAAGCCTTCAGTAAAGATCACAACTCAATGTAAAAAATCCAAAATTCTCTCAACTGAACCGATAGACAACATGATGCGAAAGGAGAAAAGGTCAAAATTGTCCAGGGCATCATCTTGCTTGGAACTGCAATCGATGTTTCTGGAACCAGCAGTGGAGAAATCAAAAGGACACATTGCCTTGGGCAAATCAGCTGCATAAGATGTCTTTCAAATGTTGATGGGCAAGAATGTCAGTTTGAAGATCAAGGTGCACCTGACCTAAAGCATGGTATTTTCAATCACTTTGTGAAAATTTCACAATGAATACAGAAGACTACAGTCAGAAAGCTTCTTAGAATCAAGGTCAGTACAACTTCGTCTCACATACGTTGGACCTGTTATTGAGAGACCAGTCCCTGGAAAAGAACATCATGCTTTGCAAAGTAGAAGAGCAATGAGAAAGTAGAAGACCGTCGAGGAGATGGATTGACACAGTGACTGCGACAATGTGCTCACCGCGACATAGATAAAGCTAGTGCCAGCCTGAGCAGTGTGTCGTCCTGCTGTGCAGAGGGTCATTATGAGTGAAACCCACTGGACTGCACTTCACAACCATGCTGATGCAAATCAGACTGCAGACCAGCATGGACTATCGCTCAGTGTACTTACACTCCTATTTTGGTTTATTATTTTCTTGTTTAGCTTTCCTTGTTTAGGATAATATTGAATTTAATCCATAGCTTCCTAATCAGCCTTCTTCTATCGCACTCCATATGGGTCCTTATGTTATTCTCTGCTTCTCTCTTTCTCTTCTCAGAACAACCAATCCTTTTACTTTGGGAAAGAATGACTGCTATTCTTTTCTATCTTTCTTTCTTTTTTGACTAGCTATTCTCTTAATGGACCTTTTTTTTTTTTTTAATTTTCTTTACCCGCAAACTCTTGCTGATGCTTTTTATCCAAGATCACGCATGCTCTTTCCTGTCAACCTCATGCTTCCTGTCCCTAACTTCCAACTAAATGATACATCCCAAACTTCTGCTGGTACCTGAGGACAAACTAAGTCTTTGTAATGAACCCACCATTATTTACTGCTTTGGGAGAAATAACAACCCTGCTATGAGGGCAATCCTGGAAATAGGTGATATACTGCCGCTCCCCCTGCCGCCTAGCACTCTATCGTTCTGAGCTCTGGGAGCCTAAATGTTAAGTGCCCAGGGGGGTGGGGGAGGGACGGTATGAAAAAGAAAGATTTTTTGCTTTTATAATGATTAAAGCCTAGAAAACCCTACAGGGTAGCTCTACTGTGTCTCCCAAGACCACAGTGAGCTGGAATTGACTTGAGGGCACCTGAAAACAATTCCTTAGAGAAGTCCCCTGGCAAAGCAAGTAAATGATTCACATGCCGGACTGCTAACAGGCTGGAGGTTGGACTCAGCCCAGCATGCCCAGGAAGACAGACCTCCTGGTGACCTACTTCTGGAAAAGCAGTCCTTGAAAGACCTAAGGAGCCCGGATCTGCTCTGGCACGCAGTGCCTCCCCGAGGTGGGATCCTCACGGTGGTAACTGGTGTTAGCTTGTCTTTGTGAGTCCCACCAGTCTCATTAAAAAAAAATGTTTTAACCACATCGAATTTCTTTATTTGTGTTACCTATGCTACTATCTATCTTGTCTATTTACATAGGTATCTATTGTTACTATTTATCTATATGTGCTACTAGATATATCTATGTCTTAAAATTAATTTTATATATTTTTTAATTGCCCTCCTGCCTGGCTTCTACTACTCTCTAACCATCACAACCTGTTTTGCTCTTGTTGTTGTTTTGTTTTGGACACCATTTTTTACTTTCATAATCATAAATTTTAATATTTGCCTTGGGGGGATTTACTAACTTGAGTTGGCATAATATCTTCAAAACCTGCCATGCCATGAGGTGTTTGAAAATTTCCTCATTATACTCTTTTTTAATTCACGTTTCTTTTATTAATTGGGATGTAATACATATATCATATCATTCCACAGTTCAGTCATGTCAAGTAGAATTGTGAAATTGCTGCCACAATCAGCTTTCAGACATTATTTTCTACACGAACTCCTTGAGAGCATCTCCCTTTTACTCCACCACCACCACTGTACCCCCAGCGCGGCACCCCTTGTTCTCCATGCTGCCCCTCTAAGTTCATCTCTCCTGGGCTTCCTATACTGACAAGCATATTACACAGCTTCGAGAAGGTGGCCTCCAATGGCGTAACACCTCTGAGATGCACCCTGATATGAATAAATAAAAACCAAACAAACTAAAAATACATAACTTTAGGAAGGATGTAGAGTGTTCCATTGTATGTATGCACCAAAATATGTCTATCCGTTCTCCAACTCATATGCATGTTTTGGTTGTTTACTCCTTCTTGCTATTTGAAGAGTGTTTCAGTCAACATGGTGATGGATGCGTCAGGCGGTGCTGCGCTCCTCATTTCTTTAGGTTATGTCCTGAGTAGAGAGATTCTTGGTCACATAGTATTTCTAGTGTCGTGTATTTCAGGAAACTTCCCACTTCCCACAGTGGTTGTACACTTGCCCATCTCCACCAGCAGTGTATGAGGATTCCAGTTCTCTACTGCCTTACAGCATTTGTTATTGTCGTGTGTGTGTGTGTGTGTGTGTGTGTGTGTGTGTGTAACTTGCTATCCGTTCCACTGTGAAGTCATTTCTCTCTCTCTTTATTTTTGTAATTGAATTGCTCCTATGAAGAGGGATTATGAGCCTCTAGGTGGGGAGGGGGGTGGCATCTTTGGTGAATTCTCTACTCATGTCTTTTGCCCATTTAAAAATTGGATCATTCATCTTTTGCTGATTGAGGCACTGTAGTTTGCTATAGATTTCTGAAAGTAGCACTTTAACATATCATTGCTCAATTTTTTCCTCAGACTGTAGGTTCTCTTTTCACGTTTTAAACGAAGCCTTTGATGCACACAAATGTATTTTTAGGAGGTCACAGTCCTTTATTTTGTCTTCCGCTGTGTCAGTGTTTTTCATTATGTTTGATAGTGTGTGTATGTCATGTATTAAGGCATTTACATGTGGTTCTATTTCTTTGTTGTTGTTGATAATCTTTTGAGTTCCAGGATATATATTTAGGTCTTTAATTTATTATTATATGTGCTGGGAGGTATGGGCCCTCTTTCATTCTTCAGAAAATGGAGCTACCATTTCCCCAGCACCCTTTGTTGTGGAACAATATCTTCCCCAATGAAGGTGTTCCAGGCCTTTATTGTTGATTTTACTTCTGGGTTCTCTATTTTGTTTTATTGGCCCACATATCTATTGTTGTACAAATACCAAACTTTTGGGACGACTGTGACTATGAAATAGGTTTCTAAAGAGTTATGTCCTTCTTGTTTGTTCCTTTTTTTAGTAGTTCTTTCGTTATCCTGGGTTACTTTCCTTTCCATGTAAAGTTGTTCATTCGTTTTCCCATTTTATTGAAGAATCCTTTTGAGATCTGGATCAGAATTGCATTCTACTTACAGATTGCTTTGGGTAGTGTTAATATTTTCACAGCATTGACTCTTCCTATCCAAACATGAAATAGCCTTCCATTTATGCAGCCTCCTTTAGTTTCTTGTAATAATGCTTTACAGTTTTCTTTGAACAAGTCTTTGTTTCTGTGGTTAGGTTTATTCCTAAGTATTTTCCCTTCTGTGTGGTCATTGTAAATGGTATTGTTTTCTTAATTTCCTTTTCAGTGTTCTTGTCTTTATTATACAGGAATCCTATTGATTTTTGTATGTTGAGCTTGTAGCCTGCCACATTGTCAAATTTTTCAATTAGTTCCAGTAATTTCCTTGTTGAGTCTTTTCGGATTTCCAAATATAGGATCAGATCTGCAAGCAGAGAGCATTTTACTTCTTTTGGCCAATCTAGATACTTTGGAGTTTGTTGTTTTTGTTGTCTAACAAGTACAGGAAGACTTCCAGGACTATATTAAAATATGCTTTGATGAAATACATTTTATATCTTCAATCTAGCCTCTTTTTCGGTGGAAATACTATAAAATATAAAGACTGTGTTGCCACACATTTAGTTTCATTTAATCTTAGAATTTTTGGCCTAATTAATATATATAAGCACTTATATTTAATTTATACAAGCATATTTAAATAATAATGGTGAACTCAGAGAAAGATAATATACCTTAATTATACTAGTTAGATATAAGAAGCTCTCATGTTTCTATAGTTGTATGTTCCCCATGCTTTAGATGGTGCTTTAGAGATATGGTTTAGAAAAGAATAATCTATTTACAGAATATTTTTATATGTTCCATTTTTCAAGTTCCTCAAACTCGTAAAGGAACAAGCCCAGGAATAGTAAAGAGACAAAATAAAATAAAATAATGCCTCATCATAGGAAAAATAATAATAAACTAAAACTTGTTAGTCGTAGGCTGTTGAGACAAATTCCCCCAAAATTTAGCTGCAAAGCAAGACAGAAAAATTATACAAATTAAAAGCAGACTTATATAACACAAGACAAAAGATATGATGCATTGTTTAGAACACAATCTATTTTTCCAGATAGAGGGCTAGTCTTTTATTTTAAAAATAGTAGCCCTGTAATTGAAAACCAATTAAAATGGATACTGTTGTAATAAATTGCTGTTATAAAATTCAAGGAAATATCTACATGTGAACAATCCAAAACAGGCATGGGCCTAGTTTTAATTCAGAAGCCCTCATTTTTTAATTTATTGTGCAGAAATGGGTGTCCACCTTGGTACAAGTTGCCTTGAATACTTCCCAGAATTGGGATCATAGTTCTCAAACAAAAGTTCTGGGTGTCCCAGTTGGAGCCCAAATCTTCTCTGGAAGCAGCACTCTCCATTTCATTAAAAATTATAAACACATAAGCTGGGGACAAGAATACTTACGTGTCTTTGTGAGTAGACAAGGGTCCAGGCCTACTGCCTTTTTCCAAAAGTTCACTAGTTGCTAAGTAACGCCAACTATTCACTTAAGCAATTCAAATTGTTAGAAATCATGTGATCAGCAGAACCGTAACAGGACAGCTGAGCTATGAAGACCAATAAATGGCAATCAAAACATGCACATTGGACTTCAACACCACGAAGGGTAGTTCAAAATCTGAGAAGGGTTTCCTTTCAAAATATCAGCTCCAAGGTCTTAAGGAAATGGGAAAACACCACAGATTTTCAAGGCGTTACCAAAACTCTTATTCTTCAAGTCCACTGATGATATAGACTGCCTCTGGATTATGAACAAGCACCCACAATGCTGCAAAGAGAAACCACTCACACCTTCAAATGTAGCTCAGGGGATTTATTCAGCTTTATGCGTTGCGCTGCAAACAAGTTCAGCAGCTCCAAACCAGCAACCATTTGGCAAAGGAAGAAGGTTTCTATTCCCATAAAGAGTTACAGTACAGGAATCCTATAGGGTGGCTTTGAGTTGACACCAGCTTCATGGCAATGAGGTGGCTTTGGGAAGGACTCGTTTGTATGGGGAACATGGGCTGCAACAAAGTCAGACTCAGGGCTCTGCAATGGAGAAGCAGTGGCCACATATTAAGGAATTAGAACAAAGAACTCAAGTTATGCCATCTACATGAAGGATATATACTATATACAGTGAACCCTCGCCACTTCGCGCTTCGACTTCCGCGGCTTCACTCTATCGCGGTTTTTGCGTAACAGCACCCACTGCCTACACCCGCTTCTTCAGAGGAAAAAGACGGCGACCCACCTGTAGAGTACATCCCTTAAGTCATTTCATAGGCTATTGATTACAGTATTTGTAAGAACTATGTATAATAATACTGTATGTGAAATATGTAATACTGTAAACTAGATGCCATAAATAATATAATAAATAATAAATGATCATTGTAACATCCAAAATGTTTTAATGTATTTTACCTTTTTCGTTTAATAAATTGGGTAATACAAGTGTAATGGTGACTAAACGGTGTTTTTTCATGTCCTCTATGCTCTAACTACGAAAATATTTGATTTACAAATAAGGAATCCTACTTCGCAGAATTTCATTTATCACGGTAGGGTCTAGAACGGATTAACCGCGATAAATGAGGGTTCACTGTACTCGTGTATAAGCCACGTTTTTCAGCAGTTTTGTGGTAAAATTAGGTGCCTTGCCTGATATTCGGGTGGGCTTACACTCGAGCATGTACAGTACACCTGCTGAAGGTGGGAACTAGAAAGAGTTGGTTCCAGGATACTGCTTTCTTGAAAAGCTCATTCATGCAAAAGATTTCTTGCAGGCAGTTGACAGGGAAATTCAGTTCATTGTGGTGCCAAGGTCTCTTTCCTGAGACACTGTCTCTGCATCTTGAACATGAAAGAGATTTCTTGCGGCCGTCTGACAGAACAGGTGTTGGTAGACCTTGAGGAATCATTTATCAGCATTCTTCCAACTTGAGTACACAAAAACACCAAAATAACTCGCCAGCTACCCCTGCCCCCCCATCAAGAGCCAGAAAATGAGCCTAAAGAATAAGCCTTGTAAACATTGCTTTTAAATTATACTGGGGAATATAGCAGTAACATGTGTTTAGTTCAGGCATTATACTTTGGTCGAAGGTTCAGGAAGCTGTCACTCTCACCAAGGCAAATTTAATTTTGCCCTCGGTGATGGTGGAAACAGTAATCCCATACACTCGTCCAGAATGTCTCAACAGTGTTTCCAAACAACCAGCAAACACACACACACACACACACACACACACACACACACACACACACTTAGAAGGGACTGGGAGCTGTTTCATGGCATCGTGACCTGCATTTTGGTCCTATTTCTACAGGTGAACTAATTAGCATTCTATGGCAGATATTCATCCAACTTGATTTGAGGTGGTCAATGCACATAAAAACAACAGAAGATAAATATTTGCATGTAAGACATCTGCTTTGTCAGCACTAGAATTCAAGCTATAATAATTTAGCTGTAACAACACAGCCAATGCAGAATATATCAGAATCATGTATATATTGAGGTTAATGCCCTTGAAAATGAACTTACATTCACATATTCCACATGGTGAGCATATTTACACTACAGAGAGCTAATATGTTGTAACAACATGTAAATCAAAATCGTAGGAAATATTATACCAATCAGTATGTTGAAAGTTTTATTTCATACAGCAGCATAATGAGTTAATGATGAGATCAACGAAGTGGAAGAAGTAATTTATCTGGTCAGCATTTCTTTTTCTTTAGATGGAATTTTAGGAGTGCTGCGTAATGCCTCTTATCTATACTGGTCTAGTAAAGGTGATGGTAATATTAAAATCAATTTTACTTTTACCTTGCCTTCATGCTCACATTCAAAATTACACTATTTATCCTGTGACTGCCTGATGATTACATTAAAATAATTTTCCAATAATTGAAGCTGGATTCCAGAGAAATTTCTGTACACAGGTTAATTTATACCACATTAAGCCTAAACATAAAAGAATGTAATTACTACTATATATAATAGAAGCATTCTAATGCATGCCTCCAATTAATCATCTCTCCATATCTGGTGTTATTATTATTTACTTTAATTAAGAAATTTATTATTTAATAGCCATGACAGGAAGTGTGCAATATTTTCTGGTCTACTACCCCTGATACATTTCTCACCATAATGTTTGTGCTTGCTCCTAACTCTTTACTATTAGTCGCATAATATTTTTATTATTTGATAATGGCTTTTCCCAAAGCAGGGTCATTTAATACCACATCATTTATTTTCCACTGAAATGTTTCCTTCTCTCCTAAGTAAGCTGCAAAATGAACAGTACATTTCCAGTGGTCTCTCTCGGGAGAAAGAACCCTGTCCTCACTGAAGACATGTGGAAATAAAGTCACGTGTTTGTGTATAGCATGATGTCATAGGTCTCCTTGGTGTGGCATTGCCTTCCTTCCACTAGAAAAGTCCCCTCCAGCACTCATACACTGTTCCTGATGCCCACCCGGCCATGAAGAATGCAGTGACCCCCTTCCTCCAGGCCCCATCTTTCAAGTGTTGATGGAGCATTCGTCCAGCAGCCCTGGCTTTGTAGGATCAGCCTCCCACTGTGTTGGCAATAGTTGGAGCCTAGTGGTGTAGTGGGTTACATGCTAACAACAAGGTTAGCCATTTGGAACCACCAGCCTTTCCCTGGAGAAGAAAGAGGAGGCATAACTCCCATAAAGTGACCGTCTTGGAAACTCACAGCGGCAGCTCTACCATGTCCTACAGGGTTGTTCTGAGTGGGCATTGTTTCAATGGCACACAGAGATGTGGGTAATATGGCACTGGGATTAAAAGGAGTCTTTGTTGTGGTTAGGTGCTAAGGGAACAGACCTCCAGCTCTGTTCTGCAGACCTGCTGCTGGGGGCAGGGCTGGGGTGGGGGGCAGAGTTCAAATGGCCCAGGTTTCCATGAGCAGCTGAGTCCTGACCCATTGTGCCATGGGAGCTCTTTAGAGAAGGATGATCCTTCCTGTGGGCAATTCACACTGAGAGATAGTGGGTGTCAATTCTCTGCTGCAGATTCATGGTGGAAACCATGAGGACGAAGTCTTCTACATAAAGGATCAATGAAAGAACATCAGATTCTTCTTTTGAATCATGACAAATATTTCTGAGAACTTAAAAAATAAAGACAAAATACACAGTCGAGGTTTCTGTTAAGATGTAAAATAGATTCCATTAAAGGGTTTATCAAATGCATCACTTATGCTTCTCTTCCTCTATTATTTATTCACATTGGGCCTTTGTGACTTGGGTGCTTGTTCTTTGTGTTTATAAATGTGGGTTCCCCATCTTTCATTTTCAAATGTTGGCTGACAATTTCAAATTAATTTTAAAACCTCACCTGTCACTTTATTTTCACTCCTTATCTCCAGAAAGCCTGTCTGTGGTTAAATCAGATGGCACTAACATTCAGTGTGTGACAGCAGTTAAGGAGAAGCCGCCAAAGTAAATTGCTATTCTTATAATAAGCAGGATTATCTTACTTTGAAATACCATTCTTCTTCAAAAAAGGCTGCAAAGATTTTATTTTGAGTTTGATAAACAAGGGTTCTTCACTGGAAAAGCACCCAAAATTTAGAGCAATTCCGATGAGGCAACTCCACATATTGTCCTGCTTTGGTACAAATGGCTATCTGGATGACTTCTCTACTCGATCAGGTGTTAGGGAAGATGCAGCGTTTACATTGCAGCTTCAATTTCATGCTAATATCTGCTGATAAGAGGGTAGATAACTCACACAGGGAGATAACAAAGCTTTATGGAGGTGAGAATTAATGCAGAATCCATATATGCAAGCATGTTGATAAAAAAGCAAACATTCAACAAAGCAGGAGAAATGAAAACTCCAGCTGTTACAGTTTCTCAAATGTAGAAATAGAGAAAGCTGCAAATCTTAGAGGTCATAACCCCCAAAATTAAGAACCAAGAATGCTTTATTGTTTAAAACTCGAGTGAAAATATTTAGTCTTATATCCAAAGGATGGTGAGCTAGAAAACATATTCCTCTTACTTTAATTAGTTTGAGATAACCGTGGTCTCTGCTGCGGGTCGGGGACTGCTCCCCTGTAGTGTAGTAGTGATTCGAGTCTCCAATGCTGCTGGAACATTCTCGTGTCCCACCCAACATGTATGCTCCACCACGCTCTGGGGTTTGGGTAGTCAGACATAAAAATTGGTGGAGAAGAAAATGGTTTCTCAAACAATAGGTATACATGTTCCAAAGGAAAGGGGAAGACACTGGGAGCTGTCAAGATACACATTACCCTGTGTCCATGTCAGGAGAAGGGCCTTCACCCAAGCTAGGCTGTCATCATTTTCTCTGTCCCTCTCTGCTGGCATCTGGAGACGTCAGCAATACCCCCTCCCCTCAGTGTTTGTTTCTAGACTCACTGTCATGGAGTGGACTCCAAGTCATAGCCCCCTATAGGAAAGGGCAAAACTGCCCCTGAGGGCTTCTGAGACTGTAAATCGACAGGAGCACAAAGCCTCATCTTTCTCCCTGGGACCAGCTAGTGGGTTCAAGCCATATTGCTTGCAACTGGAACCCCAACTCACAACCCACACACCAGGCAAAACAAACAAACAATAAACCCCTGCTGTGCAGTTGATTCCAGCTCAAATTTAAAGTCTCAGAAGCTCACAGGGCCAGTTGTGCCCTGTCCTGTAAGGTTGCAATGAGACTACATCATTATCAGGGTTAAAAAGACACAGGCTGGGGTAATGCCTCCTCTCCTCAGGAAGTCAGGAGAGCATGAGGCAGTAGGATATTTGTTAAACTGAATTCACGGCCATCGAGTCCATTTTAACTCATAGTGATGTTGTTAGAAAGTTAAAAATACACAATTAGTCATTTAAGCAGCCCCATGAAAGAGCTGGGAGACCCAGTAGCAGAAACTGAAGTGGACCTCCTTGGCCCAGGGAAGGCCTCCTGCA
>NW_022111300.1:54035805-54054275 GCF_000313985.2 Echinops telfairi
CAGGCACACAGGCGAGCAGAAAATGAACTCGTTGATTGGTAAAGTTAAATGTAGAATGCAAACAAAACAAAAAGAAAACTTCCCTGTAGCTGAGTCTATCCTGCCTCATAACAACCCCTATAGGAGACAGGAGAACCGCCCCCTGGCTTTCTGAGACTCATTCTTTATGGAGTAGAAAGCCGCATCTTTCTCCTGTGGAGCTACTGATGGGTTGGTACAGCAAGCCTTGCGGGTCTCTGCTACCATCCTACCGGGGCTCCTCAAACAAATAGGACAGAAAGTTGAAAAGAACATTCAAGACAAAGCGTGACATGTTACACTGCCAGGTTTAATCGTTTGTGCTTTTTTTGGGGGGAGGGGGGCTGTTAATCGAGGCTACTACAGAAAGAAGCTTAAGTTGTGCTGAGTTATTGGAGAAAAATAAACTCTCAAACTCGAGAGTCAATTCTGCCTCATGGCGACCTCATAGGGTTGAACAGCTCCTGTGGGTTTCTGAAAGTGTAACTCTTTACATCAGTAGAAAGCCCTGTCTGTCTTTCTCCCACAGGGCACCTAGTGGTTTCAAACATCAGACTTTGTGGATCCAGCCCAATGCATAAGCATTATGCCACCAGAGCTCTGTTGAAAAATAAGACTTTTGAGGTTGATGGGATAACAATGATTAGTTATCAACAAATTGATGCAATGCTTTTCCATTTTAGAATGCTCTTCAAGATATTTATTTAGAAGACAGTTACCAGGACTGGAAGAGATACAAATTTATGACAGCCCAAAGGAAGGAGCCCTAGTAGAATGTATACATTATTGAATCATAATATTATTTTCACAAGCAAGTACAATGTTACTGAAGAGAGTTTTAAAATAGTTGCATTTGTACATCAACAGGAAAAATTTTTTTTTAAATATGCAATCAGAAGATGACATTTAACAAGCAATGTCAATGGTGTTAGATGGATCTTGGCTAAAAGAAAAGAAGAGAATATCATAAAGATATATATCTGTTTTGTGCCTGTGCAAGGCCATTGAACAGATTGTGTTTGGATCATAGCCCGCTGTGTTAGTCTGGGTACTTTAGAGAAACAAATCCATAGAAACTCAAGTATAAGAGAGTTTTATGTAAAGGTTAAGTGCACATCAAGAAAACATCCCAACCCAGTGCTGCCCAAGCCCACAAGTCTGACATTAACCCATTAACCCATATGTCCAACAGCAGTCCACAAAGTCCTCCTCCATCGCACGGAACATTGCAATGATGCCGACTGCAGAAGGAAAACCGAGTCAGTGAATGTGTAAGCATCTCAGCGCTGGCAGGGGTCTCCAGACAGCTTCTCCAGCACCCAGGGCTGCATTGGGGTAGGTCCATGTGTCTTCTCCTCAGGGATGTCTTGCAGTGAGCCGTGCCAGCTACAGCAGGGAACTGGCTAAGGCAGCTGCACCCTGGTCTGATCATCAGAAAGGAAGAGATCTGAGAACTAGAAAGGCGAGGTTCACTGAGCCATTTATCTCTCTGCCCTGCAATTAACCCCACATGGGTTTATTGGCCAGGTTGGCACAATAAACTGACTACCTCACCCAGTATGGGCAACATTGTGAAGAATGGGAGTTCCAGAACCTGCGTTGTGCTCCTGCAGCCGTTCATTCAAGTGGAATAAGGAAGGACTGCATGGGTCAAGGTGAAACTGTGTGCATCAGGGTTGTATTTTTTCACTGAACTTATTGAATCTCTATGTTTAACACAAAGCAGAGAACATGGACCATATGGAGAAGAGCATGAAGCAACCTGGTTTGCTGAAACACTTGAAGCATCAATAGATGAAGCTCAAAGACCACAGCTTTCAGTATGAATTGCAACTCAGTGTACAGAAAAGAAACGATCCTCACCACCGGAAGCATAAGAAGCAGAAATGAGTGAAAATACTGAGGAGTTCATTTAACGTAGACCCACAATCCACACCCATGGAAAGAACGGTCAAGAAATTAAACAAACTTAAACACTAGATAGCCTTGGGAAAATCTCCTGTGAAGGGTCTCTGGAAAGTGTTCAGAAGTAAAGCTTTCACGTTGAGGACTAAGGTGTACCTGACACAGAGCCTGGTATTTTAAATCACCTCAGATGCTTGGAAAAGCTGACTGATGAATGAGGAAAACTATAGAAGAATCAATGCCTGGAAGTTACCATGCTGGAGAAGAATATTGAATATACCACTGACTACTACAAGTAACAAATCTGTCTTGCGAGAAGTACTGTCAGCGTGCTCCTGAGAAGTCAGTTGGCAAGACTTGATCTCATATACTTTGGACATGTTAGCAAGAGAGACCAGTCCCTAAGAAGGCCATCATCCTTGGTCATGTAGAAGGGCATAGAAAAAAAGGAAGACCTTCGAGTAGATCAGGAGTCAGCCAACTTCAGCTCTCCAGCCACGTGCGGTTCTTTTCAAAGACTTGAAAGCTGTGTGGGAACAGACAGCTCCCTGAGAGCCTCCTGGAGAGGCTAATGGATTTGAACTGCTGACCTCGGCTTAGCAGCTCAAGGTCACCATGGCACCACCAGGGTTCCTTAATGAAAACTTGGGCATCTATACATTGTGAGAAAGGAAACAAATCAAGTTGATGGGTTCTAAAATGGCCTGCTTTTATTAAACCAGAAAATAGATGTTTGCTTTAGCATATCATCCCAGATTAATGATGCCTCTTGGCCACTTTCCATTTCTAAATGACATCTAATTATTCTTAGCCATTTAAGAATTTTAAGCAAATACTATGCATTTAACTTCTTATCATAGCAAAGACTTAAAAGTCTGAGTTTGATCATATCTGACCTGTATATTCAGCAGTAGTTGATTGGTGAAAGGTCAGATCATTATTTTAGATTTAGATTAATAATTTTTATCCAATAGAAATTGCCTCAAAAATGTATCGCTCTTAAGGACATATACATTTACTACCATGCTTGAAATCTGCTGACACAGTCGAACAACCATATGCCTCTGTGTTCACACAGTATCGAAAATTTTACAAAGGCAGCTGGCTTTATTTCATAATCTAATTACACATAAAAACGTTCAGCTAACTATTGCACTGCTTGCCAAAATTTCTTTAAATGTATTCATCCTCCTTAAGCTCCCTTTTGTTGAATTGGCATGTTTAATAATTCCTACTTTTTCTTTGCTTATTTATTATTCAAGAACACTGTCTTGAATATATTTTCAACTGCCTAACTAACTAGTGTGGATGTCATGTGAATGATTAAATCACAATAATCTTATGCTGGTGGAATATTTACATGTATGAAACAGGGGGAAGAGGTGATTCCACATTGCCATTACAACATAAAGTGAAATAGTAATTCAGCCACAGTAACAAAAACTCTCAATTGATATTAAGGGGATATATATCATCAGTACGAAGGGGCCTGGTGGTGTAGTGATTATAAATTTTGCTGCCAACTGCAAGGTCGGCAGTTTGAAATGACCAGTCACTCCTCAGGAGAAAGATGAGCCCTTCAACTTCAGTAAAGTTTTCTTGTCAGGGAAACCCACCACAGCATTTCGACCCTGAGCTACAGGGTTGCTTTGAGTCAGTATTGATTCAATAGCTGTGAGTATATTAGTAGTCTATATACAACAAGGATCATCTCTTCTATTAATGTGTCTTTTCTTCATAGCACTTGTACAGCATAGCTGTGATTCGGATGATATCTTGTCTGATTAAAGTACCTCCTTTTAAAACTGTATCACCTTTGATTGAACTCCCCATACTGTACTATCACTTACCCCACTTCCTGTGTTTCGCTTTGCATTCTTCTGCTTTTCCTACTCTTCCTGGCCTTCTGAACTTAGTCTTACCAAACTCTTCCTACCCAGGACATACTCTGTTTTCAGTTAGATTTCTTTTCAGTATCATGCTCCATTTGCTGTACAAGCTGCAATGTTCACCATTTCCCACTGATACTTGGTGAGCTTACTTAAAAGTGATTTGGGGCCAGGAAGAGGAAAGGTATTGCGCTAACAGCAAGATGAATCATTTTCTTTATTGTAATGCCTTTGAACGTATTTGCATTTTTCCCCCCACAAAACTACATGATAGAAGAACTCTGGAGACTGAGCATCTTCCAACCACACTGCTATTTTCTCTAGTTGCCATCCACTGCATTCCAGCTGATGCTGACCCTGTGTGTGGGGAGTTAGACTCCTACACAGGACTTTCAGAGCTGTGACCTTGCAGAAACAGATGGCCACCTCTGTCTTCCCAGATGCCTCTGGGTCATCTCAAACCACAACCTTGAGGTTAATATTCAAGTGTTTAAGCATTCTTGGCACCCAGGCTACACCAAAAAGACAATGCATAATTCACTTATGCTAGAGAAAAGGACCATAGACAAAATATCTAGTAAAAATAGAAGCCTGTTTCAATGAGAAGATGAAAATATTTACTGAAAAAGTTAAGCTTTATCTCATTGTTGAATTGAATCCATTATAAAGACATAAAGAGGGCATTGCTTTCAGAGTCTCTTGTCCATCTCTTTTTAAAACCTGAAGCTGAATGCTTAATTTATGAAAAGCTTTTAATTTTCATAATTTACAGAAAAACAACTCACTCTCCATTTTTAGAACATTTCTCTAAACCCCCTCACTCAATTTTTTTATTGCCTGAATTCTTAAAACTGAAGAAAGGCTCTAAGTTACTAAAAGCTCTAACTCCACAGTCAGCCAATGAAGATAAATGGCTTAGCACCTGACTTAGTCAACCTGTGAAGCTCTCTTTCCAATCATTCAACAGTCCCCCTCTTTTGCGATGGGACACCTGGAGTATTCACCAACTTTAGAACATGCAGTGTTCCTCCTATACATTTTTTAAAGACCTGTGATGCTCTCTCTTCTCCCTTCCCCTCCCAAACACTTTAACTCTGAATAAGCTTTATTCAAACATTCTCTCAAAAAATATTTTCCATACCATTTCACCTCCAAAAATATCTCACTTCCCTAAAGGAAACTTTTCATCTCTACCATTTATTTGTCATTTGATAAGCTGAAATATTAGTTTTAGGAGTTATAAGCTAGAAAACGATTTTACCATTTCACTCAGCTTCCAAAATATATTTTTGCTGACCAAAGGGCCGGCAATAAGGACAAAGGCATGGAGACCAAAAACCTCTAAACCACTATGCATCTCTTTTGTTGGCAAGCTACTCTGATCCCCACCTCAAAAATGGCAGTGCAGTTGACAAATGCTCTTAAAGGTGTGGACTCGATAACATGAGGTGTGAGAGAAGGATTAGGTTCCCAGCTCTGACGTGAGAAGTGTGGAGGATTGAGGACGCCATGGGGAAGGAGAAATCTTCCAGGTGGAATTCAGTGCCAATGCTGGTAGGGCGAGAGCGTTCTCAACTAGATACTGTAACACAGACACATAAATGACACTTTACAAGACCATTCTAAATAATAATGATGCCTGAAAATATTGATACCTTTCTAATATTGATAACATCTAATCCAGAGTGAGGGTGATTCTGATCGAGTAAGAGTTTGAAATAATTGTGGCCAAAGATATGAAGCACCATCTTTACTTTGCTTTCTCTAACCTCTTATATAATATACTGATGTATAAATCTATGCTAATTCCTTTTACTACTAATATGGCTTAACTCTACTCATTCCTATAGTTGTAGCACGTGGAAAGAAATTAAAGTCTCATAGTACACGTGTGTGTATCAATAAATTTATGCAGTAATAAGAGCCATCTAAAAGAAAATGTCTACATACAGGTTTATCTTCACAGAAGCAAAAGTGTGAGTGACACACATGCTCCCACATACACGTTTGTCTTTTCTATCTGGTCTGAATCCCTATTTGGGGCTCTCTTCAAATCCTCTTATCCTTTGATCAGGAATTGCGCACATCACTTAATCTCCTTTCCTAGTCCCTTCACTGTTGCTATGCTTGAGTTCATTTGAGCTCATAATGACCCTCGAGGGCAGAACTGAGCTGCCTGTCCTCACAGGGTTTCCCATGTTGCAGTTCTTACGGGAGTGAAGGCGCAGGCCTTTTCTCCAGTGCAGCTGCCGGGTGGGTTAAAAGTGGGAGAGTTTTGTTTCATCATCACGTGCTTTCGGAATTGTGCCACCAGAGCTCCTGTTCAGGTCCTGGCTAGCTACGTTTTGTTATCCATTCATCAGATATTTCTATTTGTGAATCACCTCCTAATGAATATGCAGGGCCCTTAGTTCCACATTGGAGTGAAAACGGAGGAGGACTCAATGTTGAGGAGTCACAGCAGTGGCCTGAACGTGATACACCCAGTGAGAGTGTTAGTAGCAGAACCAAAGACGTGAAGAAATGACTCCATCACATTGGTTGGGAAATTGTTTTTGCCTGGCATTGTGTCTATTTTTTATGGTGCAGACTACAGTATATCTATTAGAAATGCAAAACCTACAGAGGAGATCTCTTGAAAACCAAGTGGCAGTCCGGCTTTGCTTCCATCTCATCAAAGATGGCGATGAGCCCCTTCTTCTGCACTGGCATCTGCGGGCACCGGCGTGAGAAGAGCGCTTTCTCTGGAAGTAGCCGGAGCTTGTGGCAGCTCAACAAACAGCAGAGCTCATCCATGATGCTGCCAGCTTGCAGATACATAGAAGTCTTCCTTGACCATTCTGGACATTGCTGGGAAATAGGGAAGGTGCAGAATGATGGGAAATCCTCAGGGTCACGGAAGAATAAGGAATACTCATCTTCAGGCATAGTAGGCAGGGGAGGCGGGAAATCGCTAAGTGGGCTTTAGTTAGGTGTAGGAAGGTGGGTGAAAGGAAAGACAATACATAATGAAGGGGTGAACAGCACAAAATCCCTAAAGGCAACTTAGAACACACACAAAGGCCGGAGAGAGCAAAGGGAAGTACTGTTACGTGCACAATCCTGCATCATCACAAGTAGAAAACACTTCCAGGCAGACAGGTATGAACAGTAGGTGAGATGAACAGTAGGCTCAAGGGAGAAGACACACAACTGTGCTTAGGTTACCAAACGATACTTCTACATACATATTTATGTGAGCTGTCCATGGATATAGACCCAACAGAGTCGACAGGGGCCAAGGACTGAAAAGGCACTGGAGGTTAGGCATTAGGCTGCTGCCCACAGCTCTAACCCTTTAGCCACTCTGCAGGTGAAAGAGGAAGCTGTCTGCTCCCATCAAGATTTCCTGCCTAGGAAGCCCTAGATTAGGTCACTATGAGATGGAATCTGGGTGCTGGTGGGTTTGGTGCTCCAACGAAAGAGGTCACTGACTTCCCCTTTGGGACCATTAGCTCTCCTTGCTATATTTGCTATATGCTGATTAGGGCTGTGGCTTCTCAGGACCTTCACTACCTGTAGCTTAGTAACAGAACCGTGGTGAGGACTGGACGCTCAAGCCAACCCAAGACTTTTCTCAGGTGCCCTACCAACCCTTCATCTGAAATGCTTGTTATGTTCCCGAGAGGGACAGGAGGTAGGAAAGTTAGGCACCTTGTTGGTATGGCAGTGACCTGAAGGGAGGAGCTTAGACTTGAGCTACCCAGGAAGGTGGGGTGGTAGGGGGTGACTTAATCCAGGAAGAGTAATGAAGGAGACATCAAGCAGGGGTTTTAGCAGCTGTTGCAATTAATACTGAGACAGGAAAAGACAAATGTCTAGGAAGTGGGATTTCTCCAGTAGAAGAATCAGGAAAATGAATCAGCAGAAACAGTCAGATAATTGCTTATAAGTGATAGCAACACTTACCTGAAGAAATTAAAGGAAAGCAATACTGGCAAGGAACAAAATAATGGACATTTTCAGTTTAATTAATATATTTTTAAAATGCATGCTAGATAGGAGAGTTTAGAATTGTAAATCACAAGAAGGAAAAATAATTTATTTTACATTTAAACAGACGTTCTCAGGCATTTTGTGCATATTCCAGAAGTTAATTGGAGGACCCGCTTTTCTTTTAGCTTCTAATGTGTTGGCATTTACATGAGAGCTATTTTAAAAGCTGCTCTTATTTATTTTTTGCTGCTTTTGCGGTTTTACAGCTTGGGTAATTTCTCAAGTCCAGGTAGGTGATGCAACTAGGTATTCAAATGTATGCTCTTTTTTGAGATTGGGGATAAAGAAGTGTTTCTATGGGCCCACGCCAAAGTCTTTCATGGCCTTTCTTCTCATCACATCAATAATTTTAAAATTTCCTCCACTGCCCAGTTAATTTTTTGTAGTATCATCTTCTTTACAGACACACTAATGCTTAATAGCATCAGATATCTAATAACTACATTCAGTGGGCTGCACAGTTCTGACAACAGCCAGGGTCCTTCTGCTTCATGGGATCTTACAAGCCAGGGTCTTTGTCTCTTCTTCCTCCTCTGTCCACGACAAAGATGTGGCAGTCTGCTTCCTTCAAGGTCGAGGGCCCTGGAAGCTCTATGAGGCAGTTGTTTTTGTCTGACGGAGTCATGGTGAGTCAGAATTGACTAGGGGACAGTGGACTTGGCTTGGTTGTCCTTTCTTTAAGTATGAAATCAACTATTACTACCAAACTATATCTACAGAGTTTTTAACAGATTCTGTTTTTATGCTCAAACTAAGTATTTAATTCCAGATTCACTCTCCAGGGAGTCACCTACAAAGTACCACAGGGAAAACTTTGCATTTCTTTTATCCCTTAAATCTTTCAGACAGGAAAAGATTAATGGACCCACACCTCTTTCTCACACAGGGGGCAAAATGGACTTTTGCCATCTTAGTTAGAGCCTCTCTGATTTATGAGTAAAAGGAGAATTCACGCCACGAAAGGTACAAGCCTATGTGTGTTCTTTCCCAAACCGTTTAACCTCTGGGTTATCACTGACATGCAGACCCGGGCAGAGTCACAGCCAGGGCCAGCAGACACACATTAGTCTGAGATCATTGTGAGGGGTACTTCCCCAGAGGCTGCCTGCAAGCAGGAAAGGGCCGCAGCTGCCTGACGAGGGGGCACTGTGAAAAGCCAAAGGCCCCCTTAACCAGAAACCACTCCATCAAGGACCTCCTTTTGTTTCCACGAACCCCAACATCATTAGCCTGGTTAGTGCCCTTAAGTGCTCTTTAGCTAGCTGAAGACATTCTTTATGTTTAAAGGGATAACGGATTTTCTATCCAATTAGCTCAGACTGGTTTAACCAATTATCCATTACCTCCATCTGCCAAAGAACCTTGGAAAAATAAGATAAATGACAAGACAAGTTCGGTGATAGGATATGACAAGAGGTTCCCCAGGGTCTGGCACTTTATTTAGAGAGTAAATGTTCTCAGCGGGAATCATGGGAGCATGGAGGTGAAAGAGGAAGGTGAGAAGTCCCGAGGAGAGACAGAATACAACATTTTGTACACAGGTGTGGGTGCTCCATCGATCCCACAATGGCTTGAAGCTTTTAAAAGATGCATGCCTGACCTTTTCACAAGGTGAGTGACTACTGTGGAGCCCGGGTGTAACAGAGGGTGAAGTAGTTCACTGCTAAACCAGCGGTGGTTACTGCAACCTACCAGCCACCCCCAGGGAGAAAATAATGAGGCATTTCCCTTCTTCCTTAAAGATGATCGCTTGGCAAAGCCAATGGGGCCATTTTGTGCTATTTCCTAGGGTTCTTATGAGTGGGAATTGATTAGATGGAAACAGGTTAGTGAAATGGATTTGAGTGAACTCCACCATTTCTACCCCAACCTCTGCCACTCCTAGGAGAAAGAAGTTATTTTTTCATCTATGCATTTGTTGAAAGAGAGAACACTTTGCACCCACATCTCACCATGTCTAAATTAGTGTGGAGGTAGTAAGGCAAGGCATGAGTCCCTGAGTGGTTCAGATGGTTACTGCCTATGGCTGCTAACTGAAAGACTGGCAGTTTGAGAGCCCACCCAGAGACATGTCAGAAGAAAAGTCAGAAAATGTACTTCTAAAAGATCCTTCATGGAGAGCCCAGTGGGGCACGCACAGTCCTTCTCGGACACAAAAGGGGTGTCATTCGCCAACGTCAACTCAATGGCAGCTGGTGTAGGTCAAAAGGAAGTCATATTTGTTACAACCAGTAGGCTTGAATTAACCAAACAGAACCACAGGGTGGGAGGAGGGCGGTACAGACAAGAGTTGGGATTGTGCCATAAGGTGGTACTTTCAAAAGCATAAAATGGCCAACACTGCCCAAACATATACCTTTCTCTTCCTCTCCCCCCCACCCACAAGCTATAACGTCTTGGTGAACTTGTCTCCTCACAGGCTTATATCTTGCTCTGCTTTCTGCAGGCGATGATTGTTTGTTTAGGATTAAATCTTGTTAGGTGGCTCCATAGTACATTTGCTTTAGTGAATGCTGAAAAGAAGCACTTGTTAAACGGAGGGGATGATTTTTGAAGGGTGAAGGTGTGTGTGTGGGGTAAATGTAGTGGTTTTCTTAAATTAGATTTTCATGGGCTGAGCAGACCTTTAATTCTGCATTTGTAATCAATAGTCAGCATTCATTTTTCCAGATTCTAAAGTGAGTTTAAAGATAGCCGGATACTTATCTCCTGGTGGTGAGATTGAGAGAATCTTAGTGCTCTGCCCATAGATTTCAGGTGAGATTGGAAGGGGAAGGAGTTTTCAGTAGAAACCTCTCACCTTGCTAGTTTATTTTCATACCATTGGGTTATGCTTAGCAGTGTCATATGGACTTGGCTTCCTAACTGAAGATTCGCTACATGTGTAACTATGTGTGCCAGATGTTGTCCCGGCTTCAGGAGTTGATTCTAGTTTGAGGTCCAGCACCTCTGCAGGGTTCCTGCCTACCTGCAGGCTGATGCTGTCTGCCTCCCCTTCAGTGCATTAGCTCAGATTGTGCCTTCTGTGTTTCTCCTTCTCCAGCTCATAGAGCTGTCCCCTCCTCTCCAGCACATCCTGCCTTAGCTTGAGTCTCCCTGTCAGGAAGCAATCCTAAATTGCTAGCAGTTTCCATGGTAGGACCTTCCCAGACTGCAATGGGGTTAGTTTGTTGAGGCATCTGCCTGTCCTCCTGAACTGTGAACTCCCTGGGAACCCAAACTCTGCCGTAGGCATTTTCTACTCTCTAGGATTCACCTAGGAGCCCTGTTGGCTTGGTGCTTAGGCGCCGGGGCACTAACCTAACAAGGTTGGTGGTTTGGACCCACCAGCCTTGGGGACCATCTGTTGCATTGATTGCATCACTAAACTTTTCCAGCACAACACTGTCCCATAGCCTCCCTGTGAGTCCAAATGGACTTCATAGCAATGGGCTCGGCTTTTGCTTTGGGAATCAGCATCTGTTGGGCCTTAGAGGTGATTCTAAATTGCAGGGACCTGATAGGACCGACTAGAATTGTCCCATAGGGTTTTCCGGGCTATAATCTTTATAGGAGCAGGTTGCATTTGGGGAGTCACTGGTAGGTGGATGCTGCCACTCTTTCAGTAATTAGTTTAGGGCTTTAACCTCTGCATCACCTCAGATATTTCTTATTTTTAACCAACTAGTTCCACTGCAATGTCTTTTCCTTGAGAGAATGAAAACTGAATTGATACAAAGCAGGTTAATTATGATGCAGAGATGGTTCATGATGGAGGCTGGAGAAAGATCCTTGCTGTATGATTTAAATTCACAAAAGGATCGGCTTCAGCATAATAAAACAATTGTAGTATTAAGGCTATTAAAACAAACTAACTCACTACCATTGAGTTACTTCCAACTCCCCCAAGCTTTACATTTGTAGAGAGCAGTCAGTCCTTATCCCTTGGAGCGATTGGTGAGTTTGAACCGCTGACTTGGTGCTGTAACCCACTACACAACTAGGGCTTCTTCCAGACATTCTCGAGGGTAAGTAAACATGGTTGCAACAAACTCACTCAGACTTTAATTAAATTTTATTTTATTAAATAAAGATATCAAATATCAAAATGTGAAACTATTGTTTCTCTCAAAATTTGAAACAATTGTTTCTCAAAACTATTGTAAATACTCCACCTCACTCTAAACTCACCACCTGCAGTTGATTTGAACTTACAATGGCACTCTAGGAGAGGATGAGACTGCCCTTGTCAGTTTCTGAGACTTAGGATGGGGGTGGAAATCCATGTCTTTTTCCTGAGGAACTCCTGGTAAGTTTTGAACTCCTCACCTTGCTGTCAGCGCCTAATGAACAACCACAACTTCAGCAGAGCACCTATCCGCCATAGTCCATCTAGGCCTATACATTTCTGAAGATAGTGTTTCCAACTCTCTAACCATAGTCTAAGTATTCCACAATCAATGTTCATGGAAGCAGCAGTCAAGAAATCAAAAGTAGAGTTTTATTAGGTGAGTCTGCTGACCAAGGCCTCTTTAGAGCCTTTGTTACTCTGAGAACCTGGCCCAAGCCATGGTATTTTCTATTGTCTCCTATGCACGTGAACGTTGGAAAGTGGATAAGAAAGACCAAAACAGAACCGATGCATCTGAATCGTGGTGCTTGAGAACATTGTAAGCACGATGGACTGTGAACAGGACAAACAAATCTGTATTGGAAGAAGTTGGACCAGAGTGCTCCTTACAGGCAAGGGTGGCAAGACTTTGTCTTAGATATTTTAGACACGTTGTCAGGAGAGACCGCTCCCTGGAGAAGGACATCGTGCTTGGCGAAGTGGAGGGGCAGGGAAAAGAGGGAGCGCTCCAGGAGATGGGTTGATGCGGTGGCGGCCACAATGGCCTCGGGCAGAAGAACGGCGGTGGGGATGGCACAGGACCATGCCGTACTTTGTCCTGCTGTGCATAGGGTCACCCTGGGTCTGGAGCTCCTCCATGACACTTAACAGTAACAACAGCCATGCTCGAAAGGATTCTGTGCTCTTTGATTTCCACGGTATCAAATTGACCGTTTTGACATCCTCTAGAGACTCAAATCGTGCTCTTTTTCATTGTTTTTTGAGTTTGAGAATGGAAAAGATGTCAGAAGGGGCAAGACAAGTACCGAGGGGTGGATGAGGTAATATATCCAAAAGAAATGTTCATAGGACAGCATTTGTTGCCCATGAACAGAAGTATCTGCCTTGCGATAGAACAAATATTCCTTGATGCAAATTTCCTGACTTTTTTTCACCAATGCAGTTTTCAATTTTCTACAAATGTCTTTCCAATAAGCCCTCATGATTGTCCTGTGTCCTTTTGGAAAATCTATGAAGATTACTCCTTTAGAATAACCTTCGGAGTTGTCTTTTCTGCCTTAAATTAATTTAAAAAATATTCCACATCTTTCTTAAAACATTTGACCCACCTTACAATTTTGGTTTTCTGTGAGGCAGAATCCCCACAAACTGCCTAAATGCTTCAATGATTTTGAAAGTTATCTACTTGGGTTTTGTTAAAAAATAGAAATTAGTCCTTACTTGAAAATTAGAGCATTTGTTCTTGCTATGGAAATATAGAGAGATTCCGTTATTAGTCGGGATTAAGTCAATAGCAGTGAGTGCCGTTTGATTTTTATTCATGAGACTAAGACAATGTGTCCCTGAAAGACTTTTACTAGAGACATGTTTAAGGACAATTTGTTTGGAATAAAGCAGTACTTTTGATTTATGCTTTTTACTAAGTCACGGGAAGGGGCTTCAAAAGGTTGTGTTAAAATGAAATGAAAAGATGTGTTTGTGTGTGCACGCACATGCACACACAGGGGCGCATACATAGGCATCACAGTAGAGTAAAAAAGCATTACGCATTTTTAAGGACTAGCCTACTGATTAATTTTCACAGGCACTGAGGAAGGGATTGCTGTGATCATAAAATCGTTCAATTCCATTATCTTCAATATGCTTCTATTGCAAGAAGATCCCAGACTCGTGCTGTGTATGGAGTAAAGAACAGAGAAGAAATCCCTCGCATTAATGGAAAGGTCAGCTGTTTCCTCCCACCACTTGCTGGGCAAGAGAATGAAGAGGTTATTTGCTTACATAAAGTTTTATGGTGTAAGAAACTCTAACTAGGGTTACAATGAGTGAATACATTTGTTTGGTTTTTAGTTGATATAAACAATGGCTGATCAGAACAAGGATTAACTAGGCACGTGTCCTAGTTCGGGAAGAGGGGAGGGAGGAGTGTAGCAAGGGAAACTCGTCGTATTTTGGGTTTGGGGAGAGTGGCTATTCCCTAGCCAATAAATATTATAACAGGGCACCCTGGTGGTGTACCAATTAGCCCTTGGCTGCTAGCCAAAATGTTGGCATTTCAAACTCACTCAGGACCTCAGGAGGAGAAAGACCTGGTGATCTGTCCCTGTACAGAAGATAGAAACCCTAGCAATGCATGGGGGGCTGTTCCTAGCTGTCTTGTGGGGCCCTCGTGAGCCCAAATCTATTGGATGCCACCTAACCACAACATTAGCTACACGTTTTAACCAGCACTGTTTTCCAGGTGTGTGTCGACTTACTTTCAAGAAGGTAGGCTACAGAAGAAAGTTCTAATGAGAACCCAGTTCTTCCTCACCATGGAACAGGGTGCATCTTTAGCTGGACGCTTACCTGAAGAGTTAGGCCTTTCATTCTCCTCCACTCACCTGATCTTCAAACTTCCACCCTTATGGATGGGTAGGCCTAGAAGTCTGTCGGTGCTTCCATCACTACACAGGACTGTTCCACCTGACACACACACACACCGCCCCCCCACCCCACCCCCACCCCCGTGGGAACCAGGCCACGAGTCAGCCCAACAAGCTTGGCGGTCAGTACGTTTGCCTACCCATTGGCTTCTTTCTCTTCAGATTACAGAGTGATGTAATATGCTTCCAGACTCTTCGCCTTGGCCCTGTGGCTTTCTATTTATGCATACTGAGCTAGGACTAATCGTCTCTGCCAGAGGACTGGGGGAGATGGACTTAGGCTGGGTGAGTACTTAGGATGGACCAGGGCCGGGTGAGATGGACTTAGGTGGGGTAGAGGGTAAGTGCTTGCATACAATATAATCTAAAAACAGGTTCCTTTAGTACCCAGAAACGTGACTACCTCAACACGTCCTCTACCACAAGCCACCTGCCCATTAGTATCAGCTCAGGGATGTGTCCCTTGCACGCATCACCTGCGGCCCACTCCACGCTTTGCCACAAGAGCAGTTCTTGGTTGGGTGAAACCAACAGCTGGAAAAGAATACCGAAAGTACCATCGACTGCTAAAAGGACAAACGAATCCATCTTGGAAGACACTCTGTACGGTCAGAGTGCTCCTTCGAGGCAAGGATGGTGGGACTCTGTCTTTCCTAATTTGGACATATTGTCACAAGAGGCTAGTCCCTGGAAAAGGGCATCGTGCTTGGTAAAGTGGAGGGGCAGCAAAAAAGAGGGAGGCACCCAGTGATATGGATTGACTCAGTGGCTGCATCCCTGAGTTAAGGCGTGGGTTCAATTGTGAGGATGAAGAGAGGTTGTGTGGCATTTCCTTCCATTACACATAGCGTTTCTATTGGTCAGAACCAATGCAATGACACTGTCAGCACCAACAAACCAAGAACTCCAGGATGCCTGCACTTTAGTGTTCCCTCTCGCTCATCCCACAATCGTGCCACAGGCCATGTCTGCATTGGGATAGTTCCAAGCTCATTCCAGGATTTGGACTGATCCTATTGGAATTTCTTGCATTTTAAATATCCTTTCTGTCCTGTGATATAATTATCCAACTCGTTTTCATTTGTTCTGAAGTGTTGGCCCATTTTCTCTACCATTTGACTCACATTCTTTACCTAAGGGCTCAAGCAGCCTCCCCATCACCTTTTTTCATCGGGGATTCTCTCTTTGCAATTCTCTATCCCTCTTTTTGTTTCCTTTTATGTATTCCTTTTAATTTTGCTGTTTAGACAACTATGCACACGTGGTCTTTTATATCAGCTGTCTGCCTACTGATAATTCATTGTTGTGTTCACTCTCAGGAATTTATGTTCTTAATATCATATGCTTGGCCCTCGTTAAGAATATAGTTGAGATTCCTTATTGATACATGCACACAGTAATGGTGCTGTTTTGATATGCGGTTGGGCCACAAAAGTGACAAACTTGTTTTGTGGAGGACATGGTTTTGTTTGTTTTTTTATTGAGAATTGGCTGAAGGGGGATTTCACTCAAATACCGGGCACTTTTAAAATAGAAAACGCAGACAGGAGAGATTTATCACTGTAACCAGGAGCCTTGGTTGTGCAATGGTTAAGAGCTTGGCTGCTCAGTAAAATGGAAGCACTTCTAATCCATCGAGTGGCCCTATGGGCGAAAGACCAGCGATCCAGCCCCAGAGAGACTACAGCCTTGACAACCTCCTCTGCCATGGAAAGTCACTGGGAGTCAAGATCTACTGTCTGGCAACTTACAACATCCATCCAGAGTCAGCCTATTTGGGAAGAAAGTCTAGACTCTGTCTCCATAGAGCTTTTGGAGGCTGCCAGGTGCTATTCCTGGAGCTAAATGTCCTTCGTTCCATGGAGACCAATGTCCTCCCACGGAACCCCCAGCTGATGAGAGCACCTCTTGGAAACAAGCTCTGTGTGGAGCTGGTCTTCCTCTGACTTCTTCCTGTGCCCCTCCTACAAAGCTTCCTACAAGAGCATCCCTTGCTGCAGAAGAGTCAATCCATTTTTTTCCCTTTTCTTTATTATATATATGTCTTTCAGTTCCACAGTTGGGCCTTCAACATCAGACTTCACAAAAAGTTAGACCTGTGCACATGAAAATGGCTTTTGAAATCTTTAGAGAAATTTGTTTTTTAGAACAGTCACAGAGTCAGCAAGTTATAAAATACTCGGTGTGACAGCTGGCCTTAAATCTGACCAAAGAAAGAAACTAAAGGCAGCTCACTCTCTAAGGAACAGCTCTTTGGCCAGCAGGACAGAAATCGTCCTCCCACCCCTCTTCTGCTGACTCTTGTCGTTGTGACATCAGTCAGGAGCCTCCCAAACAATGGCCTGACAGATGAAGACTAGGTAGCAGGAAGTAGGAAAGGACTCAGGGAATACCAGCCATCACTTCAAGGCACCAAACGTGGCTGCTAGTTCTCAGACAGCTTGGAAACAACTAGGACCCACTCAGATGGCACAGAACCTAAAGAGATAAACAAAATTGTACCCAAATTATATTTCTGAATCAACTCTTCCCTCCTGGGCGCTGGACTGTACTCCAGTCCCCTAGTGCCCTAGGAGAGCTTAAGGAAGTCATTTCCTCTGGAGGGGCCATGGGTTGCTCGAGGCTGCTGTATCCTGAGGAATAACACTCAGGAGATGGTTCTTTGGATGGGCTATCAAAAATAGCTCTAGAAATCTAGGTAAATGAGAGTTCATGGGCCATCAGAAACAATCCTCAGAACGGAACACACCTCCAGGATGTGTCTTCCTTAGTCAGTTCCGGGACGTCTGGAGGACACCCCTTGGCACAGTCTCAGTCCCCTGGAAGACACTTAGAGAAGGTCCCATTCAGGGTTGGTGAGGCACCCAGCTTCCTCTGATGCAAACAGTCTCCTGCAGAAAGGAAAGCTGATGGTTCCCGGCTATCAAAAGGTATAGCATCTTGGGTCTTAAAGGCTTGAAGATAAACAAGCAGCCATCTAGCTGAGAAGCAACAAAACCCACATGGAAGAAGCTCACCAGCCTGTGTGATCATGAGCTGTGGGAAGGATCGGGCATCAGGCACCAAAGAACAAAAAATCACATCATTGTGAATGAGGGTAGTGCCGAGTGGAGACACAAAGCCCATCTGTCGGCAACTGGACAACCCCTTACAGAAGGGTCTTGGGGAGGAGAGGAGACAGTCAGGGTGCAGTATAGCACGGATGAAGCATGCAACTTTACTCTAGTTCTTTAATTCTTTCTATACACCCCCCCCCATTTATCATGATCCCAATTCTACCTTCAAAATCTGGGTAGACAAGAGGATATATACTGGTACAGAAAAGAGTTGGAAACCCAGGGAATCCAGGACAGATAAACCCCTCAAGAACAATAATGACAGTAGCAATACCAGGAGGGTAAGGTAACAGTGGGGGAAGAAGGGGGGAACCAGTCACAATGATCTACATATAACCCCCTCTCTGGGGGATGGACAACAGCAATGTGGGTGAGGTGAGACATCGGTCAGTGTAAGACATGATAAATAATAATAATTTGTAAATTATCAAGGTGGATAGAAGGAGGAATGGTGGGGGATGGAGGGGGGTAAATGAGGAATTGATACCAAGTCTCAAGTAGAAAGAAAAACGTTTGAGAATGATGACGGCAACAAATGTCCAAATGTGCTTGACACAATGGATGGATGGATGGTGATGAGAGTTGTACGAGTCCCCCCAAAATAATTTTTTTTAAGGTAGAATTGGGATCATGATAGTGGGGTGGAGGAAGTATTTAAGAGCTAGAGGAAAGTTGTATGTTTCATCAGTGCTACACTGCACCCTGACTAGCTCATCTCCTCCCCACAACCCTTCTGTAAGGGGATGTCTAG
>NW_022111300.1:54055102-54144967 GCF_000313985.2 Echinops telfairi
ATGACAAAAATAATGGGAAAAGCCTGTAAATAGTTCAAGGTCTATTTGTTGACCTTTAGGAGTGTTTTCCAGTTGAGTCTGATGGGGTGCCATGCCCTGACCCCAAAGTCTATTTTTGGTACTACCTGGGGACTTCCTTGCTCTGCTCCCTTCGCTGTTCTGTTGCACTCACTTAGTGTTTTATCTTGGTGTGGTGGGGTCAGATGGGGTGCAATTCCCATACTGTGTCTCCAGTGTTGTCCCCTGTAGGGTTATGGGTCAGGGAGGGATGTTGTGTCTTATAGTGGGGCTGGCCATATGGTCCTCTCTCTGCTGCCTGCTCTGAGCAGATATATCATCCTCAAGGCTTGGTGGACCAGGATGTGCTCCACTCTCTCTTTCCCTCACTTCATTTGCTCCCGTGTGCTCTGATCAAACATGTCTCTCTCCCTGAGCTATAGCTTCAGTGTTGTCCTCTGACTTCAACCCAATGCTCCAAGATGTGCATGTAACATACTGGCATGAAGCAGGAAACCAATAGAGATGTCGGAGGGGCTGGCCCCAATCACAACTACATGGACTTCCACCCTTCCTCCCAGAAGAATTTACCTCAGAGGACAATAAAAATGATTTAAAAAAATAATGATGGCAACATATGTACAAATATGCTTGATATAATTGATGTATGGATTTTTATAAGAGCTGTAAGAGCCCCCAACAAAATGGTCTTAGAAACAAATAAGCTAACAGTAAATAGAATTCAGCCTAATAAATGTGCAGCCATAATAAATCTCATTCCCATGTAACTGTATAATTAGAATCTCTGTTTTTAACCAGAGCAGTGCAGTCTGACTTCAAAAGAGGACTCATAATACAAAGTAATGAAAATGTAAAGATTTCTTCACTGGCACCTCCCCTACAGTTAATTTCAATATATGGGCCCTGACACATTCTCATCATGGAAGGCTTTTAGGAAAATTGAGCAAAAAAACATCAGCAACAATAACAACAACAAAAAAAGTATAAAAATAAATATATCCACCATCTTAAAATTAAGGCCAGCAAAACTTTCATAACTGAAATGTAGTGATAATTACAGTTGATCTTAACGTTGGTAAAAATTTTAAGGAGTTTCATGACATTTAAGAGAAGCTAGAAAACTGATCTGGAAATGTAAAATCTTTGAAAAATCACAAACATCAACCTATGGCTCTGTGTCAAACGCACAATGAGAAATGTGAGTGACTGCAGGGCTGAGTGGCTATGCATGACTTCTGGGCTCTGGCGGACTCTGCTTTGCTGACACTATCTAATGAAGCTCACCCTTGCTACCCTGTTAATGGAAGCCTCTGGGGCTTCTTGAAGTGTGGTGATGATGGCCCTTCATGGCTGACTGAAAATGCACCATGGAAAGACGGTGTCCTCTTCCTGCCTTTTGACGTGCACTGCACGGGTTTGCAAGAACAGGTCTGGACTTTCTTGGAGATAATTGAAATGTCCCTGTCATCGACTCACACCGGTAGCACACATCTTTTCATGTTCTTATTAACTTTAGTTAATGTTTAACCCACACTATTAAGATGTTTGGATGTTATCTTCTGTGTGTATTTTCCCCATCAATTTCAATCCTAATGACTATGATTACCATAAATAATTACCAGAATTGGAAGACTGTGCATTTTATGATGTGGATGAGAGCGTTATTTGACAGTGTAATGAACACCAAATCGATGGCTTTTATTCAGATCTTCCTTTAAGTACAGAAATCAGTATTTCTGAAAAGATGTAAACTTGGCAGAAAAATTCATCAAAGAGGGCTGGCTGTCCCACACGGAATTTTAGAGAAGGTTTGTTTCAGAGCCCCTTCAAAGAGGAATGTAACTTCACGTTGCAGGAAGCCCGTTACTTTGCGCCAGCTCTGCTCTTCCGCTCCACCTCTTTATTGATCCCTTAGAAAGCATCCTCCTTGGTGACATATGCTTTTGAATGGCCAGATCAGGATCATGGAAATTCTTTGACCACTTTCTGAAATTTGGAGGCCATCATAAAAGAAAAGCCAAGCTCAGCTTGGCTTGATGGCAGCCGCCAAACCCAACTCACTGCCATCGTATTGATACCAATTCAACCACCCCACCCAGCCACCCCCAACACCACCCCGGTCAGGGTAGAACAACCCCTGTGAGTTTCTGAAACTAACTCTTCATGGGAGTAGAAAGCCTTGTCTCACTCTCTCAGAGAAGCTGGTGGCTTTGAACTTCTGACCTTGCAGTTAGCAACCCAACATAAAACCACTCCTCCCACTACCTCCCCTCCCTTCAGGGTTCCTGAAGGAGGCCTCCGAAGAGAGAAAATGAAGCAAAACTCAAAACTCAGGTGCAGCATCTTTTAATGAAGAGCAGTGCTGGTGATTCCTTACTACATCTTTGACTTCCTGGGTTAGTTTTCCCATCATCCTCTCTCTAACCATGTCACTTTTAAGGTTCTCTAGTTTTCCTAGATCGCTATGTGGGCTATTTGATTTTGTGTACTGTTTTTAATGCATCCTGTCTTGTGTGTGAAATGCTGTCAGGAAAATGACCAATTGTAGGTATCAATCTTTTCGGATCAATGAACAGGTTCCATCTGCTGACTGTGAGATCCAGCCATATGAAGGGCTTCAAGAAGTTCAGAGGAAATCTCCTGTATCTTGCAATGCTTTCTTTCCAGGAACTTTGTGAAGCCCCCTTGTGCTTTCCAAGACTTTCTGTCTCCCTGGGACTTGAGGCTGAGCCCCACACTCTGCTTCTTTGCTGTCCTCTGCTCCCCCACCCTCACCCCACCTGCCCTTTACTGTGTGCTCTGTGGCTGCCTTGCTCCCCTCACTGCCCGGAAGCTAGGAATTTAAGTACAAAACAAGTAAATAGCGCAACATGCTGTAAACTTACAAGAGCTGAAGTTCTTTCTTTCATCTCAAGTTAATTTCTCATAATGAAAATGTTGCATTATTCCTTTTTAAGAGAGTTGATTAAATAATTCATTCCTAAAATCTGCATATACAGAAACTGTCTCTAGCCTGAGAATCAGCCAACTTTAGTTTCTTTATACTGTCAAAAAATTTTATCCCAATAAGTGAAATATCCTTTTATTAAAAAAATGATTTTCAGTGCAACTTGGGTTATGACATAGCTGGCACGTTTGCTCTCTGAGGACCATCTTTGCTTATGCTTGAGACGCAGAAGCAACAGACATTTTCTTTTCTCTGGATGGTTGCTATATATTTGGATTCCAGCAACAGCTTCCTCCTTTTAAAAATGAAGGAGCTGGACTAGCTCCTATAAAATTCCATAATCATGATTCTGTGATTCATATTTGGATTCCAGCAACAGCTTCCTCCTTTTAAAAATGAAGGAGCTAGACTAGCTCCTATAAAGTTCTGTAATCATGATTCTGTGATTCAGTTAAATACTCCATTCTGAAACAAAAGGAACATGTTTCCTTTGGTCCAACCAAAATTTGAATTTGATAAGAAAGGAAACTTTTGTTCTCAAATTGGGTTCTCAAAGAGTTGCACGTTAAATATCCTTCTTGGCTTCCACGGAAGCCATCTAGGTCTCACAGAGCCGTTTAACAGATCTTCTGGAAGGCGGTAAGTCATTGCTTCCTTCAGAAGCAAACATTTGTTAGGAGGTGAGGAGCGTTGAAACAGGAAAGCCTTCGAGACAACAAGTGATCGATGTTGAGAGGTGATTCTACAGGAAATGATGAGTGGTCCCGTTAGAAGCATAGCTTATCTTATCTGCTCACCCTGCTGGGCCAGGCTTGATTTTCAGGAGACTTACTTACCCAGGCTTTGCAAACTAGATGTTCTTAAATATCTTAAGTGTGTATCAGTGGAGTAAGTAAGTCCAAGATTGACTCAACTAAGATTTTCACACACTTATTTCATCAGAGGCCAACACTTATTACTGCTTTATAACTATTTGAAAGCAGACCAAATTAAAGTAATGAATGATAAAAATATATTGAGTTCTTAGTATGATAGATATTATGTCAATGTGCCAATATGAAAGAACTCAAATTCCAAAGCCTTCCAAGATGCTTTCTAAATTAGAGCCTAGTTTTGTCAATCTATGTCCCCAGGGCCAAATCTAGCCCACCGTCTGTTTTGTATGTAAACTCTGATTGGAACCCCGTCATGGCTCTACATGTCCGTGTTGTCTTTGCTGGGTAGCGGTTGGGCGCCCTCTAGTCCATTCTGACTCATATGCATGCCTCATACAACAGAACCAAGCACTGCTTGGCCCTGAACCTCCATCACAGTCCTTTCTATGCTGCAGCCTATGGTCGCAGCCACTGTGTCAATCCATCTAGTTGAGGAGCATCGCCTTTTTTTTTTTTACTGACTCTACTATTCTAATGATGTCCTGTGGGGACTGGTTCTTCTTGACAACCTGTCCAATGTATGTGAGATGAAGTCTTGCTACCTTAGCTTCAAAGGAGAATTTTGGCTATATTTCTTCCAAAAAGGATTGGTTTCTTCTACCAGAAGTCCCTGGTATATATAGTACATTTTGCCAACTCCACAATTCCAAAGCATCAATTTTTCTTCAGTCTTCCTTCTTCACAGTCCAGGTGTTGTTTAAGACTGCTTTTATAGCACAACTGCCGATTTGAGTAGTAGAAACAGAGACCGTAAAGTCTAAGATATTTACCACAAAGCCTTAAATATTTACTATCTGAACTTTTACAGAAAAAAGTTTACAAAGCCAACATCTAACCAAACAATGGTTTCAATTTTGAAAATAAGTGAGGACATGGGGACCTCCAAAAGGTCATAGACATTTTATTTTCATCATCTCTTCATTCTACTATTCCATGAACATTTCGAAGCCTCCTCTGGCACAGCACTTAGTGAGAGCTATCTCTACTGAAATAAAATATATCAATTTCAAGAAATGATGCATCAATCTACTTTAAGTTATTATATGCAATGATCCACAAACTGACAACCTATTGCCAAATACCAAACTCACTGCCTTCGTGTCAACTCGAAATCATAGCGATCACGTAGGAAAGAATAGAAGTAACCTGTTTGCGTTGACAAGACTGTAAGCCTTTTTGGAAACAAATGCCCTCGTCTTGCTCCAGCAGAGCAACTGGTGAGTTGAAAACACCGACCTTTTTGGTTAGTGACTTGGTGTGTAGCCCAATATGCCACCAGAGTGCCTACTGCCAGATACAGATGCCTTGAAAAGATGGTTGCTCTTATAGTGGTTGTTGTGAGCCACCAAGTCAATGACCTTGGAGGACAGAGTAGAGCTGCCCCAGAGGGTTTCCTATGCAATACTCTTTCTGAAAGTGGATTGCCCTATAATTTTCTCCTGTAAAACCACTGGTAGGTATGAACCACTGACCTTTCCTTTAGTAACCTGTGACCTAAACTTCTGTGCCACCAGGGCTCCTCTACAGAAGACTACTCATAACCGAACCTCTTACTCTTGGTGACCACGTTTCCACATGATGACCACAGGAGGTCCCACTGATGTAGATAGCAAAGTTTAAAAAACTAGAGAACAACCCACGCTGGCAAGGGTGTGGAGAGAGTGGAACCCTCGGGAGTCGTGGCCTGCCTCTGAGCTCAGCAGGGTGAGCAGATAAGATCAGCTATGCTTCTACAGGGACCACTCATCATTTCCTACAGAATCATCGCTCATCTTCGATCACTTGTCATTTGAAGTGTTTTCTCCTCGCCTCGTAACAAATGTTTGGTTCTGGAGGAAGCCATGACTTACAGTCTTCTGGAAGATCAGCTAACAGCTCTGTGAGACCTAGATAGTTTCGGTGAGAGTCTAGAAGGAAAACTGATACACAACTATTTGAGAATCAAACTTGAGAATAAAAGTTACCGGTCTCATCACAAGCAAATTTTGATTAGACTCATCCGTTTCTTGGGAAAGGAGGTGTTCTAATGAATCCCAGAATCATAGGGCCATGGAATGTTATTTCTGCCAGAAAAGGATGAGCCCGTCCAACTCTTTCATTTTAAAAATGAGGAAACAGTTCCATGACTCCAAAGGGATAGCAACTCAGCTATAGGAAAGAACAGTGCCGTGCTTCCACACATAGGCCAAGAGGGTCCCCTGAAGGGACATGTGCCACCTGTGTCATGGCCCAAAGTACTCTTCACACAGAAGGCAGGGGGAACCAGGGTAAAATGGAAAATCTTGTTTTTGTTTTGTTTTGTATTCAGTAAAATAATACTTCACTAATCCAAAGGAAATTTTCTCTTAGTTTAGAGAAACTGGACTGGGTGGATTCTTAGGTCAGAGATATCCTTTAAGGCTCCCTCTGGAAGGGGAAACATGAATTGAGGACTCTTGTCAGGAACATTTCACAGTTTTTAGTCTGTTTGCTTGTTGTTGTTGTGTTCATAAAACAAACATAAAAAATGCCTATACTGTGTACAAACAAAAGTAAAACAAACAAACAAAAATGCTATTAGGGTTCAAACCCATACATGTATGAGTCTATTCCAAACAAAACATGCTGAACCATGATTCTGTGACCAGTGGGTGGGTACAGACAAGTTCTCTCATTGATACACTTGTCTGAGTCTCTGGAGGGAGTCTTCATAAAATATGTCCATTAAAACAGTAGCACCAAGGGGATCTGCTGAGCAAGCCTAATTAGTGCAGAGAGGTCGGCTGGGAACGTGACGAAGACTGTTCAGAGGTACAATGGGGTAATCTGCATGAAGTTCCTTGAAGGGCACTGGACCATCAGTGGGACTGACTACTGAGTTGTGTTGAGAAAACTGGAAAGGGAACTGGTAAAAAAATGGCCAGGAAAGTTGTGTCCAGGATACTTTTTCTCATCACAGTCATGTGCCTGCTCCTGCTTTGAGGGTAGCCAGGGTTGGCCTGGCAGGTGTGAGGGGTGGGGAATCTGACCCCATTCACCTCAGATCCCTGGTCTTGCCCCTTTAGAATTATTTTTGTCCCCCAAATCTAAAGAACATTTTAAAGGAACAGTATTTGAGTCCCTTAAGGATACCCAAACTGTGATTTTGGGTTCCAGAATTCTTTGTGGAACGGTGGGAAGCGTAGCTTTCAGTTGGGCGTTGACCTAGGCGCTAGCTGAAGCAGATGTGGAAATGACTGGCTTCACATTTTGATATTTTTGTTTAATAAAGGTTTCTAAAATCTTGTAGCAATATATTTAGATTTTCCTCATAGTCCTAGAGATCTCATCCTGTGAGATAGCACCTATAACGTAAATTGATTATGTGGCCTAGTATTTGACTCATATGTTCTGGAATAAAAGAAATGTGTGACAGTCAATCAGGATACATTCCTTTTATACAAAAATTATAGTATATATATTTTTTCCTGGTTCCTATTGAAATTATTTAGTTTCAGCTCCCTTTGTTGACTTATCCCTGGCTCCTTTTGAAGATTCCTTTGAACAAGAAGCTCTGTTTTAGAATGAATGTTCTATTTATTGATTGGAGAATAGAATAGATGCTATATAAGGTGGGTCAGTATTGAGATATTATGTGCAAATTAGGACAAAAGATCTAATTATCTCAGAGAAACTACAAGTAAACCAAAGCATGCTGGTGACTCAAGGAAAGAACAATGGGAACTCTTAAACTCCCGCTGCAGTTTACTGGCTCTTTTCTTCCTGGAGTTGGATGTATGGTGGTTCCATTTGGCTTGTGGGTCCTGGGATGTACATATAGGGCATTATTTTCACACAAGCATTCATTCTGGTGACAACACATTTCCAATGTATGGCCCATTAGTTGAAAGAGAGATGACATTTTCTAGGAAGGCATGCCCTGTTAAATTTTAAACATTCCTGTGGATCAACTAGGTTAGATGCCTAAAAGTATTTCAAAGATGAGGACTGCTTTTCTGCTAATAAATACCATCAGTGTCTCTATCAGAAAACACTGTCCACATGATATTGGGGGTCAGACAAGGTCATCTTGGTTTCCGTCCCTGCATCCTTCTTCCCCAGGAGAGAAAAGGGGATTAAAGTTCAACTGTTAACCTTTTCCTTCATAGTGATAATCTGTTGTCCTAACTGGGGGGCATTGTTGCTAGCAGAAGTGATATCTTTAGTAATTACTCAATTTCAACATATGAAAACTAGCACTTCCCTTGGGGAAAACCATTCAAAGAACATTGTGGTTGTGTAGCACTAAGTTTACAGACAGGGTAGATGATTAAAGAACAATCTTAGAGTCCAATAAGAAATATGAGCCCATAATTTTAAGGGATAAATAAAAAGCCATCGTAACTTACATGCAAAAAAAAACAAACAAAACCCAACACTCACATCTCAGAAGTCATGCAGGTCGCATACCTCTATTATCCTACTATCGATAGGAAATCAACAGGAAAGCAAATAAGAAAAGGAATTTCTGAAAATTAAAGTATAAAGCACAGTTCATGGAATCCCAGATTTACACACGGACACAAAGCAATGTTGGGAGTGAGCCCTTTTCCACCAAGCAAAGGCATGACTGGAGGCCTTTTCACAGGACTGAGTGATGACTCCCCCACTGCGCCTCTGCTAGCCCTGCGGGCACAGTGCTCCTGGGGTGGGCTGCTAACCACAGGGGCTGCAGTTCTCAACCCACCAGCCAGTTCTTTAAAAGAAAGGCTCAGCTTTGAAATCCCACAAAGAAACCCATAGGGGCAGTTAGACCCGGGCTTACAGGGTTGCTCTAAGTTGACATCGACTTGATGGCAGTGGGGTTTTTGTTTTTAACTTACACGACCCAGAAACTGCTTACAGTAGCCACACCCAGTTCCCATCGTCTGATGCCAGAAATCCTACTAACAGATTGCCTCAGCATAAGTAAAGGTCTTAAAATGAACGTTCCTGAACTAAAGATGGCCATATCATGGAAAGAACAATTTCAAATTCTTTGAGAGTCACTGAATAAAACAAGGCATGGACCTAAACCCAGTACCATCCACTCCAAACCACAGTGACCCAGCAGGGAGAGTGGGACTCCTCCATTGGTTTCCAAGGCAGTGAATCTGTACTGAAGCAGTTGTCCTATCTTTCTCCTGCAGAGCAGCTGATGTGTGTGCACTGCTGATCTTAAATGAGCAGCCCAAAGCTTAACCCACTGCACCACCAGGGCTCATTCAACAGGAGACCATGCCACCGTTATTAAATAAGCTGATGAACCTTCCCAAGGGAAAGTCCACTTTATTTTCATTAATTCTGTAAGACATTGATCTTTAAGAACTCAGAAATAGCCGATAACAGAGAAAGTCAAACCACTGTCATGGAGTTGATTCTGACTCATAGTGACCTTGTCGGACAGAGTTGGCATGTCCCATACTTTCCTAGGCTGTAAATCTTTCTATCACATCTTTCTCCCTGGGAGAGGCTGGCGGGTTTGCCTCACCAACCTTTTAGTTATCCGCCCATTGCTTCAACTACTGTGCTGCCAGGGCTCCTAAAAATAGAGAAATGTTCCTTTAAATACGCCTACATTGATTAAGACCAGAGGGTGAAGGAATCACTTGTATCTGAAAGAATGTGTCCTAATCAAGAAGCATTGAGTCAAGCCCAAATTAAAATACGTGTAATTAACATCTGAAGTGATCTTTTACATATTAAGGATTTCTTGACTCCAAAGAGAATTCGGAAGTGTTGTGATTCATGCTAACATCATTTATTAAATTTAAAAATGGCATTCAGAGAGTTCTGGTCTCAAAACTGAACCTTTGGAAAGGGCCCTAGAAAGGGCCCTGGAGCAGACCCACTCACAGAAGAGGTGCTACAGTGATCTTCGTCCACTTCAAGAGAGGTTAATAAAGGTGGTGCTCACAGAGGAAGACAAAGGCTTCCTGGAGGCACATTGGTCAAAGCTCATAGCTTGCATCAGAAAAGTCAGGTGTTCCCAGAGGGAAAGATGCTGCAGTCTTCTTCCACACAGATTACAATCTCAGCCGCCCTATGGGACAGCACTTCTTCATCCTGTAGAGTGGCTATGAGTTGCAATTGACTGGATGACAACGGTTTTTGAGGTTTTAGTTTAAAAGGGGTCACAGTATATGGGGAACAGTCGGGAGAGTGCTGGAACCCAAGCAGGAATGGCGAAGCCACTAGAAGGAACAGTTGGCAGAACAAGGAAGGCCTGATGGAACAAAGGCCTCAAGGGACATTACGTCTCGAGGGCTCAGAAGGGAGAGATCCAAGCAATCTCACTGTCCATCCTCCTTTTCTTCACCCTCTGCTGTCCCCGAATGAGGAGAAGACACAGACCCATGAGAGCTGGGCTGGCCCTTCAGTTTCTGAGGGGAAAGTAGAGAGAACAGGGCAGAACAGCTATGAAATGGTGAACCAAAAATGCTCTGCACAGATCTTTCCAAACACACAGTTAAACGCGCGCGCCCATGCGTGCGCGTACACACACACACACACACACACACACACACACACACACACACGACAAGACAATCTATTGGTAACAATATAAAGATCTGTGTCTACCATCTTTACTTAAATGTATGTGTTTCTACTTAAAAAGACATAATAACTGGGAACCATTTGTGTGAAACTAAAATTGAAGGAATGAACCTATTAAAAGTATAATACTGTCCATTTTTTAAATCATTTTATTAGGGGATCATACAACTCTTTTCACAATCCATACATACATCAATTGTGTAAAGCACATTTGTACATTCATTGCCCTCATCATTCTCAAAACATTTGCTCTCCACTTAAGCCCCTGGCATCAGGTCCTCTTTTTTACCCCTCCCTCCCTCCCTGCCCCCTTCCATCATGAAGCCTTGATAATTTATGTTATTATTTTGTCATATCTTGCCCTGTCTGATGTCTCCCTTCACCCACTTTTCTGTTGTCCATCCCCCAGGGAGGAGGTCACATGTAGATACTCGCCATTTTTAAAAGCAGTCTTACATTTAGAAAGAAATTTAACTAATGGACTGATAAGAGCAGGCCAGAAGCCAAGAAAGAGGTAAGACGATTAACTAATTCAAGGCTAAAAGGTCTTTATTTTTTCAAACATCTATTTTAAGGCTTCTAACTGCAAAAATCCCGATTCTAAGCAGGACTGGGGGAAAAGTATACCTTCCCTTTGCCAAACTCCAGCCCGCTACTTTGGCTACTGGGTCTTTGGGTTTTTTTAATGTTTGTTTTTTATTTTGAAATTTTATATTAAATGCCTTTCAAACCTTAAAATGTGGTTATGAGTACATCATGTACAATGAAACTGAGATGTTTAATGTTTTCCCTTAATTGGCTCAGAAGAACATTATGTTTTTTCCCCACGAAAATGACTACGATGACTATTAATACAAAATTGGGAATTTGAGACACAGCATATACTAGTTTCTGGTAAGAATTTGCATGCTAAAATTAAAGTTTTATTTAAATGGGATAAGGGCCTAAATTTGTCAGTTAAATCATTTTAGGGTTTATGTGAGTTAGAATTTTACAGACAGAAAATATAAATCTATCGACAGAATTCATTGAATTAATGAAATGCAAATTGATTCAACAATTCTTTAGAATATTTTTAATGTTCCTTCCCATTGTAAATTAGTGTTTAGAAGTCTCAATTTATCATGGGAATTGGGATGGATATTTTTCCAATCCTCTGAACTTTTGGATATTACACTAAGGGTTCTTGTCAAAAGGAGAGTTCAAAAATTAAAAGATGCTTGCAATTAACATAATAAAGTTGCATTTTGACACATTATTCAAAGGGAGCTTTGGGACCAGACTCCGTGGTGTGTGTTTCCATGCACTGTTGTCTGCTGATCACAAGGAATTCCAAGAGCGGTGTCATCTCTTCTCCTTTATCTTGCCCCCTCAAAGGAACTTCCTGTGAGAATCGCTTGGGATGACACACAGTAGAATAATAAATAGCATAATATGCTACATGCAAATGTGAGGGAATAGTTTATATCATAAGGAAAGCTTGTGAATGAATATAATTTTAATGAATTTACAAAATCTAAAACAAAGGGGAAAAATGAAAGAAGAAAAGGAAAAGTAGCTGAGAGATGTTTTTCTATGGGAATTAGAGCTGGGCCCTTTTAAAATATCGATGCCTTCAAATTGGGAAAAAGCAAACAGAAGGGAAGGGCGGTAGCTATCATGAAGAGGCACGTTGATTGTCAAAGCACAAAACAAACCTTGCTGCCATCAAATTCATTTTGACTCACAGTCCCCTATAGGGCAGAACAGAACTGGCCTCTCAGGGTTTCCATAAATCTTTATGAGAACAGAAAGCCTCCCTTTTCCCTAGCAGAGCAATGACTGGTTTGGAACTGTAGACCTTGGGGTTAGCATCCCAATGCGTAAACCACTACATCACCAAGGCTCCATTAGCTGTCTCTAAGAAAGGGTCATTTGACGGCTCATTTCTTGTGGGTTTTGAGACAAAAAGGAATTCAGGGGAAATCTCAAGTGTCACTAAGTAGATCATCTTTTCTCAATAAATTTATCTTAACACGCTGTACGGCTTATGATGGAAATGTGCATATTCAAGATTTTTCACAAAATACCCAAGGGAGGGAGGACCAGAGTGGGAAGATGAAGCAATGGATGGAGACTGACAGATAGTGTGTTGGGTGAAAGGGAGGGCAGAGACCCATCAGAGGAAGAAGAGAGATCAGGGGCAGGATGGAGTTAGCAGATGATGATGAGCGGTTTGAATGGTTTAATGTACAGCTGATGGTGTGAAATGCAAATCACCCCACTAAATCCAGAGTAAAAAAAATCGTTCATTTAAAAAATAAAATGAGGTTCACCTACAGAGCGAGAACTGGACTGTGAATACCCGCTTGAACTAGTCTTCACCAAAGACTGCATTTTGCTTGTGTTCACTTCTGGAATGACGTGGGAAAGATGTGGTCACAAGGTACCATTCTCCATGGGGAAGACCCAGAGTTGCTTGAAGATAAAGCCATTCCATCTGGCCAGAGTGAGCCGGAAGCATATCCTTGTGCTGGGAAACAAGTGCTGTGGAAAGGGTGAGCAGAGTCACATCCAAAGGACATAGAAAGAGCTTCCATTGAGCAAAGTGTTGACAATTTCATCAGCCAAAGATGAGCAAAGATTTCCATTCATTCTGGGGTGGGGGTTGGGGTGTGCATAGAGTTGAATTTGTGAAGCCATGAGTTCATAATTACACACACACACACACACACACACACGAACAATTTCATAAACACTTTCCTAAACAACTGTAGAACATATGGTTCTGGGGTTTTTGGTTCAGTCTCATCCATACTGTAGACTCATTTCATGAATTTCTTGAGAAAAATGATATTACTTTCACTAGCAGTTTGATGCCTCACCAAATTCTCAGGTAATAAATAACCTCAAACTGGAGCGGTGATTCTGGTCCTTCCAGAAGGAAGTATGGAGTTGGTATAAAAAAAAATTCAAGACAATCAAATCAGCAGCATTAATAATCATATGCTTAAAAGGAATCCTGGCATACTAATTATAGACATATGCTTATAGACATATGGCGATACTTTGTAAAGTAAAAATAATTTGACCTTTGAAAGGTAACATCTTCATGACTAAGTATGTAAAGTTTGAATCGAGTGGGTGGTTACCCGTCTTTGTCATAAAATTTTAGAATTTGTAAAGCATATTGCAACAATGAAAAGGATTTAGGCTCATTGTGGTGACATATCTAACTATGAAATTCTAAAAATAATTTGGTGCCGAGCAGAATTCATTTTAAAGAATAGGGAACTGAGAAAGTCAATAGTCATTGTTCTTGGGCCTTATATATGTGCTCTGACTACTTCCCAAAATGTGTGACCCCATATCAAACCTCAAAGAGCTTGTGGGGGCACTAATGGAGGCATACTTTAAGAATCTTACATGAACACAGTGGGAGCCCCTGGGAGCCCCCATGGATGGGCTGAGGTGACTCAAGGTCAGCCATTCTCGGATTCTGAGTTCTGGGGACCTTCTTTGAACACAGCCACCAGCAGTCAAGAGAACTGCTGAACTTTGAACAATAATGGAATTTCTAAAATGCAAACAATGCCATATGGGTAAAGGGAATGCATTGTTTGTAAGTGGGAACAAAGGCAACTTAAACATGGTAACACAGTGTTCTGGGTGCTTGCACACTGAGTGATCAAGCCTTTAAGACCCCAGACACTATATCTTTTGATAGCTGGGTACCATCAGCTTTTTGCACCACATTTGCTAATGCACCTGCTTTGTCTTCAGTGATCGTGTCAGGAAGGTGAGCATCTTGGAATGCCAGTTTATTAGATCAAAGTGTTCTTGCATTGAGGGAGTACTTGAGCAGAGGCCCAATGTTCATCTGCTACCTTAATACTAAACCTATAAATATATGTCCATATATTTGTTTCCCCATCGTCATATATAACATTTACATACGCACATGCCTGTATTTAGACCTCTATACATGCCCTTTGCTTCCTACTTCTTCCCTCTATTTCCTTTTATTTTCCTCTTGTCCCACTATCATGCTCAGCCTTCTTTTGGGTTTCAGTAATTCCTCTTGGTTACCTTGCCCTTGATCAAGCCCTACCAGGCCTCTTGTACCCTGTTTGCCACTGATTTTGGATCACTTGTTCCCTTTTCCCTGGGTTTGTTAACACCCACTTCCTTTCCCCCTCCTCCTCCTCCTCCATGTCCTCCTGGAACCATTGGTCCTGTTGTTTCTCCTCCAGATTGTTTATCCCACCTATCTTATCTAGGTAGACCTGTAGAGATAATAATATGCTCAAAAAAACCAAGACAGAGCAAAACAAAGCAACAAAAGAAAACAAAACAACAACAAAAAGAAAAGCCTGTAAATAGTTCAAGTTCTGTTTGTTGACCTTTAGGAGTGTTTTCCTGTTGAGTCTAATGGGGTGCCATGCCTTGGCCCCAAAGTCTATTTTTGGTACTCCCTGGGGACTTCCTTGCTCTGTTCCCCATGCTGTTCTGTTGCACGCCCTCAGTGTTTCATTTCAGTGTGGTGGGGTCAGATTGGGTTCAATTCCTGCACTGTGTCTCCAGTGTTGTCCCCACTAGCGCTATGGGTCAGGGAGGGACATCGTGCCTCATAGTGGGGCTGGCCCTATGGTCCTCTCTGTGCTTTGGTTGCTGTGAGCGGGAATACCGTCCGCAGGGCTTGGAAGGCCAGGATATGCTCCACTCTCTCTTCTTCCCCTTATTTTGCTCCTGTGTGCTCTGATCCACACATCCCTCTCCCTGAGCTGTAGCTTCAGTACTGGCCTCTGAAGTGAATTCTTCTGAAGGGAGGGGGCACTGTCCATGTAGTTGGCATTGGGTCCGACCCCTCAGACTTCTCTATTAGTTCCCAGCTTCATGCTGGTATGTTGCATTCACGTCTTGGAGCACTGAGTTGAACTCCGGTCCCTCTTTCCCTGTGGAAATATAAATAATACCCTCCCCTTGGGTGGGTTAGTGCCCTGTTACCCCACTACCCATGTCTTTTTTTCCCACTTCCTTTTAGTTGGCTACCATATGTATCCCTGGATTTGGTCTGCTTCCTGCCAAACTACCTGGACCTCACCCCAGGAATGTTTGCATACAGTAGCTTTTTCTCTATGCCCCTTTTGCATGTTCAAGCTTACCTCAGGGGACGCGTGTTGTACTTGTCCTTTTGTGCTTGGCTTACTTTGCTTAACATAATTTCCTCCAACTCTTCCCATGTGGTAATGTGCTTCATGTGTTCATCACTGCTTTTTAGCGATGTGTAATATTCCATTGTATGTATGTACCACAGTTTTTTGACCCATTCATCTATTGATGGAAATTTGGGTTATTTCCAACTCCTTGCAATTGTGAATTGTACGGCGATGAACATTGGAGCACAGATGTCTCTGGCTGTGATTTGCTTCTTGCCTCTCCTGGGTATATGCCCAGTAGGGGGATAGCTGGGTCGTATGGTAGCTCAGTTTCCATCTGTTTTAGATATCGCCAAATCAATTTCCATAGTGGTTGTACATACCTACAGGTCTACCAACAGTGGACGAGAGTTCCTATCTTACCACAGCCCCTCCAATACTTGCTGCTTTCTGATATTTTGAGTTCTGCTATCTTTGAAGGTGTTAGGTAGTATTTCATTGTTTTTAATTTGAATTTATCTTATGGCTCTTTTTTAAATTAAATAATAATTTTATTAGGGGCTCATACAACTCATCACAATCTGTACATACATCATTTGTGTCCAGCACAATAGTACATATGTTGACTCACAACACCCGCTTTCCACCCGAGCCATTGGTGTCAGCTCATTTTCCCCCCTCCCTCCTCTCTCCCCCCTCCCCCTGAACCCTTGATAATTCATAAATTATTATTATTTTATCATATCTTACCCCATCCGACGTCCCACTTCTCACCCACTTCTCCACTGTCCGTTCCCCAGGGAGGAGGCCATATGTAGACCTTGTCATTTGTTCCCCTTTTCTCCCTCACCTTCCCTCCACCTTCCCAATATCGCCACTCTCTCCACTGGTTCTGGGGGGTTCATCTGTCCTGGGTTCACTGTATTTCTCATATGTTTATTGGCCATTTGGATTTCTGCCATTGGGAAACTTCTGTTCATGTCCTTTGTCCACCTCCTCAGTGAGCAATTAGTTTTTTTTTCTTTTTGGAAGCTAGCAGAGTGTTGTAGATTTTAGTAATAAGGCCTTTGTCTGATGTGTAATGGCTAAAGATTTTTTCCCAGTCTGTAGGCTCTCTTATTACTCTCTTGGTGAATTCTTCCAATGTACACAGGTGTTTTATCTTCAGTATATATCCCACGTGTCAATTTGTGACTCATCTGTATTTGCGTCCTTCCATATTTCTGATGGCCTATGTATTCCCTGCACCAAAGTTCTCAGATTGGTCCCAATTCCCTCACTGATGGACCTAATAGTTTGAGGTTTTACCTCAAGGCCTGTGATCACCTTGAGTTTATTCTTGTGCATGAAGTGAGATAAGAGTCTTGCTTCATTTTTCTGTTGGTAGATATCCATTTTTTCCAGCACCACTTGTTGAAGACAGTATCAACTTCCCATTTGATATTTTTGGGGCCCTTATCAAAGATCAGTTGTCTGTATGCTGATGATTTTATTTCTGAGTTTTCAATTATTTTCCATTGGCCTGAGTATCTATCATTATACCAATACCATGCGGTTATGACCACTATGGCTATATAATATATGCTAAAGTCAGGTAAAACAAGTCCTCCCACTGTGTCCTTCTTCTTGAGGTGTTCTCTGCTCATTCGGGGCTTCTTCCCTCCTCGTATGAAGTTAGTAATCAGTTTTTCCATTTCTTTAAAGAAAGATGAGGGTAATTGTATCAGGATTGCATTAAACTTATATAGTGCCTTGGGCAGAACTGACATCTTTATTATATTGAGTCTTCCGATCCATGAGCATGGGATATACTTCCATTTGTTGAGGTCACTCGTGGTTTCTTATAATAGTGTTCTGTAGTTTTCCTCATATAGATCTTTTGTTCTTTTAGTCAGGTATATCCCTAGATATTTCAATTTGTGCTTGGCCATTGTGAAGGGTACCACCTTTTTTATCTCCTCTTCTGTGGTTTTATCCGATGTGTATAGCAGTCCGATAGACTTCTGTTTGTTGATCTTGTCCCTTTGCCATATTCCTCTATTGCTTCCAGAACTCCCCTTGTGGAGCTTTTGGGATTTCCCATATATAAAATCATATCATCTGTGAAAAATGATAGTTTCACCTCTTTCTTCCCCAGACAAATACCTTTGATGTCTTTTCTTTGCCTTATGCTGTTAGCTAAAACCTCCGGTATGATGGTTAAGTAGGAGTGGGGACAAGGGGCATCCTTGTCTGGTCCCCTTTCTCAGTGGGATTGTATTCATCTTTTCTCCATTGACTACCACATTGGCTGTTTGTTTTTCATATATAGCTTGTATTATCTTGAAGAATTTACCTTCCATTCCTATCTACTTGAGTGTCTTAAACAGGAATTGGTATTGGATGTTGTCAAATGCTTTTTCTACATCTATCATATTATCATTTTGTTCTTATAGTTTTTCATGTCAATATGGCAAAAGATACTATTGGTCTTTCATATGTAGACCCATGCCTGCATCCCTGGTATGAATCCCACTTGGTCATGGTGAATTATTTGTTTTATATACTTTTGTATTCTATTGGCCAGTATTTTGTTAAGGATTTTTGCATTGATACTCATTAGGGATATTGGTCTGAAGTTCTCAATGCTTGTGTGATCCTTGCAGCTGAGACATTTAAAGCTCTGGTGAACAAAAGTGTCTTGGTGCCATTGTCCCATATCTCCAAGGGCATCCTAGCAAGTCTTACAGAACAGGAGCTTAGCATCAGAAGTAAGCTAGCAGCAAACAATAATGCAGGCATATTTGTCTAAACTTGCAAAAAAGCCTATTCTTTATTGTTGTTGATGTTAGGCACTATAGGGTCAATTCTGACCCACAGAGACACTCTGCACAATAGAAGAAAATAATACCTGGTCCTGCACCATCCTCACAATTGTTGTTGTGCTTGGGCCCCTTGTTGGAGCCACTGTGTCAATGCATCTCCTTGAGGGTCTTCCTCTTTTTGGCTGCTCCACTGCTTTACTGAGCAGGATCTCCTTTTCCAGGAGTTGCTTTCACCTGGCAACCCAGCCCGAGTATGAAGACAAAGTCTCACCATCCTTGCTTCTTAGAAACATCTCCACTCTACTTCTTTCAAGACAGACCAGTTTGTCCTTTCAGCAGTCCGCGGTATTTTCTGTAGTCTTCTTCATCACCACAATTCAGATGCAGAGATTCTTCTTGGGTCTGCCTTATTCAGTGTCCAACTTTCATATGCATATGAGGAAATAGAAAATACCATGGCTTGGGTCACATGCATCCTAGTCTTCAACGTAACATCCTTGCTCTTCAATACTTTAAAGAGATCTTGTGCAGTAGATTTGTCGAATGCGATGTGTCATTTAAGGCTTAACTACTGCAGTACCCGGCATTAACAGATGGCAAATATAGAGGAATAAACCTGTGATTTATAAAACCAAGAAATGAGGAGCAGGAAACAATAGAGCCATCCATCCCTGAGTCACATTGTGTCCTCAACGGAATGAATTAGTAAGTTAATGAAATAGTGATCTCTTAAAGCTGTCTTTAAAATCACTTCTATATATGGTTTGGTGGCAAGGTGGTTGCTTTAATTTGGACAAATGGAAGTGTTGGCTATCAACAAAGAGCTTAGAACTCATAGAATCCCAGGTGGGCTGACCTTGGCTGATGCCCTTCCAGAAAAGTTAGTGATCTTGTTATCACAAATTCAATTGCCTTGGACAGTGAAAGTACTCAGCAAATAGTTACATGGTTTTTGTATGATTAAATGGGATAGTACATGCTAAGAACTCCTATAAAGATGTGAGGCATCATAAATAAATATGACTTATATAAGGAGCCCAGGTGGCCATGTGGTTGAAACACTGGGTGGTAACCCCAAAGTTGGATGTCAAACCACCAACTACTTTAAAAGATAAAGATGAGGCTTTCTGCCCTCATAGATATTTACAATCTCAGTCACCGTCTGGGGCAGTTCTAGTCTGTTCTGTGGGTCACCATGATTTGGAATCAACTCAAAGCAGTGTGTTTTTGTTTTTTATTTTAAAGAAGTAGAATTTTGTGTATATGGATTATATTAATGTGTATTCATTCCATTTCCCCAAAACTTTTGAAACCCCTGTATATGCACACACACACGTATATATGCATACACATATATACATTTAACATTTTTATCTGAACAGTAAATAAATGTAAAAGGGCTCTAAATATCCAACACTTATTTTTTGCTTTAAAATAAAATTTTCTTCTTATAGCAAGATATTGCTAAGTTTGAAGGTGATAGGTTTTCACTGTTTACAAAATCAACTGAAGTAGATAAAGTATGGCTTTCCAGAGAGTGAGCATTCTACCGAGGAGGTGCAATGAACCTCACAAATATCATGCCCAAACCCAATTTGATCAGTGCCATCAATTCACTTTCAACTCGCATAGTTTTTGAGGGGATAAATTGCTGTGGGAGCATATAGCTTCATTTCTGCCCTGCAAAGTAGCTGGTAGACTTGAACTGCCTACCCTATGGTTAGCAGTCCACACCTTCCACCACAGCACTAACACAACCCCTATAATGACACCACATAAAACTAGACTGAATTATTTCTGATGCATAATGACCCTTTGTAGGGTTTCCAGTGCTGTGAATCTTTTTAGGTAGCACATAGCCTCATCTTTATCCCACAATGTGGCTGATGGGTTTGAACTGCCAAGCTTGTGGTTAACAGTCCAATACTTGCCCAACAGCACCACCATGCTTCCTCTTAATGATACTAGGGCATGTGTATATCAAATGGAAGTTTCCTTGAGCTGAAATAACAACCTGCAAATTAGTGATTGCAGTGAGTGAGTACAATGAGGAACTGGAGCTGCTAGAATGAGTTGCAGCTGAAGGATATCAGAGCTAATGCATCTTCTTTACCTTTCTCCAGAATTGTCTTGTGGCCACAAAACCACTGCTCTATTCCAGTTTTGTGCTCATTTTAGTCATGGAAAATAATATTGAGGGCCAGAAAGAACAAAATAGACCCCCAAAATAGCCAACAAAACCAAAAAGAAAATTTGGAAAGTTAACTACATTTTAAAGAGCTTGCCCAGTAACTTGGTAATTCAAATTTGTTGGTTTGAATCCATGAAGTACAACTTTTCGATGAGGTGGAGCCATTTTCCCCCCAGCAAACCACCAATAATCAGCCATGGGCTATGTGCTTGACTTGCCTTCTCAAACAGAGAATGAGCATCTGCTGGTGTTTGTTTTGTTTTTTTGTCATGGATTTCTCTCTCCTGAGGAAGTAAGCAAGAGAAGAATTGAATATGTTTCCCATGATCAACACTGTACCTCCAGTTGCTTAATAAACTCAATGCTACTGGCATTGTCTGTCCAATGAGCTAGGTTTTGATAATATTTGCTTTGGGTCTTCTCAATTGCTGTTTTGCCATCCACTAATTACAGTCTTCATCTCCTGCTTGAACAGATCTGATTTGATTTGAACAGAACAGGTTTGATTTGACTTGATTGGGGATTTATTAATACTAGTTACAGTCAACTTGTTCTTTCCCCCCATAAGCAGCGTGCCATTGACTCTTCAATATTCAGCACTTCAGTCTTCCATAAGCACTCAATCCATCCCAGTGCCAATGGGTCCGTAATTCAAATTCCAGTTGTCATTACAGTGAATAGAAGCAACTCAAGAATGGAATCCAGATCAAATAAGGTCAAAGTTAACATGATTGATCTGGAGGAGGCAAAAAATATGTATGATGTGGCCTCTGATGTCCTCCAGGCAGAAGATAAATCAACTCCCATATCAGCCGTACCCAAGGTCAATGTCTATCAGGTTGAAGACTTGCCCCACCTTCAAACATCCCTCCCATAGCATTCTTTGCTTCCTGACTGGGTCTTATAATTCATTGCAATGGTGACATAGAACTCACACACAAACCTCATGTCTGTGAGGTTGTTAGATCTCTCTGGGGATAGATATACCTCGGTCCTTGCCTCCGCGTGAAAAAGAATTGACGCCAAAGCCTAGTTTATGATCCAAGTGAGTTTTATTAGCTTTGTAAGAACTTCCAGGTTTACACAGGCACCCACAGGACACCTCCCGAACATGCAGCCTGCCTGGAAGCTGCTTGCTGAGTCACACAAAGTCTCCCAGTTGACTCTGGGCTCCTGCCTTTTCAATGGTTCTGCGGGGAGGCGTGCTGGATGACCCCTGGTCGACTCCATTGACTAAGTTGAATTAGGTGGGCCAATACAGGTGCAGTGCCCACCCACGCATACCTGGCAGGAAACCTGAACCTCTGAGCATGTGCAGTGTGCCACACTTTGTTTCCGTTGCTTTGTCCTCTGGGCATGTGTTAATGGACGCCCCAGTCTTACGCTAGACTGACTACCTAACAAGGTTTATTAGGGAAGTTAACAAGTTACAATTCAGACAAGAAATGCTCAGGATATACGATGATTGTTCGAGGCAGTTTCTTCTTTGCTTTAACCTCTGGGAGGCCTCTATCTTCGTAGCCACTTGCCCTACACCCTGCCTCGCTCAAGCAATTTTACAAAGCTCTTTTTGTTTTTATTTTATAAATAATTTTTATTGGGGAATCTTACAGCTCTTACATCAATTTGTACATATGTTGCCATCATCATTTTCAAAACATTTTCTACTCGAGCCCTTGGTATCAGCTCCTCTCTTTTCCCTCCCTCCTCCACCCTCCAAGTAAATGTCCAAATGTCTCAACCTGAAGAAACTCCAGTTCCAGGCAACCCTGCCCTCCCAATTAAGTGCCCAGAGACATCCTATTTCGCAAACCATCCTCCTGCCCCAAAGCACTCAGGTTGCCCTGCTCTGTGGGCTGGGAGGTCCCTTGCTCTGTCTCATTCTCTTGCTTCTCCTCTGCCACCCCTCTGGTGTCAAAGCTGCCTCCTGGATTGAGGTTCAGTGCACAGGAATCTCGGGGAGCAAAGGACACACTCCACTCCTGCCTCTTCTCCTTCTCTTCTGCTGAAATGCCTAAATTAATGCCCAGGAAGATGGCACTCACCATTAACCCTGTTAACAATCACACAAAGCTAAGTCATGGAATCCACTCAGTGTCTTCTCCCACTGTCACACCCAGACCCATCAGAAAATCAGGGCTGTTTGGAAAAGTTATGAAGGCTAAGACTAGAAGAGCCACATTAAATACTTCACTACAGTGCATAATTGCTGAACATTACATTCCAAATTACACCTTGACTGGATTAATCCTGAAAGATAATTCAGGTGACTTTTGGCTTTGGGCAGGACCTAATGACAGAGCCCCAACATCACACATCTCATTCAAATGTGTCTGAACCTAACAGGAGATTGCTTTGTCCTCAACGTCATTTTGATGATGAAATAGCTCAGAGTAGATTCTTGTATCTTATATCCATTATTGTTTTTATGTGATCCTAGTGTGATCTGGCACCCAAGTATACAACTTCCCAAGATGTCTTCCATTTCTCCATGTTATTCCTTCCTCTTTAGAATGGGCATGCTGTTTGTATAAAGCACATTTAATTCTAATGGCAATTTTCTCTTTGAAGTTCTTTATTTGCAAGGAGAGGAATCACCGTTCCCTAAAATGTACTCAAAGTGTGAAGAATACATTTAGCAGTGGCATCTCTTCTGTTATTTCTGGAATTCTTAAGTCTAAAGTATACACAATAATAGTAAATTTGGGCTTTTAAAATGTTCTTATGGGGGTGGAATTTGTTATAGCAATGTAGGTCTATCTTATGCATTTCATCTGTAATTACAAAATCTTCTCTCCAATGATCATGTTTTAAAAGATGTATGTTCTGCCAGTATGACAGGTTTTACTTTCCAGAGGATCCAGAAGGAATAAAAAGCAGAACAAACCCAAAGGAAATGAAAGCATAAGCAATTTTAAATGTCTAAGGAAAACCAAGAGCATATAATCACTGTCTGTCCTTTTTAAAAGGATGCAAGCAGTTAATCATGTTTGGCGAGAGCAACAATGATGGAGACGTATAAGGACTTAGAATTGCATCTCAATGTCTTATCCTTAACCCCCTTTTTTTTTTACTTTTTGGCATAAACAGCAAGCATGATCAAATAAAAATTTAAATCATTCACCTAACATTAAACACTCAGGGATGTAGCCCTACCATTTTTGGTTGTTTGCAAAAATGTCTTTTACGATGCTTCTGTGTGCATCAGGATAAAGTTTTTTAAAAAAAACTGTCCAAAATAGGTATTAATGTGTTCATTCTCTCCTGATAGGAAGACAAGGCATTTCAAAGAATAGTTCTCATTCTTAACATTTAACAATGCAAGTCCTGTGAGCCGATTCAATGTGCTCATAAACACCAAGATTTCTTCAAGGTAAAATTGATGATGATCACATCCATTTCTTAGCCTAGCAGCACACAACCTTTCAAAGCATGTCAAGCGATTTTAATTAATTTGGCGCTCTCAGTGACATGAGAATAAAGATACCACCCCATTTTCTTTTCCACTTCAAGAGACACTCAATAATTCCAGAACTGATGCAAACCTACAGAACCTGCCTGCCCCGCTTCCCTGTGGAAATTAGTATCTTCTGATGCTCATGTCTTATTTGCATTTGGCATGTGATGGCTCTCACAAAGAATAGTTTGTAACTTCTTTCATTTAATTATCGCCTTAAGGAGAACAAAGGAAAGAATGACTTTTCCATAGGTGAAAGCACTAATTAGATATACATTTGGACTCAATGATTAGTATTTTTTCCTCATTTTGTCACTTTTATTAATCGAATAATAGAATACATTTTGCAATTGAAAGGACATTATTGATTTGAATATGGAAAGCAGAGCAGTGTGTGTGTGTGTGTGTACGTGTTGAAACATCACTTTGGGTCAGATTAAATTCAAACTACTTCAAATGTATTGATATATTGCTTTCTGAGATTCATCAAATTTGTGGTGGTGACTCCACATTATTAATTGGTCTTTCCCAAGCTGGTATCTGTTGTGGACTGAATTGTGTTTTCTTTGAGAAGATAGTTCAAATCCTAAGCCCAGCTGCTGGAGAGTAGACCTTGTTTTGATATTGTCTGTGAGGATGGCATTGGTTAACGTGAGGTCAGACGCCAAGGTTTCCTTTATGAAAAAAGGAAGACACAGAGAAACAAATGGAGGAAGGACTCCTTGCGACACTGCACGTATGAACGAAGGAATACCAGCAGCTACCAGAACCTGGGAGATGAAATCGGTCCTAAAATGCCTGTTATGATTCAGATAGTTCGCTCCATTCTTAATTTCATTAACATACTTTATATCCTAGTTACATCCAATTGAATTCCATTCTGAATGCACCATGTGATTTCCATTTCATTAGCTGACATGATTCTTTCATTTTTAAATGGCTAGAATGCATATCCCCTTATCTTTAAGTATCTAAGTCCTAGAGCAATCAGATGACATTTCCATATTCCATAGCCTAAGTGACTTCTTTCACCAACCGCTTGGTTGATGCTGTTTCCTTATTGACATTTTCAGAGTTCTTTTACTTTTAATGTTTTAAATCTTAAGACAATTTGGTGGTGCCCTAGGAGCAGGTTACATGGTGGACTAAGCCTAAGAACAAGGTCAGCAGTTTGAAAGCACCAGGGGCCCATCAGGAGAAAGAAGAGGTTCTCTACTCCCTTCATGAATGACAGCTTCAAAAACCCACAGAGGAAGTGCTACACTGTCCTAAGGGTTTGTTAGGAGTTTGAGTTGACTCCATTGCTCTGAGTTTGGGTTTTTGTCTATTTTTTTCATTTGGTAGCATAGTGGGTTGTGCATTGTGCTGCCAACTCCAAGGTCACTAGTTCAAAGCCACCAGCCTCTCCGTGAGAAGAAGATGAGGCTATCTGCTCTGCTAACGTGTTAGCCTCAGAAACCCAGAGGGGGCAGTTTTACCCTTTCCTATGAGGTGGTTCTGAGGCAGAACTGATTGGTGGCCATGAATTTGAGTTATTTATTTTTGTTGTCACCCTGCTCTCTGTAAATTTTAGATGTCAGTCAACGCTGGTGCCTGGAATCCACTGAGTGCTTAATGAGTCTTCACACCTGAGCAAATGGATGGGCATCTTCAATAACCAAATGTTACCTTCTTCAAAAATGTTTAAGTAAAATAAAGCAGTTGGGACCCGAAAGAAGACAGCTATAGAGCATGCAGAAATGAGTTCAATGGGCAAAACTCCCAGGAGATCTAGCCAATAGATCACATTGGCAGTCACTTATGATTTCTTCTATTTTTTCATATGTAATCTGCAAATTTACTACAATCAGGAGTCATCTACTTGAAAATTATTGTCTTCTAATTTTAATTAAATGTGGACTGCATTGTCTCCCAGCTTAAATAGAAAGCTATGTTTCCCAAATGAAATTAATGTTTGTTTTTCCGTCATTGTCATGATACCTATTCTTTTTTAAAAAACCATGAACTGGATGAGAAGTAATGGGAAAATTCACTGTCAAAATGATTTATTGTGAGTCTTATTTTTCAATGGTGGAAAAAAGAACAAGGGAGCTTCAAAATATATCCTATTGAAATGAAAACCAATAATAATGAAAACTAAGATGCTTTTTAAGAGAAAATTATACTAAATGAGGGTTTTGTGGGGATTCATTATATTCCCAGCCAGATTTTGAATGAGGAGAGTAAGCATCGCTTGTCTATCTCTCTGGTTCAACACAGCAGTACCTTAACCAATTAAGAAGCTTGTTATTCCCTAGAAAGACCACCTTTGTAAATCAGTTTAAGAAATTAGGCAATTTATATAATAAATTAAAAACCACTCCTGTCTAGTTGATTCTGGCTCATAACAATGCTGCAAGTGAGGGTAGAATTGCCCCCATAGGCTTTCCCAGGTTGTAACTCCTTACAGAAGCAGGTGGTCTCCCCTTTCCACAACAGAATGCCCGGTAGATTCAAACCAAGAGATTAGCAGCCCAGAACTGTAGCCTCTGCACCATCAAGTCCAGAATTCATGGAATAGCTCTTGTTAGTTGCCTTTAGTTTTCTTAAATGCCATTTAGTTCTCTGCTATTAGCGAATACTTCATACAAAAGATATGAAAAGTGTCTGTATTTATATGCTTCAATATTCATGATCCTCTAAAATATATTTATGAATCCTAAAGGTGCACCTTCTTTTTCATCATAATCAGTTAAAGGTATTTCAATATCAAAAAGAAAAATGAAAACTAAATTTATCAAAATAATTGACTTAAAAAGTTTCTAATTTGAGCTTTTGGTGAGCTCCAATGTAAATAGATAGACAGATAGAGAGACATATACAAACACACACAGGGAGAATACCCAATCTTAGCATCCTTTATTACCATTTGCAGATACTGTGTATATTTTACCATCAAAGTTTATGAAAACTCTTCATCAAATAAGGCTATCAGTCACATTTTTTTTTCCAATAGGGTGTGCTGCTCATTTCCTCTCTCTATGCCAAATGTTGGTCCAACACTCACTATTTCAACTGTTTCATTACAGCACTGCATACTTCATAGACTCCAGTGTAGTGCTACATAAATAGACTACTGTATATTTCTATTAGGGTTTTGGTTCATACAACAGAGGCTTATTCCAAACAAGACATATTTAAACATGCCTTTTTGAGCTGTGGGCGGCTGCAGACTAGGTCTCTCAGTAATGCACCTGTCTCAGTCTTGTTATGGTCCCTTCAAAAAGGATTCCAATCAGGGACATGGCTTTGAAGGTTATCTGCTGGGCCAGTTACATTCAGGGCAGGGAGATTAGCGCCAACTGTTATTTTGATCAGCGTTAGGCATTCTGAACTGGTCATCTTGCTAGACTTTCTTAAAGGACACAGGATGATCACAGGGGTTTATTAAGAAGATATTTTTTTTCAAAATTATTTTATTAGGCCATAATCCAGACATCATATCATTCAACAGTTTAGTCATGTGAAGGAAAGTTATACAATTGCTAACCTCAATTGTTTGCAAAACATGTTCTTCCCTCTTATACTCCTTGGCATTAGCTCCCCACTACCACCCCACCACCCTGCTGCACCCCAGGAACCCTGTTCTAGTTATGATTTCTATAGATTCACCCAAATTGGGTTTCATATGCCAAAAAATATAGAAAGATACATAGCAGAGTCAAGAATACCACCAGTGATAACAAAATACAAGAGGTAAGCCCCCATTTGAAAAAAAAAAAAGAGAAAATTTTTTTTTAATTAGATTGAGCTCAAAATGTATCATAAAGATCAAATGTCAAGGTTTTAACCATTCCAGTCAGATTTATCTTTTTTCTCTCTTTTTTCCCCTCCCTCACCATCCCTACCCCATGTCCCCTTGGTAATTTATAAGTTCTTCTTCCATTTTTTCCATGTCTTCCACTGACCACTTTCTCCCTTCACCCACTTTTCTACTGCCTGTCCCCTGGGAGGGGGGCCATATATCAATTGTTGTGATCGGTTACCCCTTAACTCGCCCCTTCCCTTACCTACCAAGTGTCACTGTCCCCCTTATTGCTCCCTTGAGGTTTATTTGTCCTGAATTTCCTGTGTTGTGAGCTCTTATCTGTACCACTATGCATGTTCTGGTCTAGCCGGATTTGTGAAATAGAATTGGTGTCATGATAGTGGGAGGGAGAAAGCATTAAAGAACTAGAGGAAGGTTGTGTGTTGTGTTGGTGCTGTACTGCACCCTGACTGGCTCATCTCTTTCTATGACCCTTCCGACCGGGAATGTCCAATTGACTACTGATGGCCTTTGGGTCTCCACTCTGCCCTCCCCCTCATTCCCATTGATGTGATATTTTGTTTTGTTTTGGGTCTTTGATGCCTGATACCTGATCCCCTTGACACCTCATGATCATACAAACTGATGTGCTTCTTCCAGGTAGGCTTGGTTGCTTCTCAGCTATATGGCCATCATTTTATCTTCAAACCTTTAAGAAAGACCCCAGACACTATATCTTTTGATAGCCGAGCACTATCAGCTTTCATCACCACATTTGCTTATGCACCCATTTTGTCTTCAGCGATCATGTCAGGGAAGGTGAGCATCACAGAATGCTGGGATATTAGAACAAAGTGTTCTGGGTTGAGGGAATACTTAAGTGGAAACCCAATGTCCATCTGCTGCCATAATACTTTATAAACATATGCACATAGATCTATTCCCTTATCATTTTATATAAATGTATTTACATAAAAACTTGCCTGTATTTAGACCTCTATAAATGTCCTTTGCCTCGAGCTCTTTCCTCTATTTCCTTTTCCTTTCCTCCTGTCCCACTATCCTGTTCAGCCTTCATTCGGGTTTTGGTAATTCCTCTCAGCTACATTGCCCTTGATCAAACCCCCTCCTCCCCAATCCCAAGCATCCTATGCCCTCCTCACCATCAATTTTTTATCTCTTATTCTTACTTTGTCCCTGGTTTTGTTGGCATCCCCTCCTTTACCCCATCTCCCTCTCTCCCATGTCCCCCTGGAATCCTCAGTCCCATTGTTCTCTCCTCCAGATTGTTCATCCCGCCTGTCTTGTCCAGATAGACATGCAGAGACAATAATACACCGGAAAACAAGCAAAGCACAAATAACAAAAAATAAAACAACAACAACTAATACAACACAACAAAAAAATCAATCAACAACTGAAAAAGCAAGATTTATCATTTTAAATAATAAAACCAGATTTATCATTTTAATCTACTGTAATAATCTCTCCAATTTGCTCTGTCACATAACCAGGCAATGACTATCCTTCAGTTATGGTAAGAGGGGAATCACCAGAGACTTAGTTCATGTGTAGATCCTGAGAATGTAGTTTGGGCTTCCATTGTCATCCACAGCCTTCTGCAAACGAGAATTTCACAATTTAAACTCTGATAACATTCCATCCTTTGGATTTGATTATATAATTTACAATCCTTAGATCATTGAAGTTGGTGTGCTGTCCAAGTAGGATTAGTTGACATCTCACTTAGATGGGTTTGTTTGTAAAGGAACCTTTAGGATCCCAAATGCTATTCTTTCTGATAGCAGAGCATCATCAAATTTCTTCCCCATGCTTTCCTATAGCACCCATAGCATCCCTGTTTCTCTCACGAGGGCACATCTCAACTAGGGCCATGCTTTAAGAACTAATTGTTCTTAGACTGGAGGTGGGATTAAGTACCCCAAATCCATTCCTAAATCTGTTTTCTATCTGCCTTTGGTTCACCTTAGAGACATATTTGTCATTTTATTAGAGAATTTTATCGATCTTCTCCCTGGAGCAAAGGATCCTTCTGTTTATAGTGTCGTTGAGTTAGCCCATAGTAATATAGCTAAAACACAACTGAAAAATGGAGATTAAACAAGTGTAAGCTAACTTGCAATACATGGATTATTGACATGCACCAAAGATTCTTTTAGGTGACATCATTATCATATTATTGGAGAACCATATAAATTATTCCCACGAGACATAAGATAATTTTACTGATAGTATCATTAGTTTAGTCAATGGTATGGAATTTAAAACACCGTTGAAAAAAGGAAATTATACATAGATAAGTCAGCTCTTTAGACTACCGTACACAAATTGTTGACTTGTACAGATTAAGGCCTAAGTGACTGGACACTATTTGCACAAACAGTGAGGGTAGGGGATAGGGCAAAACTTTCCATAGCACACAAGGGCAAAACCATGTCTGCTAGATTGAAACAGAGCATAGGAAAGGAAAGAACATGGAAATAGTAAATATATGGTAGTCCCGGGCCATCATACACTGTTCGACCACAATAAGAAGAACCCAAAACGAAAGCCCAATGACAAGACGATGTTTTAAGAATAGGTACATTCATGAGTCAAAGGCCATGCAAATGGGACCGAGGGCTTGTCCAGGCATAAGTTAGACATTGACACCATGTGGGGCAGAATCAACAGCTTATCAATAACTCGGAGATTTGGTGAGATTGGCATTCATTTACTTGGAGGTAGGCATCTCCTATGTGTCGAATCCTGTGCCTCTACCTCTTCTTTCCAATTCTTCTCAGCCACCTTTTTGAATCTTCCCAATGATCAATGTCATTGCTGGCTGCATACAGACTCACCTTCTGAGCAGAGAGGACAATCCCCTGTAGGCTCAAAGGCGTGTCTGAGATGTATTTTTCCCCAACCTGCCCCCTCTGAATGCCCAGGATCTTAGTCTCTTTTTCCTGTACAGGTGCCTTTAAAGAACAATGAGGCATTTTTATTTGATGTGAGGTGATCATAAGAAACTCTCCTTTAAATGGCAGGCTCCTTCAGTGCCTCTTTGGGGGACTGAGGTTTTAAGGGCCACAGGGTTAGTCTATGAGAGGAGGTTGAGGAACGTGATCATTGAAAAAACTTGTGTATTTAGTGACCCTAGCTGCCAAGTCTGTATACTGCTTCCACTTAATCAGGAAAGGTTTTCTGAGAGAATATTTAACTTCACCAGAGCACATCGGCTTTTTTGGCAAGACGTGTCATTTTGATGCCAGTTTAGCATTGCAGTTACCTAGTTAGCTGTGGTCCAGTATGTAGGCTCCCTAGTTCTTTCCAAACAGAAAGCACTGTATGTTCTAAAGAAAGTGTAGCTTTGTCCCAAGTCCCCAAGAGACCTTTCTTTAATTATCCCATTAATCTTGTCACCAACCTCCAATTGCATCCCTCAGCTTCAGACACTTCCAGCGCTGTGGAATCTATAAAATGGCCCTTTCCTGGAACAGGCAGGGTTTTCTGGCCACAGGATAAATGAGTCGGAGGGGGTCACTCATTTGCAGTTTCTGTGCTTCTAAAATGCACAAAAACACATGAGTCCTTCTAACCACCTCCCTGGGGTCACCCGTTCAAGGTGTACTGCCTTGTTCTTCACCGTGGTGAGGGTCCTGGAATACTGGAAGACAGAAACTCCTAGAATATGATGGGACTTCATGGTGTCTAGCTTTCGTTCTCTTACACACAGAGATGAGTTGTCACTTGCCACTTGACATTATAAATTTAGCTGAAAAGGACAATGTCCTAGGAGACAGTAAATCCATCCAGATGCCTATAAGTTACTTTGTCCCTTTGAGGGCTAGAAACGTTACATGACCTTGTAGCAGCATCAGGACAGTGTTCTCCTGTTATTTCTGGTAGAAATGGAGTTCTTTTGGTCTGTCAAGTGGAAAAGAAGAGAAATGAAATATGTTCACTAGGTCAGTAGCCCTGAACCAATTATCAGAAGGCTATGTTGCAATAACAAGATCACACTCAGCGGGGAGGGAACACTTGAACCACTGTTAGCTAGATTTTGAGCCGGGTGTGGACCCCTTCAGAAACCAGCGAAATGATCTGTTTGCAACTTTCCAAACATTTAATGGTTTCACACATCATTGAAGGTGGTCATTGCAGATACAAAGTTCAAAAAGAACAACAACAAAAACTATTCTTTAAGAGTTAACTTGAGTTTTGGAGGCATTTTTCAATTAATATGAAATTTACCTACCTTACAAAAACATTGCTCTATATTTTAAATTCCAAAGGTTATTCAAATTAAAAAGAAGAAGAATCCCCCACTTATGCAGACCCCTGTTATTACTACATCTATCTAGTAGAATTACCTTTAATATTCTGGTGACGTGGGGACATTTATAAATATTTGTTATGATAATTTTTTTAAATAGCCCCAGGGGTAATGGTGATGGGTGATGGGTGACAGTGGAATCCAGAGGAGACTTAGAGAAACAAGTATATTGTGCAAGAGGTACTTCGTAAAATTCTTGGCATGTTTTCTTTTCTAAACTTAGAGCATAGCATGTGTAGAATGACACACAGAAATTAATGGATAAGAGTTAGATGAGTCAAAAATGGAGAACTCTATGAGGAGCTTCAAAAAGTTCATGAATACGTGAAATAAAAGATAAGGGGATTTTCCCACAAACTTTTTGAGGATCCTTGGTAATTATTTAGCCTTCTAGAATAATGTTCAGATTAATCTCACCTCATTTGATATGTAAAAAAAAATTCCAGGTGAGCTTAAAAATTAAGAGTAAATACTACAAACACACTCATTTGGACGTCGAATTTGGTGCCATTGAAAGTGTCTTGGGAGGTGGCCTCCTGGCATCATGGGCAAGTGTCCACTTCTCCCCAAGGTTGGCAGTGACATTCCACCCAATTGCTCCTTGGGGAAAAAAACCTGATGATTTGCTGCTCTAAAGGGCTCTGTCTAGAAGACCCTCCTGGGTAAGGCTTCTACTACATCACACGAGGAGGTGGTGTATGGAAATTGAGTCGACAACACTTAATAACAACAATAACAACAACAAAATGGTCTTATAACATTAACATTTTTAGAGTAATGACATTTTCTTCCCTTTCTAAGATTACACAATTTTTGTTTGTTTGTTTGTTTCTTTTTTAAAATCTTTTTATTGGGGACACATACAACTCTTGTCATGATTATACAGTTTTTGACCCCCATCATCAAACCTTGCCACTTCCAGGTTTGACCACGGATTGTGTCCCTTACACAGAATGGCAACGTTATCTTAAGTTTAGTTTAACGTAAATAAAAGAGTCACAATCTTTCCACCTCTTCCTAAGTACACAGATTATAAAGGCAAAAAACATCATCGTGTTAAAAAAGGGAATTAACGCAATATTTAATTTTGGAAGAATTCCACTTCAAATTATTATTCGTAACTCCGACGATGTTGGAGAAGATGGTTAAATATAGCAGGGAGTGCCATAAAAGCAAGCAAATCTCTCCTGCAGGAAGTGCAGCCAGGATGCTCCTGAGAATCTAGGATGGCAAGACGGTGTCCCTCATCCTTTGGATGTTATCAGGAGGGACCAGTCCATGGAGAAGGACACCAAGCGTAGAAAAACAGAAGAAAAGCGAAAAAGAGGAAGATATACGATGAGACAAATCGAAATAATAGCTCCAGCAATGGGTTCACAGATAACGGTGATGAGCACGGTGCAGGACTGGGCAGTGTTGGGTTCTCTTCTACACAGGAGTCCTCTGAGTCAGACGTCAGCTGCAGTACCTAAAAGCAGCAACTAAGTCTTAATTAAGTGACTCCCGACTCTTAATATCCAAAGACAGATAAGTCATATATGTCATGGATGACATAAGTGACATAACGATGAGAAGCTGAAAGACTGCTGAGGAAGGGAACACAGTGACCTAGTGGCACTCCATTGATTTCCAAATATTGATCCTACCACAGGAGTTGCTATAGCAATAAGATGATAGGTGCACTATGGACTTTCTTCAGCTCCAGCCTTCTCCTGACCCAGAAATACCTCATTTATCTTCTAGGCTTGGAGCCGGTGATGTTCACATTGACTAATGAAAACAAGTGGTACTTGGAATAAAGACAGCCAGACGGTTCCTTAGAAGCAAGGATGGCAAGACTTCATCTTATGTACTTTGAGCATGTTGTCAGAAGAGCCTGGTCACTGGCAATGGACCCCATGCTTAGCAGAGGGCCATAAAGACAAAAGGACCTCAACAAGATGGATTGACGTAGTGGCTACAACAATGGGTCCAAAGAGCAGCAATTGTGAGGATGGGACAAGCGTGTGCAGTGTTTTGTTTTGTTAGAAGCAAGTCAATGGCACGGAACAACCACACATACACAAAGAACTTCCCTGCATTTCACCATCTGTAGAGCCAACAGTTGCTTTAAAAACATATTTAGCGATCGTGCCGGGAAGGTGAGCATCTCAGAGTGCTGGATTATTAGAACAAAGTGTTCTTGTGTTAAGGGAGTACTTGAGTAGAAGCCCAATGTCCATCTGCTTCCTTAATACTAAACCTATAAATATACGTACATAGATCTATTTCAGCCATACCAGGAGGGAAAAGGGAAGGTGGGGGGAGAGAGGGGAAACCAATCACAATGACCTACCTATAACCCCCTCCTGGGGGGACGGACAACAGACAAGGGAGTAAAGGGAGACATTGGACAGTGCAAGACATGAAAAAGTAATAATTTATAAATTATCAAGGGTTCATGAGGGAGGGAAGGAGAGCGGAGGAGGGAGGGGGAAAATGAGGAGCTGATACCAAGAGCTCAAGTAGAAAGAAAATGTTTTGAAAATGATGATGGCAACATTTGTACAAATGTGCTTGACACTATGGATGGATTGTGATGTTTTATGAGCCCCCAATAAAATTATTTTTTTAATGTATTTGGCTTTTTCTTTTAGGGGTGGTGGTCATTGTATATGTATATTTTGACTTCCAATTTAAAATTTTAGTTGCCAATATTATATACATTGTAGCTTGGTTGGAGACTCTAGGGCTAGAAAGGAATATATGAAATATTAAAAACTAAGAATTCATATAACATATATTGTGTAGCCAATACTAAAGAGCAGAAATTTCTCATTTCCACAACATTTACCTACAGTAAGATTTAAGAATAGATCTTTAAGACCTTTGATACAAGAGGACTTCAAAAGTTCATAGGAAAATGGAAATAAAAGAACAGAATTTTTCCACAAACATATTGAAATCATAGTTATCTTTTCATTTTAGCACATATAATCTGATATTTTGAATACAGATCCTTACATTTAGAAAAAAATCAAATAAAACAAGTTTAATTATAATAATATTTTCTGAATATGTAGTGAAGTGCTGTCAGCTTAAATACATGCTCAATGAAACATTCTGTACAAGAAAAATTAAATAAAGTAACTCCAGTGTGCTGAAATTGAAACACGCTGCTAAACTAATCTCCAGCTTTATTATAGTTGGACAATTTTTCCCATAAGACTTACATGAACAATAAGAGTGCAAGGTAATCTAGAGCTATTCTTTCCCTGAAAAATCTTTTCTATGAACATAGAGATCATCCTATAATTTTAAGCACTGTGACGTTAGATTCAGAACCCATTTTTTTACCTACACAGAATTGTTCTTCATTGTGATTTTTTATTTTGAAAACGCTCCAGATGTAAGATTTTTTAAGGTACACTTTGGTATATAATTGGAGAACATATAGGCATTAACAAATGGAGCAAATTTTTAAAATCATTTTATTGGGGACTCCTACAGCTCTTATCACAATTCATACATCCATCTATTGTGTCAAGCACACCTGTACATATGTTGCCATCATCATTTTCAAAACATTTTCTTTCTACTTGAGTCTTGATAATTTATAGTGTCTAATACACGCTACAACCCATTAGTGACATAAGAATCCCAGTCTCCCTTTAAGGTTTCCCAGAGTCGTTTGGGTGAACTCTAAACCTTGGTCATTATCTGTTTCTTCTCACCAGCATGTTTCCCTGGAAGATGACTATACAAATGGCCTTCCCAAAGATCTCTATCTGCAAGGGTGAAGTTAGAAAAAGTAGAAAGAATTATGAATAAAAACAAACAAAACTAAACTAAACATTCATCATGATAGCAAAGATTTACAAGCCAAAGAAAATACTGATCCACTCAGCTGTTAGGTTTTTGACAGCTGTTTTCTAATATCCAAGGCAATTCTGGTCAGTCACCTTTACTGAACACATTCCCCAAACCAAATCAAACCAAAAATCACTACCATCGAGTTGATGCTGACTCATTGAGATCTTATAGGACAGGATAGGGCTACCTCTGTGAGTTTCTGAGACTGCAATCCTTTACAAGAATTAAAAAAAAACATCTTTCTCTTGAGTCATGGTTGGTGGTTTTAAACTAATGACCTAATAGTTCATAGCCCAACAGATAACTAGGGTGCCACCAGGGCATGGTACTTATTCTCTGTAGCCAATTAACCCAACAGATATACACAACCATTTTGGCAATTTGCAATACCCAGATCAATCTTCAAGTAATTGTTTCCCAATCTCCAATTCTTGTCTGAGTTTTTCCATCCTCTCTTTTGAGGCTGAGGATATTTGCAGAAACCACCTCTGCATGTCTTCAAAGGAGTGATACGACCTTATTTAAAGACTAACATGGTGTTATTCTGAAATTCTATTTGAATAAAGATGCATTAATTTGTAATTTACCTTAAGGAGTCTCTGTCTTCTTGTTTTCTGCTAGCTGATCATTTACATTCCCTGAAATTAAGAAGCTGGAAGCAACTAATGTGCTGATTAGTAGAGCTTGTAAGGTAACAAGGCAAAATTGTCCCTGTTATCAAAACTCAATAGGAAAACAAGTTAGCTAGTAAACTATAATACTATATTAATATTAATAGAATTATAATATTTTTATTTTGTCCAAGTCCTAAAATGATGAAGGTGTATTTGATCAGTATGATGCACATCATCCAATTATAATTGGTGAACCACTGGGACATCAGTAGTTCATAAATAACCCTATTTTTTCACCTATTTAATCTCAAAAGTTTGATACCCTAGAGGCATGGTGGTTAAGCATTTGACTGTTAACCAAACTGGACCCTCTCCCCGAGTGAAAGCTGGGAATATTTGTTTCATTGACATTGGTCAGGAAGCCCGATGGAATAGTTCTGCTCTGTCTTCCAGGGTCCCTGTGCGTCGGAATCTGACTCCACAGCAATGAGTTGGGGGTTTTCTTTTGACTTTGGCATCAAGTTTACTTCAAACACCCAACAAAGTTTTGCTTTGTTTTGTTTTTACAAGCAATTGTAAACAGGAGCAATCTATAATTTCACAGCTAAACTTGAAAATGATCCAACATAGGATGGTTTTCCCCAAGATTTTTAAACACTAGAAAATTGCCGAAGAAATTCTGAAGTCATGTGAAGATTTTTGTTATAATAAAACTAACACTTTTAGTAAGTGTTGCCTCATCATGGCCACAGAGCAGTGTAGAAATGGAAAATCTGAAAAGTGGCAAAGGCTTCCAGGAGACAGTCTTGAGGGCCAGTGACCTGGCAGGCTTCTGTCTTCCTAGATGGTGAGAGAAAGAACACATTTCTGTTTGTGAACGCCACCCCCTGAGGGATTTCTGTTACTGCGGCACTGCAGAGCCACGGCAAGTGGTTAAGCACTGGTTGGCTGACTCCAAAAACTGTGTTTTAATCCCACCAAACCCTCCAAAGGAGAAAGACGTCGTGGTCTGCTTCTGTGAAGATACAGTCTTGGAAATCCTATGGGGGCAGTCATGAACTGCTGTGTAGGGCTGCATGAGTCTGAATTTGATTTGACAGCAATTGGTTTTATTAATCTGCCTACCACATATATATAAAAACAAAAGAGGAGATCTAGAATGATTCTAAGAAGTGTCACAGTAACCATCCTCCTGCAATAAACTATGGAACAAAGGGCTGTGGCAGTTCTGAGGAGTGTGAGACCAAGCCAAATACTAACGTGTTGATGACTTGAAACAGCAGAATCGCTTATCTTTTGATAGCCGGGCACCATCAGCTTTCATCACCACATTTGCTTATGCACCCACTTTGTCTTCAGTGATCAATGACACCCCTTCTTACTATATTTAATTAAATCTATTAAATGTCATTCTGTGCAAGAAAGTAAATACTCATGACACACCAATGAGAAAGGTAAAACATACTTTGGACATAAATCATCTGTCATTAAAAAACTTAAGCAAGAAACAGCTAACATATTCAAAGAGTTGTAAGATCTTTCTCTGTAATTTGTCAGCAAATAAAATTTAACTGTTCACGTTGTAAATCTTTCACATTTCAATTCTTGTTTGAAACCCTCCAAAATCGAGATTACATTTTGCCTCTCTCTGCACAGACCTGGGTCATGAAGTCATGACTGCAAAAGGGAGAGCGCAAACGCAGTCCTCCACGACCACAAATTATGCAGTCGAGTTTCCCACCTTTGGGGAAATCACAGTGGTCAGCACATCCGGAGTGCAATGGATAAGCCTCGCCCTGGAAAAACCACCTTTGTGATCACGGTATCTCCCCTGCCAGTTTTTAAAAATCAGCCTTGCTCACTCTGAGAAGCTCACCTTCCCAACATGATCGCTGAAGACAAAGTGGGTGCAGCATAAGCAAATGTGGTGAAGAAAGCTGATGGTGCCCGACTATCAAACATAAAGCATCTGGGGTCTGAAAGGCTTGAAGATAAAAAGCAGCCATCTAGCTGAGAAACATCTAGCTCACATGGAAGAAGCACATCAACCTGTGTGATTATGAGGTGTCGATGGGATCAGGTATCAAGCATCAATGACCCAGAACAAAAATCATGTGAATAAAAAAAAAATTATGTGAATGAGGGGGGCGAAGGAGTGCAGAGTGGAGGCCCAAAGCCAATCTGTAAGCAACTGGACATCCCCTTACAGCACAGTCATAGGGAGAAGACAGGCCAGTCAGGATGCAGTACAGCACCGATGAAACATACAGCTTCCCTCTGGTTCTTTAATGCTTCCTACCCCAAACTATCATAACCCCAATTCTACCTTACAAATCTAGCTAGACCAAGCATGTAGATGGGTACAGATAATTGCTGTAAACACAGGGACTATAGGACAGATAAACTCCTCGGGACCAATATTGAGAGTAGCCATACCAGGAGGGGAAGGGGAAAGTGAAGGTGAGGGGAGAAAGGGGGAACTGATCACAATGACCTACCTATAACCCCCTCCCAGGGGGATGGACAACAGATAAGGGGGTAAAGGGAGACATCAGACAGTGAAAGACATGAAAAAATAATAATTTATAAATTATCAAGGGTTCATGGGGAGTGGGGGGGGGGAGGGGAATAAGGAGTTGATACCAAGGGATCAAGTAGAAAGAAAATGCTTTGAAAACAATGATGGCAACATATGTACAAATGTGCAAGAGACAATGGATGTGTTTACAAATTGTGATAAGAGTTGTAGGAGTCCTCAGTAAAATGCTTTTTAAAAAAATAAAAAAAAAAAAAAAGAAACCCTCCAAAATCATCAAACTGAGACTTTCAGCTTCCACTTCAACATGAATGTTAATATTATCAAGCCCCTATATTTATGGATGTGGAATATCTATCTTTGCATACTTAGATAGTTTGTATTCTTTTAAATATATTTTTTAAATTTAATAAATCGTTTTATTGGGGGTTCCTATAACAATTCATACATCAATTGTATCAAGCACATTTTTACATATGTTGCCATCATCTTTTTCAAAACATTTTCTTTCTACTTGAGCACTTGGTATCAGTTCCTCTTTTTTTCCCCTCCATACCCTACCCTCCTACCCTCATGAACCCTTGATAATTTATAGATTATATACATATTGGGTTATATTTATCCCTAAATGGAGCCCTGGTAGTTTAGTGAGATACATATACATTAGGCTGCTAATTACAAGGTCAACAGTTTGAAACCACTAGCCTCTCCTAATAAGAAAGGTGAGGCTTTCTACTCCTATAAAGATTTACAGTCTTAGAAACCTAGAGAGGCAGGTTAACTCTGTCCTAGAGGACCTAGTAAATCCAAATCTACTCAATGGCAGTGAGGAAGTTTTTAGACATATATTTATGCTAAATTATTTCCTTTTTGTGTATATACTAACATAATTGATGGGCTTTCATTGGATTTTCATATATTCCATAAATAAACAAATTTAGAATTTCAATGGGCCACCAAGGATCTTCCTGGGTAGCAGAAAATCATACAACTATTGCTACAAGGAGTGACAAGAATACAATCACAACTCTCTGAAGATTGGGCTGAGAAATCCCCTCTGCCCATTTGGTCATTGCAACTCTTCAGGCCCTTGTGACTATGACAGTTTCATCTGTTTTTTATGACCTTGACAATAGTTTTTATGACCTTGACAATCTGGAGAAGTTCAGGGTGGTGCTTTTTAGAATACCCTTCCAGTAGAATTTGTTTCATGGTTTCCATGCGATGTGACTCTGTTCAAGATCATGGAATAAGGTGCTGTTTCCATTGCTCCGTGTCAAAGGTCTTTCCTACCGTCACGACTGATGGCTATTAATGTTGACTTTGATCATTTGACTGACATGCTGTTTTTCATGTTGGGTCACTGTAAAATTACTTTTCTTTGGCCAAGGACTGTGGAGTTATGCTCCTTGTGTTGGGCTGGGTTCTCCAGAGAAGCAAACCCGGTGACACTTACAGAGGTATATTTAGGGAGAAGTTTGTATCAAGAAAAATGTATATCCCGACATGATCCAGACATTCCACAGAGGATCCAAACCCAGTCCAGCTGCAGTCTGTGGGTCAGATGGTGATCTGAAGCCCTTCCAGATTCACAAAGGGAGGTTAAGCTGGAGGCCTTCCTTGACTTCCCTAGTGGCTGGGGCTGGGACCCAAGGAAGCCAGAAAATGGATTTGAAGGCAAGAGAGCAAGTTGGTTGATGCATACATAGTCTGAATGGCAGATCAGATGTTGTGACAGGCCACTAATGGCACCCACAATTATCAAGTAATATTGAGGACACCAGTTCCTGTCCCAAGAAACCAGATGGAGGATGCAGGCCAGCAGGAAGAAAGTAAGAGGAGAAGCATCTATTGCCTCGTCTTTTGAGGCAACAGCTCCAAGGAGATGTCATCAAGGCACTCTCTGAGTGAGAGGTTGCCACCTTACACAGGGCAGCCTAGAGTTGTTGACATGATGTGACGTCAAAACTACTGAGGATCCTGCCCAAGCCCAGTTGGCACAAAACCATCACACTCACCCAACTTAAGGGCACAGAAACTAAACACTTGAAAAGTTTCTGCATAGGGGCTTTGCCTTACCCCTCCATTCACTTATTTATTTGTAATACACGATGACCATAGTCAGGTGTGGAAAGTCAAAGGAAATGATCCTGATATATAGGAAATTTTGACACAATCGCAGAATAGCAGAGATGAGGTTAAGTTGCATGCTTCTTGGTTTTGAATCATTTGTTACATTATACATTAAAACGGTATTTCTTGATTTCTCTGAATAGGATGAGGAGAGACTATGGAAAGAGATATGCCTACTTCATGCTTATTGACAATCATGTTATATGACATTTCACATTTACAACAATGATTAAAAACCTACTCTCTGGTTATCTTGCATATTAACATTTATGCTTGAGTGTGAGGTGAGAGTCACTCTAAATGTGATGGTTAAGGATATGTGGTAATGATGGCTGGGCCATGCTTCTCTGTGCTTGAGTAGTTATATAATGACGAAATGTAGCAATAATTTAATAATGTGGTTCCTTTCCATTTTCTGATTTGATGTCATATTCCTCCATTTTCATAAATGCCATGTTCCTTATAATTCCTTGGTCTTTCAAACCTAATCTGTTAATAAGTAACAAGTAAATATACCCAGATTGAATAATGTATTTTTAATTTTAAACTTTAAGTTATAATCTAATGCTACTTCACTTATTTTGTGGCTCAAATTGTTCAAAAAATTACATTAGAAAATAATGCTACTCAAACTATTTTTAGTGCTACTAAATCACTAGTAGCAGTACAATGTGGCACAGTTGCATAGTGCAAACATTCATTTTTAATTAGGTAAATAAGATGATAAATTCTAGGTGTTGCCTTACCAAAGCTAAAGTAGTTATGATGACAAATTTCCTATTGCAGAATCATAGGAAAATATGCTTCTCAAACAATAACTTAGATACAATATTTTATCGAGGCTACCTATTTTAATAATAACAGACCTATTTCTTTCTATGTTTTTTATTGTTTGACAGTTGAATTGACTCCATGGATTTAACTAGAGAGACTTTTCTTAATGTTTGAACTAAAATACAAGCTACCAAGAGCAAATAATAACAGAATAATTGCTTTTAGAGTTCACAATTCCCTGCAGGCCTATTTTGAAGGATTCAAATGGTATAAAGTGAAATTACTCTTAACGCGGCGAAGTCCAGGATCCCCATTCCTAGTTCAGGAGTGCTTAGAATATATTAAATATAGAGGGTATTGTGAGCAGAAATATGTTTCTTCCTTTGCCCATCTTGCTGGTCAAATGTGTGATTTAACATTCTGGGCAGCTTGTGTAAAGAGGGATTGAATTCTCGATGCTTAATTGCTTCAGCCAGCTTCCATCTGTTGGTTGATTTCAGCCTTTTCTCCAACGTTATACCACAGAACCAGCCTGCAAGCCCGCCGACTGCAAAGTGGGTCTTTCACGCTAGCAATTCGACACACTCCATGTTCACCTGCAAATCCCCGGAACGCGAACGCTGGCCTCAGCTGACCTACAGGTAGAGGAAGCAAGTGTGGCTTCCCTCCTTCTCCTAACCTTTTTCACAGCGGCAAGTCTAGTATCAAATACTAAAATGTTAAATTGCTTTTTCTTCCCAACTCATCTCTTTGTTCAAATCAAATGGCACAGCTTAGAATCATTTACTCCAGCCTCAGCAAATCGAAGGCCGACAAAACTCACTTTGCGAAAACCCAGCGGTGGTGTGACATCGAATTACGTCTTCACCTGCTGCCTGCCCCGGTGCAAAGGCTCTGCCAGAATCCTGGTGACGACAGTCCCTGGAAAAGCCCCTGGTCACCCACCATGTGCGCCCAGCTGGCCGACATCTTGACAGGCTTCCCGGCCTCAGTCAAGGTCAGCATCCAACAGTTGAGAAGATTGATGAGAAGGAATTATTGATTCCCATGAAATGTGAGCCTAATTCAGCACAATTAGATTTTACATCAAACAAGTGACCAGAGTCAATTAAATGAAGAGACCTTGCGTACACCGTACACCGCGTTTGATTCAACTTGTCCTTCATGGAGATGACTTTGGGTTGCCCGTGATCCACTCCAGGGTTGATCTGTGTCAGGAGCATGAAACAGGCATTGTTTCGGGGCACCGACCGTTGTGTGACTTACAAAGCAAACAGCAGACACAATCGAGTGGATGCTGACTCAACATTACCGCAGCAGCTAACAGCAGAGCTGCCCTCGTGTCGTGAAGCTGTCTTCTTGTTGAGAGAGACCCCCCAAGGAAAAGCTGGGGAGGTTAGCCACCCAACACTCGAATGGCAGTGCCCCCAGAACTCCTTTTGCAAATGCTTACCAAACTCACTGCCACGGAGTCGACGTCAGGACATGGCGACTCTATAAGACAGGGTAGAACTGCCCCGGCCTGTGTCTGAGACTAAATCTTTAGGGAAGGAAGCAGCCCGTTTTTCTCCTGCAGCGTGGCTGGTGATTTTGAACTGCTGGTCTCTTTCAGTTAGTCGCCCCATGTGTAACCATGTTGCCACCAAGGTTCCTTTCAAAAAGACTGCCAAGATAAAACCGGAAAGAACCACATACTTTCTTCGGTGCAGAAAATCTTAGTGCCTCCAGGCAAACCTGTTCTCTGGGCGTAAGATCTGAGTGGATCGAAATGCCCCCTCAGATTCCCAGACTGGGGCAGACTGTGAATGCAATCTGCGGATGATCAACAGTTTGGAAGTTTGGGTCCACTCATGCGCCTCACAGTAAAGGCCTGGCCCTCTATTTCTGAAATATGACAGCCAATGGGAGCCCTAAGGAAGGACTTCCTACTCCGACACAAATAGGGTTCTCCCAAGGACAAGCAGCTGGTCACCCTAGCCGGCCCTACAGGTGCACCCACTGGCTCACCATAGACTTGTGACACTCCCATGGAGGACCACAGTCCACCCACTGATGATATGTGTCCTCAGGGGACCCCCAAGTCTCAACTGGTTTCTCATCATTTCTACTACATGTCCTTCTCCTAACAGTCCCTTCCAAATGACTGCCAAATACAACAGTCACCCACCACAGACTCTTCTACTCAGTCCCAACAGGCCAGGGAGTGCAGTCCCACAGATCCAAGGTTAGTGGAAGCGTGGCAGGGTGCCGCCAGCTCTCAAGGTCTGGGAAGTCACATGGGACCTGCCCTGGGAACAGGCACAGAGTCCCATTGAAGTGCCAGTGAGGTGGAAGGTGAACTGGCACAGAGGAATTGTCCCTGTTGGATTTTGCTCTTATACAAAAAAAACCACAGAAGTGTTATCAAGTTGCTATAGAATGGACAGGTTGAACTCTACCCCGAGCCAAGAGGGTGAAGTTGACCTGATAGCTCATTCCCACACCTTGTCACCCTGCTATGCCAGAATGCCCAGCTGCCATGCCCTAGACTGTGACTGGCTTTTCCCCGGGCTTGCTCTGGAGCCTTACCTGTCCTTTCCTGTTCCTTGTTTGTCATCCTAAATCTCTTAACAGCCACATGTTCCTGGCAGTGTTTTCTGACCCTCTTCTAGTCCTTTCTATCTCCTTCTTTCTTGACCCTGTCTATACCCTTGGAGTCCTTTCTATGCACTTCCTGCTACTACCGTGGTTGCAGACTTTCTCAAGATATGATTGAGTACTTACGTCCCTATCTTCTGTTCGGACCCCTGGTGGTATGCCTGGACAAGTTTGGGGCTACGAAGGAGGTAGTTGGAGGTTCTAATGCCCCAGGCAGTCTCTCCTTATAGAGATTTACAACGATAGAAACTCTGTGGGGCAGTTTGACTCTGCTCTATAGCTTCCACTTGTTGGCTGTGGGTTTGTTTGTTTGTTTGTTTGTTTGTTTGAATGGTTGATTTTGTTGCGATTTGTTTTCTTTTTGACTAATTGAAGATTATTCATTCTGAGATAGAAGGGTCCTCAAAATTTTTTGTGTCCAAACGTAATACAGTAAAATTTCAAAAGGGATGGTGTTCAGGGATGCCTTGTTTTGTTTTGTTTAAAAAAAAACATTGATGGACACTGTTGATTTTATATTCTCAGTACATATCAGCCAAAAAGCTTAAAACTTAGCAGAACATTCAGAACATATGAGATCTGACAGTCAATAATTTATCAATTTGAAATGACAAAAGTATAGATTATTTTAAGTAAATAAATTTTTGTCATGTTCCTTCATTTAAAATATCCTCAAGGGCTTTCACAATATTTTAACTTTCATGTTTACAGGGATTTTGAGAGCTCAGGGTAATTTCATTTTTGGTAGACATGAGTTGATAGCTTTTGGGTTCTATCAAGAAGAAATCCTTGTGATGCAGAGATGTTTGCATTTAGCATAAAATGTGATAAACAAACTCAGAATATGCACCACGTGTACAAGGACTGTTCATTTAGTTAGCAGTGACATTGCACCTAAGCCCTAGGAGGCTCCGGTCACAAAAAACAAAAGCAAAATACAGTTATAAGGAATCTGCTTAATACCTTGTTCAGGAACCCAATCAGAGTGGAAGAAAAAACCCTGAAAGTCATATATAATTCCTGATCCGTAATGCGTCCATGACATTAAGAGGAGCATGAATTATTTGGTCTCATGAAATTCTCATTATTCTGGAGAGATGAGAAATAAAATATTTGCATTACTTCGAGGGGTTTCTTTGTGCATGAGCTTTCATACATATCAGAGATTATTGAGTAGTAATGAAATCCAGCTCCTAAAATACATCTAAAAATGATTTTAAGTTAATAAAACTCTTGTGAAGAGTCAAATATGCAGTTGAAAAGCCTGAGTATGTTACAATGTGCTCTGCCTGTGCTCGCAGTCCAACAAGGTATGGAAACAGTAATTTCAGAACCATCTTTATTAGATTCCCATCCTGTGAGGGTCAGCCAAGCCCAAGGAGGGAGGGAGCCTACTCAAGTAGGAGAGTTTCTGCTTCTAGCCACCCAACGAAATGATGCCTGCCCTTGTCTAGACCACAGACTTCAGCCACTTTCATCTCTGGGTAGTTAGAAGACTGTTCCACATCACAAAAATACATTTAATCTCACCAGATTCATGTCTTAAGAGGAATATAGTGAAGAAAAAAAAAATCACTGAGTTTGGGGACCAATTACACAAACTTTTACAAATGTGCTATGCATAAGTGGTCCACTTGAGCTAAAACACTGATGAGATGAAGTGAGCTAATAAACCTTTGCTCCAGTCTGGCTAGACCAGAGGGTGTGCACTGGTACAGATAGGAACTGGAAACACAGGGAATCCAGGGCAGATGATCCCTTCAGGACCAGTGGGGTGAGTGGCGATACTGAGTGTAGAGGGAGAGTGGGTAGGAAAGAGGGAACCGATTACAAGGAACTATATGTGACCTCCTCCCTGGGGGACGGACAACAGAAAAGTGGGTGAAGGGAGACGTCAGACAGGGCAAGATATGACAAAATAATAACATAAATTATCAAGGACTCATGAGGGAGGGGGAGCGGGGAGGGAGGGGAAAAATGAGGACCTAACGCCAGGGCCTTAAGTGGAGAGGAAATGTTTTGAGAATGATGAGGGCAATGAATGTACAAATGTGCTTTACACAATTGATGTATGTATGGATTGTGATAAGAGTTGTATGAGCCCCTAATAAAACGATTTAAAAAAAAAAGAAAATTCAACACCCCCCCAAAAAAAAACCCAGAAAATGAATTCACCTTAAGAACCACAAACTCAGACTACTGCTTCTATGTTTACTAGCTTTAAACTAATTGTTTTGCTAAGTAATATATTGAATTAGTTCTGCTAGGTAATAAAAGACTTTAATTAAAAAAATAAATAAACCTTTGCTCCATATTTAATGGAGAGATGGCTTAAAAGATTAACTGAAGCCCAAATCGATGGAGGACAAACATGAATCATTTTTGGATAACACTTAAGACCTTGAATAGCTTGTGATTATTGACTTTTGATATGTAGAGACAAAAAAAATAGGGTTGTGTAGCATTTATAAAGCAGAAGGAGTTTTTCTGGACCAAGAGAAACCAAAAACATTCCTGAGTGTCTGTGTACACTACACACACATGCAGACATTCCTTGATTAGTAAAACTCCCATTTTCTTTCAGTCAGAGTTTTAAAATCAGAAATGCAGCTCCATCTGTCTATCTCAGTCTACCAGGAGACAACTGCTGTTAGAGAAAGAAAAAACTGGGAAGAAAGTGTTGGCAAAAGTCACTCTAGATAAATTGCTATAAGAAACGTGTCTGTTATCTGTATTTTAAAATCCTCAGGATCCGCTTTGAAACAGAATTAGAAAGCTGACAAACTGCTTAGCTCTCAGCAAGAATATAATGAATGGCAATTTTCATTTTGTCTGACTATTATATAAGATGTAGGTTTCAGCCATACTTTTAATTAGACAAAAATTATCTTTAAAAAACATTATTTAGTCTTTTGAAGAGTTACTACAATTGCCAGTCTTAAAAAGAGGCATTTTTCCCCTTACGCAATTTGATTATTTTCACAGAAAAAAAGTAGCATTTTCCATTGACATGCTGCTTCTTTAAAGGCACACAAATCATTATTCAAAGTTTTCTTTCGATGCCATGTGCTGTTAAGCAGTCGTTGACAGGACGGCACCCAGCAGATTTTCTTTTTGTGTCTATTTCATATGGAATATTGCATCCTATGTAGCACTATAAACTATTAAGCACCATGTTCTGCAAAGATATGCTTCGTATTTCAACAGGTAGAACTGGCTACTTCAAGGAGCCCCAGTGGTCCTCTGGGCTAGACATTAGGCTTGGCTGGTGACCTGAACCCACCAGGCACTGCAAGGGAAAGGATGAGGCCGTCTGCTCCCATGAAGAGACCTCAGAAAACTGCCAGCACAGTGCTGCCCCATCCTCCATCCTCTTTGGATGAGAATCAACTGGACAGGCCGTTGGTTTGCGTCTTCACCTACTCTACATCGGTAGATAATGCTTTATTCCACAAATCAAGAGAGGCTAACAATGAACTTCCATCAAATGAAATTGTTTAAGTAATTCCTAAGATATTTTGCTTCATGGTCCTTATTTTACTGGAAATGCACAAACCAAGAAAATCTGGTCATCCCAGTTACATTTGTCTTCCTGGGGACACATCCATCCATTGCTCCTCATAGGATATGCATCTCACTTCAGTGACTGTAATCAACATATTGACACACAGTCTCTATTTCCCATGGTTATCATTTTGCAATCCCTTATGTAAGTCTTAAACATTATAGGAAGCATGCCATGAATACAGAGCCATTCACATGTAAGGCAGGTAATCAGTGTTTTAATTGTTGTTTAGGCTTCTCAGCACATGTGTGCAGCAGAAATTGTGCAAATATATATAATAGGTGGAGTTTTTTCTTTCTTTAATTTGAACCAGAAATATATATATATATATTTTGGTAGAGCACAAAAAACATTGGTGTGAAGAAGTTTACTTGTTGGCACTGCTGCTGTTTTAGCACCAAGCCTCAATGACTACAGAACAGGATGTTCAGAAAAAGAGAAAAATGATTCATTGAGTTTGACTCCGGCCATTTGTCCATAGTCTAAAAGTACTAATCCTTCTATTTCACCTTTGTGTGTGTGTGTGTGTGTGTGTGTGTGTGGCGGGGTGTAAACACCATGATTTTTTTTTCTGCATATATTGTGTTGAAATCACAGAAGCATTTATTAAGGAGAAGTATCACTTCTCTATATATCCTCCATCCTAAAGACAATTTATATTTTCTGTTCAAATTATGGAGATAGTTCAACTCCTTCCTCCTCTCCTTCAGTCCCCTTCTCTCCCTACCTGCCCCCTCCTCTCCCTACCTGCTTCCTCCTCTCCTTTCCTCTCCTCCTTTACCCTCCCCTCTTTTCTTTCAAAATTCAACTTCCTGCTGATACTGTTTGGGATCACCTATTCTCCTGCATTAGCTCTCTCCCCTAAACGCCCAAAGAAACGGACTGAACCACAGCGGCATCTCTGTAGAAGATTAAGGCGCGTGCTGCCTTGCACAAAGAATCCAATTCTGCCGCATACACGCCATTCTATCTCACGCTAACCTCAAATCACAGAACGCATACATTTAGCATGTGGCTCCAAACCTTTAAGGAAAGCTAGAGCACACTTATGGAGGCTTCCCTTTGAATGATATTCTCCATGAATTCTCACCTCAGAGATGCCAGGTAAAGTGCTCTCCCTAGTCACAGCCTCAGCTCCTTACCTAAAATGGCACCATCGCTTATCACGAAAGTGAAAAGTATATATGCTGATAACTTATAAAAGAGCAGGCAGGCTGCTTCTATAAATATAAAATTATATAAATATAAACATTTGGGAGTCCAAAAGGCAGTTCTCCCCTGTCCAGTTGCACCACTCTGAGTTGGAGTCCACCTGAACGCAGCAGGTTAATGACAAATTCTTCACGCCAGCTCGGAGAGAACATCGTGTGCCTTTTGGTTCATTTTACTTCTCTGTGGTAATGAAGAAAACTTTTAAGAACAATAAGCAAAAGAAAGACATGGGATCTAAAAAAAAAAAAAGCAGCAGATAGAAGGCCAGAGACCTTAATAGGAAGAGGATCATGATCATGACCCTGTCTTCTGTTTTCTGCCCCAATGCTCCTGAGACGCCTTTCAACAGGAAGCTGCTTTTCTCCTGGGAGGCCTTCTTCTTGCGGTGCAGTGGTCTCTGAGCCACAGTTCCGGAAGAATTGTTCTGAAGAGCCTTAGGAAGGTGCGCCAATATCAAGAAGAGCCCAAGTCACGCTTTTCATGCAAACTGCAGCCCTTCCAAAGGAACAGCCATCACCGTGGCAGGAGACACAGTTCTGTCCCTAGTATTCGGGTCCAACCTACCAGCACCAATAATGCAATGTCTCCCGTAGGGAACAAAAGGCCATGCCCGAGACATGTGCGACTCTCTGGCACCTTGCTACACTCTGCTTATGTGCCGCTTGAGTCCTGTGCTTCTTTTGTGCGATTAATTTATTATAAAGAATACCAAAAAAGTGGGGGAGGAGTCATTTATAGTACAACCTGACAAGCCCGCCCTCAGCCAAGTGAACATGTTCAACATCAAGGGTCATCAATCATGTCAATAGTATGTGCCCTGGGTCTGATTCCATGAGAATTGCACTTTCTCTCTTGTAGTCTGTCTCTCAAAAGCACATAACCTCTGCAGGATAAACCTTAGATGGCTAGTCACAAATGTGACCCTTCAAGGGAGAAACTGTGACTCCAAGGGAGTCACTCCAAGGGAGAAAAGTGAAGCTGTTAGCTTCACTACAAAAGTACAGTTTTGTACCTTAAGGAACAGTTTCCTGACCTGTAGGTAAGGGTGGATATAAGACAGAATCAAGCCTTATGGCAGTCAATTTGGAGTTTTGGTTTAACCAGGAGAAAACATTATACAAATTCCAATTGAGCAGCATTCTACAAAATATCGAACTAATATTCCTCAAAATCACAAGCTCGTCAAAAAACAGGAAGATTCAAGAAGCTCTAAGAGATCAGTACCAAGTGGGAGTGAGATGAAGCTGTTTGTTCCCATGAATATTTACAGCCTCAGAAAACCTCTATGAGGTGGTTCTGAGCTGAAAGGTGTATGTCAAGGTTGTGCCTTGTCACTATATTTACACCATCTATATGCTCAGCAAATCAGCAGAGAAACTGACTTACATGAAGATGAATGTAGCATCAAGATTGGTGGAAGGTTTATTAACAGCCTATGATATGCAGATGACTCAACCTTGCTTGCTGAAAGTGAAGAGGGCTTGAAACATTTGCTGATGAAGGTCAAGAATTGCATCCTTCATCACGGATTGTGCTTCAATGTCTAAAGATCAAAATCCTCAAAACTGAGCAATAGGCAACATTACTGTAAATGGGGAAAAGGTTGAAGTTGTCAGGAATGTAGTCTTTCTTGGCTCCTCCATCAAAGCCCATGGAAGTAGCAGTCCAACGACCCGTTGTAAATTTTGCAATAAGTGTCCATGTTGCAGTTGGTCAATCTGCTGCAGAAGGCCTCTTTACATCACTGAAAAGCAAGGATGTTACTTTGAGGACTAAGGTGTGCCTGACCCACGCCATGTTATTTCCCATTGCCTCATATGTCTAGGGAAGTTGGAGATTTAATTACAAAGACCAAAGAATAGAAGCATTTCAATTGTGGTGCTGGAGAAGAACATTGCAAATATCATGGACTGCTAAAAGGACTAACAAATCTGTCTTGGAAGAAGTACAGCCAGAGAGCTCATTAAAGGAAAGATGGCAATACTTTGTCTTACATATTTTGGACATGTTGTCGGGAGAGACCCCTTCTTGGAGAAGGACATCATGCTTGATAAAGTGGAGGGGCATCAAAAAAGAAGAAGACCCCTTAATGAGCTGGGTTGATCAAGTGGCTGCCACACTGAGCCCGTGCCCGGGAATGATTGTAAGGATGGTGCAGGACTGTGAAGTGTTTCATTCTGTTGTTCTACGGGTCAGAACCACCTTGACAGCACATAACAATAACAACAACAAGCTGGAATGGAATTAGGGGTATTGGATTTTGCTTCGTTTGGGCCCCATAGACCTGAGGACCCTAGGGAAGCATGACAACTAAATAAAACGTGGTGTCCTGGATGAAATAGTGGAACAGAAATGAAGAGTTTTGGTAAAAACTACAGAAATCTAAATAAAATATAGAATCTAGTTCATTGTACTGTGCTAATGTTGGTTCCTAACAGTGACGCATGTCGCACAGAAAGGCAACGTGTGAAGTCCAGCAGACGCTGAGCTAGGGGTCAATGAGAACGATCATCACAACTTTCTTGTGAATCTAAAAGCGTTCTAAAATAAAGTGCTTATCTGGTTTTGTTTGTTGTGTTCTTGGTCCTTTACATAAGATTGTCGATAGTCCATCTGGAGACAAATGTGTTTTTAAGAAATGTTTCATTCTTTGACATTCATGGGGAAAATATTGCTCTGAAATCTCTTCTTACTGCCATTTTTTTTCAATGTGTCTGAATTTGCTGGGATTTCATAATTTTTGAAGAGTAGGTGAGAGTAACCTTAGCTATTATTTCTTCATTTTCTTACTGCTTTTATGGATAGGTGTATGCTCAGAATCACATCTGCTCTTGCCATGGAAAATACATTCTGCCTTGGCTTCCTTCCTGACAGCCTGACACCGTTTGAGTAATTGCCTCATGTTTTCTAGCAAGTTGTGAGACCGACACAGAGTAAGGATATACATCAAGAACGGAAGGTAGCAAGTGTACGTTCACAGGGTATCCTGAACAAATGGAGAGCAATTGGGGGAAGCAAATAGTGTTCCTTTTTATCTGCGACACTTTAGGTCATTGTAATATTCTACCAGCAACATCTGTGACTGATTCGAGCACCATGACTCTAAATTTTAAAGGTGCGTTGGTAAAGAATGTAACGCAATAGCCCAAATGATTTCTTGGTGTCTAGTCCACTTTTATAAATGGTATCATGAACTTGGGAATATCAACAGAAGGAAGTGGTCTATGCAGTTATCAATTTGATAGAAACTAGGTCAGTGTGTACGTAATATTCAGTGATAGCTATACCATTATGTCCTTAGATACCACAGAGCCAGTTCCTACTCCTCGTGGCCCTTTATGCAGGAGCATGTACTATTGTCCCAAGGCCAGTCCGTCTCATGGGGCGTCTTCCTTTCGCCCTGTCCCTCTCTTGAACAAGCAAGGTGCCCTTCAAGAGGACTGATCCTTCCGGATCACACACCCAAAGTACCTGAGATGATGTCTTGCTAGCTTTATAAAATTCTAAGATATATATTTAAATAGTGCTAAATTATGAATAAGGAGCTTGTGTTTTTGCTTAAGGTGTTATTTTCTAGAGATTTTGGAGATTCGTCCTTTATCTAAGGTGTTATTGTTGAATATTTTTCCCCCAATCTGTGGGTTCTCTGTTGGCTTTTCTGAGGGAGACTTGTTGAATATAAATGACATATTTGTAATAGGTTTCAGTTCTTTATCTCGTCTCCTACAGTGCAGAGATGTTTAATCATGCTCAGTAGTGTGTTTAGGCCTTGTATTAGGGTCCTCAACTCTGTCCCTGTTTTTTCCTTGGTGGTCGTAATATTTGTGCGATGGATATTTAGGTCTTTGATCCATCTTGAGTTTGTTTATGTGCAAAGTGTGAGGTATGGGTCTTTTTCAGTCTTTGGCAGGTGGAAATCCAGTTTTTCCAGGACTACTGGTTGAAAAGTATGTATCTTGCCCATTTAGTGTGTTTTATTTTTATATAGTTAAAGTTTGTTGTGCCAACCTGGCCGATAAACACATGTGGGGTTAATAGAAGTACGGAGAGATAAATGGCTCAGTGAGCCTCACCTTTCTAGTTTTCGGGTCTCTTGCCAGCGCTGAGATGCTTACACATTCACTGATTCAGCTTTCCTCCTACAGTTTATGTCACTGCGGTTGTTGTGTGAGATGGAGGAGGACTTTGTGGATGGGTGTTGGACATAAGAGTTAATATTGGACTTGTGGGCTTGGACAGCACTGGGTTAGGATGTTTTCTTGATATGCATTTACCCTTTATATAAAACTCTCTCTTATACATATGAGTTTCTGTGGATTTGTTTCTCTAAAGTACCCAGACTAACACATATTTCTTTATGAAAAATTAGGTGTCTATAGATTGTATTCCTGGATTTTCAAGTCTAATCCGCTGGTCTTCATATCTGTCATTAGACCAGTACTAGATGGTTTTGATTACCATGGCTATATAGAAAGTTTTTAGGTCTGTGAGTGAAAGGCCTCCTACTTTATTTTTAATAGTCTTTTAGTTTTTTATTTGTCTTAGGCTTACTTCTTGAGTTAGAACTTCTGGTCTTGAGGTTAGCAGCACCAAAGGTAGCCCTACATGCCACTAGGGCTCCTTATGAGCAAAATAACATCATATCATTAAGCAGAAGCTCCAAGAATGTGGAGCTGGAGCTGGTGCCTTCACATAATAGCTTTGTGAAATATGCTTCTAACTTGGCTATTTTGGCCTAAGAGAGCTCTTCCTTTTCTTCTTTAAAATTTAGTGATAATACTATGTTTTGGAGCTATTCTAAGACTTGTATGAGGGTAAAGTTTTATTTATTTATTTACTTATTTTTGCTATTGTTCTGGCAGGAGTTGTCTCTCAATCATTTATTTTGGAAAGCAACACCCACCCCCACCAGCTTTTTTAATGTGAATAAAGCTATTTATTACAATATGATCCATATCAAAAAACTTAATAGCCAAATATTGGTGCCTATTGTTTTCAGTGTTCTGGTATTGCCAATGGAGTTTTGAAAACAATTAAAAGATTAATTAAAAACAGGGGTTCTTCAAATTTAATAAAATATTTAAAAGTCCCTTATATGTCTTCAAATTAGGCTAATAAACATTTGTTAAATATAAAGTCAAATTATCCCAAATAATTATTGGTAAACAAATCATTAAAACTCAGGAGCAACAATTTCTCCAGGTCATGCCATCCGTCTGGCCATAAGACTTTTTGCTCAGTATTGACTTAAGTTATAAAAAACAAGCAAACAAAACTCACTGTCATTGAGTCAATGTTGACTCATTGGGACCCCAAAAGACAGAGTAGAACTACCTCTGTGAGTTTCCAAGATTGTAACTGTTTATGAGAGTAGAAAGCCTCTTTCTCTCTGAGATACAAGAGAGACCACAAATCTCAAAACTAACTTAAGGAGAGCAAACAAGACAAAAGTAAAACAAAGACAAGGATATCATCCAGATGAAAGAGACCATCAATATGAGGTCATAATGGCTTCCAGGTTTGCAGAAAACCTTGACCTTAAGTAGGGCATGAGACAACAGGCTAGACATTAGCACTTACAAGATGGGTCGAGGGCCCTCTGACCAAAGCTGTCAGAGCTTAATGAATGACTACTGGTCCCCAGCACCCCAATCTCCATCAAGGATACACCCACAAATGCTGCTCAATTAGGCTGCCCCTTCTTGTGCTGGTTAGGATAGTGGTAGTGATCTACGGTCTAATAAACTCTGCCTGATGGCAAGACCGTTCACCTACCTGGCTCATGGTCAGAATGAATTCAACGGAGGCTTAATCTACGTGAAGTCTCTTCCACTGGATGAGGGGCTTTCTCTGTTATCTGTGGCTTTCCGCAAGCCTAGTGCTCAGAATTTAAACTCTAATATAGCATGCAACTGAACCAAACCACATCCCCGCCCAGTGAGCACCGAAGCCCAATCACAGGAGACCATTCTTTGAGGAAGAAAAGTAGCTTCATGACAAACCACTAGGAAACACAGGAGAGATGTTCCTTGTATCTCACTCCCCACGTAGCTGGCAGTTTTCAAATGTAGGGGGTAATGGAGAAGAAAGTTACAGAAATTTATAAAATGGGGTGGGTCCAGGCTAAGGATTGCTTGAATTCCTGTAAGCTTCAATGTAAAGGGCCATACAATCTTTAATCCACTGCCATGTAGGAAGCATTTGCACGTTTGATCTTGGGAAAACCAGCAATTTTACAGGGGGTGGGAGAATTGGGGTGTGGGGGGTGTTACTGAATCGCTAGCCAAAAGGATTCCTGTAGGCATAGCGGCCCAAACTAGTTGAGTCGGGTTTTGTGTGGCTATCTTCTGTGTGCAGTTTCTGGCTTCTGAAAATCCACTGAAAAGTAATGTATGTACCACAATGAATTAGCCAAAGAACAGGCTAACACTCATTCCAGATGGGATGGTTTTAAGCAAACCAGATAGAGGCTCTCTGCAGGGAAGACAGAGGGAAGCCTGCAGAGAACCTAAGGTTGATCTCAAACTACCACGAGAAGCTCTGTCAAAGTTTTTTTATTTGAAGGCAGTATCTGGGCAGATCGTGTACCACAAGGTATAAAACCTCTGAGTCTGTGGGACTTAGGGGACAGTCTGAGGTTTAAAAGGACACTCTGAAATGCTTCCTTTTATCGGAGAAGAAATCAAAATGGTAAGAAAAATTCCCTCTGGCAATCTGGTCGTTAAGTGGGAAAGGAAGAAAAAGAGAACCTGAATGTGACACATAAACCAGCCAACCCAAACTCACTACTGGGAGTCCGTTCCCAATCAGAACAACCCGAAAAGACAGACAGGATCTGCCTCTGTGGGCTTCCAAGACTGGAGATACTGAAGGGAGTAGAGAGCCTCTTCTTCCTCCCTCAAGAGGAGGCCTGGTGGTGGCGTGATTACACTTTGGGCTGCAAACCCCAAGATGAGCGGTTCACAACCACCAGCCTATCTGTGGGAGAAAGACGAGGCTTTCTGCTCTAAAGCATTACAATCTTGGAGACTCACAGGGGCAGTTCAGCCCTGTCCTATAGGCCCACTGTGAGTCAGTATCAACTTGGTGGCAATGAGTTGGTTTGTTTTTAGGAGCAAGAAAAGAATGATGCAGTATAAAGTATTCCTGAATGTAGTGTTAATATCTAGCATACTTGAAAGTGGTCTTGTCAATGATTTCCCTTGATTCCCTTATTTTGGAAAGAATTGTTATAGAGATTATGCAGTAGGAAGACCCAAATCGATATACTGAGAGAAACACATACTAGGCCAGGATGGGGAGGGGCTACCTTTACTCTGATTTACTGAACTGTTAAAGACAGAGAGCATTGCACTATCATTATGGCATATAAAAAACAAAAAGGACTATATTTCTAAATGAGGCACTAGGCAAGAATTAAATTAACTTACTGGGTTGTCCTACTCAGCTTGATGGCAGTCTAGGGGAACAAATAAAGACATTTAACCTTACCCGAGAGCTGAGCATCCTGCTGAACTGCCTAAAGCAAATGCATCTCACTGGGTAAAATGACCTGGCTCCTATGAGGACAGGAGAGCTTGGGGACAGTGACGGCTCACATAAGATATTCCTCATTTCTCTAGTCCACTAGCCTTTCCAGGCCTTGACACTTAGCAGCGAGATCATTGTACATCATGCTACAACAACCGTCCAGGGAGCAAAGCAGCATTTTAAAGAGAGATGATTTCTTAGTTCACATGACTACATTAAATCCTTTATATGACTTCTTTCTCTTTAATAGAGACATTAGAGATATCATAGAGAATGACAAGTTAAAGCCATGCTCCACTATGAGATTAAGCTCTAACCCTCAGGGATAAATTCCATGATTCTCTAAAATTAATTTATTTTCAAAACTATAATTAACAGTTCACTAAAATCTCCAGGACCATTACTGCAATAGAACAGCTCCTAAAGTCCCAACTACATGCTCATAAAATTGTGATTACTTCTGGTAATCGTGCCATCTGGTAGCTTGGGGATAGCGACATCTTCAAACTTAGCAGGAACTAGCTGACTTTTGAAATAGTTTTTAACATTCTGATAATTGAACACGTTAGGAGAGCAAATAAAATGTTTATTTCATCTCTCATAAAGCAATTTATCACCTATAAAAATTATCATGCATCATGATGATTTAGTCAATTTTTTCCATCAAGTGCTATAAGAACTATGATTAGACTTTATAAAACCGACATTTCCTTAAAAGGAAATTATATATGTGAGGTTTAAATCACACAGATCAGAAATTACTGTAATTACCTTCTTCCAGATAATGTTATTGCAATTGTGCACTTATTATAAATAAATGTAAGCTTAAGTGTCTTATCTCTTATTTTATGAAAGCTTTAGAAAGAGATTTCTCATACCAGTTCATAATTATTAGGAAAGACTGCCTTTGGAAGATAACCTGAGAGCCAGCCACCCTTCTAAAGTCAGACAGTTGCTATAGCTAATGGGTCTTAGGACAGGGGCACAAGAGGGAGGACAAGATGAAACATATGATGGGGGACAACAGGATGGTAGATAGGTAAGTTGTTGGATAAAATAGGTAAGTTGTTGGATAAAATAGGTAAGTTATTGGATAAAATGAAGTAGATAAGTAAGTTGTTGGATGGTAGATAGGTCAGTTGTTAGATAAAATGAAAGATACAGTGTTGGATAAAACAGACAATAAGGTGATGGGTCAGATGGTGGTTAAGATGGTGCATGAAATGAAGGATACGTAGGATCAAAGATGGACAAAGAGGTGGTGGATAAGATAGTGAATAAAATGGTGCATCTGAGAGAAATCTGAGGGGGCAGGGCTACTGGTCTTTGTGTTTGAAGAGAGTCTCGGAGGACGGGGTGGCAGACTCTGGAACAAGAAATCTTCTCAGGATTAAGGGTTGAGCTGTACAAGGTGCTAAATCTGATGGGACACCACGTTCCACAAAGGTAGAAAATCAATTTGCCTCAAATATAATCGGGGTGTCTGGAAAGCCATGTGCTACTAACTGAAAGGTGCGCCATCAGAGCTGATGCCTGGGAGGAGGGTGGGACTTCCTCCTCCTGGCAAGCGTTCCAGGCCCAGAAACCCACAGGCGCTGCCATAGGGTCGCCTTGAGGTGCGATTGACTCTATGACAGTGAGTTTGGTTTTGGTTTTGAACAGATCCAGGACTCTGAGTCATCATCTACAGTAAACATGACTCAGGACTCACTTCCATCGAGTTGATGCTGACTCATTCCTACCGTATACAGCAGAGCAGAACTGCCCCTGCCGTTTCTCTCTTACAGAGCAGTTGAAGGCTTCGAACTGCTAACTTTGAGGTGAGCAGCCCAGAGCTTAATACAGTATGCTACCAGAGCTCCTTTGGTAAAGATTACAGCCTGGAAAATCCTGTGGGGGCAAGTATACACTGTGACATGCGCTCACTCTGATTCCACCTGACTGCAGGGCACCAAAGCTTCACTGCGCACGTCCAAACAGACCTTTGCTGACTCTTTGGTGAGGCTTGCATGCGTAGATCCAGGGTCACGTGACCACCACTGTGGCCCCAGAGGGAAAGGTGCCATTGCCTGTGTGTGCCTGCTGCACCTCTCCTCCTTGGGCTGGTCCTCTCAAGTCTGCCCCTCACATGATTCCAAGCAGAAGAGACCGGCATGCTGCTGAACTCTGAGCACACAGACCTACCAAATGGTTGGACCTCAACCCCCATAACTCACGGAGGCAAACAGCCCACCCCCACAGAACTGCAAGTCACTGTCTTATTTAAGTCCCCTTATCCTAATGAGGAGGGGCAATGCTTACATGTTGGGCTGCAATCCTGTCCTCACGATCGGCAGTTCAAAAGCACCAGCAGCTCCGTGGGAGAAAAGACTGGACTTTCTAGTCCTGTGAAAAGTTGCAGGCTCCGACGCCCACCAGGGCCACTCTGAGTCAGCGGGGACTCAATGATGGTGAGAGGAGGAGGTCTGAGTCCACGGGACTGAAATCTTGAGATTAGCGGTATTTCAAAAAGCGTACAATTTTAAAAGTTCAATAGATATCGCAAAAGAGAGACTGGCAATTATAAAAGCCCAAATCAAGGTTCATGATATTCTCTGAGGGAAAAAATGCTTTAAACCATAGGAAAAAATGTTTTAAGAAAAACTAGAAGAAGAACTAAAATACCTGGAGACAGATAGGGGTAGTATGGCTGTGAGTGTTGTTTAAAAAACCATCTGGGAGGTTGTACCATAGTTAAGAAGGAAAATAGAAGTTAAAAGTGCCACAATATCAGATGACATTTTTTATAAGCGTTATTATTTCATACTTCAAAAATTCAAGCAATGTGTTCATTGGTCATAAGAAAAATGCAAATTAAAACAAAGGGACACCACCTCACACTGACAGTCTTAACTAAAAATCTTTAAAAACAGACCATGATAACTGCGGGAGAGGATGTGGAGAGATTGGAATGCTCATACATTGCTAGTGGGATTGAGGACTTGTATGACCTCCATGGAAAACACTTTTGCACTTCCTTCAACAAAGTCAAATACAAATATTTTATGCTCTTGCAAGCTTTTTCTACTGTAATAAATAAAGAACAAAATATAAATAAGAATATGCACACCTTTAATTATTGCAGCAATTTCTAAAATAGCAGGAAAATGGATACAATCAAAACCCCTGTTTGTAGAGGAATGGACAAACAAACTAGCACCTACAAACAAGGGAATATTACAAATCCCTAAAAAACGATGACTAGTATATCAAACATGTCATGGCATGGACAAAATGAAAGGACATAATGCCCAGCAAAGGTAGCCATTGTCATAAAGAGCAAGGTTGAGGAAATCTTTTTTTAAAAACATTTTATTGGGGGCTACTACAATTCTTATCACAATCCATACATACATCCATTGTGTCAAGCACTTTTGTACATTTGTTGCCATCATCATTCTCAAAGCATTGGCTTTCTACCTGGTCCCTTAATATCAGCTCCTCATTTTCCCCCTCGCTCCCTGCTCCCCTATCCCTCATGAACCCTTGATAATTTATAAATTATTATTTTGTCATATCTTACACTGTCCGATGTCTCCATTCACCCACTTCTCTGTTGTCCATCCCCCAGGGAGGAGGTTATATGTAGATCCTTGTAATCTGTTCCCCCTTTCTACCCCACCTTCCCCTTACCTTCCTGGTATCGCCACTCTCACCACTGGTCCTGAATGGATAACCTGTCCTGGATTCCCTGTGTTCCAGTTCCTATCTGTACCAGTGTACATCCTCTGGTCTAGCCAGATTTGTAAGGTAGAATTGGTATCATGATAGTGGAGGTGCAGGAGGAAGCATTTAGGAACTAGAGGAAAGTTGTATGTTTCATCGTTGATACCCTGCACCCTGACTGGCTCATCTCCTCTCCGTGATCCTTCTGTAAGGGGGTAACCAGTTGCCTACAAATGGGCTTTGGGTCTACACTCTGCACTCCACCTCGTTTACAATGACATGATTTTTTGTTTTTTTGATGTCTGATGCATGATGGCTAAGACACCTCGTGATCACACAGGCTGGTGTGCTTCTTCCACGTGGGCTTTGTTGCTCCTGAGCTAGATGGCCACTTATTTATCTTCAAGCCTTTAATACCCCAGGCACTATATCTTTTCATAGCTGGGCACCATCAGCTTTCTTCTTCACACCTGCCTATGCACACATTTGTCTTCAGCGATCGTGTGGGGAAGATGTGCATCATGGAAATCGGGGAAATTTTTTATAAGCATTATTATGAAGGAAAATGGAAAAATAAAAATGGTTTCATGCCAAAGGAAAATGCTGTTTCTGACTCTGATGAGGCTGGGAGGTATGGGGGGTGTAGGGGAAGGGAGATGGAGGTAAGAAGGGAGGATTGAGGGTAAAAGAAAAGAGGAAGAGGAGGAAAAGGAGAAGAAAGAGGAACAGACCTGGGTGGGGTGGGGTTTCATGAGATACGGTTACTGTTGGTGGGCTGCTCTGGGGGGATAAGAAGGGGCTTTCTACTCCCATAAACAATGATAGCTGAGAAATTCATGAGGCAGTACCCCTCTGTTCTATAGGGTCACTTTGAGCATGCATTGACTTGATGATAGTTCGTTTTAGGTTTGGTCACTGTTTTGATGAGATGAGATGTGAGACAGGATGAGATAGGATATTTTTCTTTGTAGGTGCTATGCTCCACAAATAAAATCGAAAAATAAAAATGAATAAAATTAACATTTTTTACCAGGAGAAACAGATAAAAGAGGTGGGTCACAGTCTTTAAAACCCTCCAGGCTTCTTAACCTTCAGACCTATCATGATTTGCGGGGCACCATCTAGTTCTTCTGCTCTCAGAGTTCATGAGGTTCGTTTGGACTCTTTGCCCAGTGTACTATGATCTTTTTTTTTTTTTAATCATTTTATTGGGTGCTCGTACAATTCTTATCATAGTCCATACATACATACATTTTGTCAAGCATATATGTATATTTGTTGCCCTCAACATTCTCAAAACATTTGCCTTCTACTTTAGCCCTTAATATCGGTTGCTCATTTTCCCCCTCCCTCCCCACACCCCTCTCCCTCATGAACCCTTCATAATTCATAAATTATTATAATTTTGTCATATGTTACCCTGTCCGACGTCTCCCTCCGCCCTCTTCCCTGCTGTCCATCTCCCAGGGAGGAGGCAATACTTAGATTCTTGTAATTGGTTCCCCCCTTCTGCCCCACATTCCCTTCACTCTCCAGGCATTGCTCCTCTCACTACTGGTCCTGAAGGAGTCATCTATCCTGAATTCCCTGTGTTTCCAGTTGCTATCTGTACAATGTACATCCTCTGGTCTAGCCAGATTTGTAAGGTAGAATTGGGATCATGATAGTGGGGGGGAGGAAGCATTTAAGAACTAGAGGAAAGTTATATGTTTCATCGTTACTACCCTGCACCCTGATTGGCTTGTCTCCTCCCCACAACCCCTCAGCAAGGGGGTGTTCATATGCCTACCAATGGACTCTGAGTCTCCACTCTTAAGTCTTGGTGTCCTTCTTTCTCTTTGTTCCAGGTGGGTAGGAACAAGAGTTGTATCCTATTGACTTAATCTTGCCATTGTATGGGTAATGACAGCAGAACGACAAAGGTGAACTCAGAGCTATCGCCAGTGAGAATCCAGAACAGAGATGACTGTGGCTGGGGCAGAGTGGTGGTAAGGGTAACCTTGAAGCCAATTTGATTTAGGGCATACTCTGAGGGTACTGGAAGCAAACAGAGTTCATGCAGTCTCTTGCAGTGGTGCATAAACCAGAGGCATCAAGGATAACTTTGTTTCCTGATGACCACAACATCAAACCGGATAATCCTGTGTTGCAGGACAATGTATGAAAACAGAATATTCTGGGGAAAACGAATTCGCCTGTGGATAGGACAGTTTCAACAACCCAGATACACTAATACAGTAAATTAAGTAATTAATTACAATGACTATAGTAAACATTATACTGGCATGCCAGAATATAACTGGAAAATGGATCACAATACACTATCCAGAAGCAGGACTCACTCTATCTGAAAATTTATTGTATGACAAATGTGGTACGGCAAGTACAGAAAGCATGGTCCATTTAATAAAATGTGTTCGCGCCATCCGATATCCATCTGGGAAAGTATAATTTGGACCCTTCTCTCAAACATCATGAAAATAAATTCCAGATGGTTCACAGATTTAATTATAAAAAGCACAAAACATAATATTGTCAAGAAACATCTATGTACAATATATGGTTAGTGGAGATATTTACCAAGACTAATCATTTATAATTCTATCAGAGTTAGGATTAATTTACACACACACATACTATTACAATGGAGACTGCAACAACATTCATTTAAAAACTATCAGAAACATTGCTTCCAACTTTCATGGTTATTATTTCACATAGGAAAGCATCTATTAAAACCAAAGATACATATAACTCCCCATTGCCATCATGTTGATTTGAATTCATAAGAAATTTTGATAGAGTTTCTGTTATGAGAGCAGATATCCTCCTCTTTCTCCTATGGAGTGACTGCTGGGTTCGAACTGCCAATTTTGCAACGTAACATGTAGCCAGCAGCACCACAAGAGCTCCTTAAATAATAGACATAGATTTATTTCTTTATATATAATTTTAATAAGAAGTGCTACCAGGTTTCCTTAAGTAATATATATAATTATAATATAAACTCATGAATATATGTATGTTACTGTATCACAGATATTATACTTTATTATGTTTCATCAATTTTTAAAATTGAGTAGAATGTAAATTTTATACTCACTCAGTGATATGTAAAAATATTCGACTACAAAATTATAGAAAACTTAATCAAATAGAAATATCAAAATATCCAGCTACTGTTTTCTCAACATACCCTCGATTTAGGTCTAATACACTTATGAAGATGCTATAATTTGGAAGTGGTTTGACAGCTAACAATAGTAGCAACATCAGAAGGAAAATGTATTCACATTTTTACAAAATACTTGAAAGTCACTCTAAGAAATAACATCAGGCTTAGTGCCACTTGAGACACGTTAAAATATCCATTTACATCAATAGTTTACAGGGTTCCCCCCTCCCATGGGAAAAAAATGAGCTAAAACACCTTCCCTAATATTTGACCCTAATATCCTTTCAGTGTGGATTACAACTCAATGTAAAGAAGACCAAAATCCTCACAACTGGACCAAGGGGTAACATCACACTAAACAGCGAAAGGCTGAAGTTATCAAAGATTTCTTCTTGCCTGGATCAACAATCAATGCTCCTGGAGGCAACATTCAAAAAAACCAAACAATACATTCAGGGCATTGGGCACATCTGCTGCATAAGAGCACTTTACAGTGTTGAAAAGCAGAGAGTTTTCTTGGAGGACTGAGGTGCAGCTGACCCAAGCCATGCTATTTTCAATGGCCTCATATGCAGGTGAGAGTGGGCCCGTGACTATGGGAGACTGAAGCAGAACCGACGCACTGGAACCATGGTGTTAGTGAAGAATCTTGAAGGTGCCAGGGACTTCCAAAAGAGCAAACAAACCTGTCCTGGAAGAAAACCAGACAGAATGCTCTTTAGACTCTAAATATTTCATTTCAAGTACTTTGGATATATTGTCAAGAGAGCCATCCCAGAGAAGGCTATCACGATTGGGAAAGCAGAGGTTGGTGGGATGGGGTGGCGGGGAGAAAGCCCTCCATGGGATGTGGGGACAGTGGCTGCAACCAGGGGCTCCAGGATAAGGCTGCCTGGGAGGACGGCCCAGAGCCAGGAGCTATTTACTTCTGGTGCGCGTGAGGTCCCCAGGGGTTGGCGCCAACTGGATGGTACCTAACAACAACAGCGCGCCTAGTTATCCAACTGCAGCATGACTGTGTGCGAAGGCGCGGAACTGCCAAGAAGGACATAAAACTAATCTGCTATGTATAACAGAGTCACTAAAAATTCTAACTCATCACATCATTGATTAACCAACAAGTTACATAGAGCGGTAATGTAATGGGACACTTTGGGGTAGCTTTTCTTGCTTGCTGGAATAAGGAAATTGCCTCTCAATGCCATCGTTGTACTGGGATGGTGTTGATAGAGTATCTCGGGTGAGGACTTGAAGAAGATCGATTCTGGGCTGTCCACAGTGTCAGTGATAAAGTACTTCACAACCTCCTTCGCTTGCATCTGCCCCAGCCAAGTGGGAAAAGAATTCACATTTAATTCCATTAATCCACACTCACTTTTAAATCTTTTCAATAACAATGAATGATTGTGATCTATTGTGTGAATGAAGTATCTGAAAAGTATGCGCTGTGAAGTAATTTTTCTAAATTTAGAAGAAAACTCATTGAAAATTTAAAAATGCATTAGCACGAAATCATGGTAGTTTGGGGTATTGAAGCTACATGAATTTAAAAAGCACAAGAAGAGGGAAAAAAAACACACAAAAATAACCCAAACCATTGCCTGTTAAATAGTCTTTTTTAATTTACTTTTGTCCTCTGTGGCAATTTCTGATAGAATGGATTTTGTCTCAACATGCAAATGTTAGTAAAAGAATGAAAATTTTGCGAAGTATCCTGTTCTCACAGAATAGCTACTTTGTAAAATTTACATGAATACATACATGAAACCTCAACATATTAGCCTGTTGTTATAATCATTTCTTTAAATAAAAATAGGTTTTTAAATAAAAAATAAATATATACATATGTATTACAACAAGAACAAAGAAGAAAATTTAGTGTTATTGAGCCAATTCTCACTCACAGCAAGCCTGTATCAAATTTCAGAGGCTATATATTTTCACGGGGACAGATACCTTTAATTTTCTCCTGAGCAAGTGGTGGGTTCAAATTTCCAACCTTATAGTTAGTAGATCAGTGCATAACTCACTCTGCCACCACGACATTCTATTTCTAATGATTTATATATATACTCTTATGTGCATTACATTTATATACATAGACACACACATATTAAACAGTATCTGAGGGGGTACCCCCTGAAAACCGATGTTCATTTGTTTTTGTGATGTGAGGATGATAGTGCATTTGGAGTTCATTCCACCAGGTCAGACTGTTAAACAAGCTTCTATTTATAGGTTCTGGAGAGATTGCATAACAGTGTGCGACAAAAAAAGAGCTGATTCGTGGCAGACAGAGGACATGTTTTGCCACCATGACAATACACCTGCTCATGCTGCCATCTCAGGGCACCAGTTTTTAACAAAAAACAGCATGCCTTTCTTGCATGACACACATTACTCACCTGACCTCGCTCTGTGCAACTTGTTTTTTGTTTCCACAAATGAAGAGGGATGAAAATACAATGATTTGATGACTAGAAGAGGTGAAGCAAAAAACAAGGGAGGTGCTGTCAGCCATCCAAACAGATGAGCTTGAAAAATGTTTCCAAGAATGGAATCACATATTTGACAAACATATTAAGTGTAATGGAGAATAATTGGAGGGTAATACAGTTGTTTTGTAAAGAAATGCAAATACATAGTTTGAAAAAATAATTCCAGGTTTTGGGGGTACCCCCGCACATTCATATACATAATTGTGTGTGCAGACATATGAGGATTAAAAAGAGTATTGCTGTTTGGGTTTTGATTCAATTCATACACACACAAGTTTATTCTGTTTTAGGATACAAAAGATATCCCAGTCTCAAATAGAATTTTAAGAGAAAATTTATTCATTCTAAAAGGAACAAAGACACAGACAAGTCATCCGGATGAGGGAGGATGCAGGTGGTCAAAATGGCATTAGGATTCACAATCAGGGAGCTAGATAAATAGGGTATGGAACAAAGAAAACTGTCACAAATTAATGACTGGTGAGAGATTAATACATCACAGTTACTGGTGGAACTAGAGAAGCAAGAAAGGGACCATGATTGGAGAACAAACATTGTCAGCAGAGGGCTTATTATTTAAAGATTGGTCTAGGGCCCTCCAACCGAGGCAGTCAGGGCACAGATGATAGGACAGGATTCATGACTATGCAACCCCCTACGAGGTCCCCAATACAATGACCTCCATCAAAGACACAAGCAAGCACCTACAACAGACTGCCCCTTCCTGGGCTGGCCAGAGAGGACTAGAGGTAACTCAATTTCCAAAGTACTCTGCTTGAGGGCAAGTTTATCTCCACCCTTGGTTAATGATCAGAAAGAATTCAATGGAGACTTCATCTATGTGGGGATTCTGCAAATGGATTTTGAGCTGTCCCTGCTATCCACAGCCTTTTCGAAAGGGGAACTCAGAATTTAAGCTCCAATGCAATCCAAGCAAACCATGTTTAAACATATGCCTGGGATCAGTGGATGGTCTCAGAACAGTGCTCTCAGTAATACACTGCTTTCAGTCTAGCTGGGGAGTCTTCTGAAACAGCGAAACAGTGGTTTTTAAGGGGCAAGTCAAATGCAAGATAAAGAGGTCAGCTCAGAAGTTTTTGGTGACTGATTTTAGGATTAGAAATGGGTAATCTTGATAGATTTTCTCCACAGGACCATCACCCAGCTTATTACAAAGGAGGTTTCAAAAAATTGAAAAGTGCATTGGTGAGAGAAAAGTTAGGAAAGTTGCCCCAAGTGAATTTTCTCTAACAACGCACTTGCTCAGTCTTTGAGAGGGCAGGAAAGCCTACCCAAGATAATTTCCTTAGGAAATCTTACCCTATTGAGATATAGTTAATCAATATTTCCCATCTAGCCATAACTCCTTATGGGATGTATTAGAATTCTGGACTCTGTGCCTTTGACTCTAATCCCATTTAGGAGGGAATTCTCTACTTCACTCATGGATAGGATTAGGGTGAGATAAAGACTTGACTTTAATATTTAGCTAAACATTAAACATTTACTATCACCATGGTTATAAGAAGGAGAAAACAAAGAAGAAATATGGTTCATATACCAATCAAAAAAACCTTTAATGACTACTAAGAGGCCAGAGATAGGACTGGGTACAGGGAGAGAGGGGAGGGATGATGCAGGGCTCAAAAAATGGGCGATTTAAATAAATATATATAAATAATTGCTTCACTGACTGCCTACGCCAGGAGGAAAAGTAAAGCTGAAGTGGACTTGAGTCTTTAATAACATACAAGTTCATTTCAAACATGAAAATAAGACCTGACTTTAGTAGAGTATGGGATAAAGATGGGGCTCCCTACTGTAAAGAATTACAGTCTCAGAAACCTACAGGGGCAGTTCTACCATGTCTTATAGGGTCACTTTGAGTTGGCATTGATTTGATAGCAACTAATTTTTTTGAAGAGTGTGTGAACCAACTCACACGTTTTGTTTCCTCGGAGTCTTAATATAACACATACACCTGTATTTGTGCAGGGTGTATGTGATGCGGTTGGCACGATGATTTCTTCATGCCAGGTACTCCTGTGTGGGTGTATCTGCATGTGAGCAGACACGCCTGGAGACAGATAGAGGAGCAGTGTCTCGGTTGCTAGGACCATCGGAGATACGTGTTTTCCGATGGTCTTAGGCGACCCCTGTGAAAGGTTTGTCTGATCCCCAAAGGGGTTCGTGACCCACAGGTTGAGAACTACTGCTTTAAGTTCTTCAAAATATTTATAATAAGTCATTTAGAGTCCTTCATGGCCAATCCCAGTATCTATATTATCTTGTTGTTGGTTTCTATAAATCGTGTACCCCACACCATACACACACCAATTATAACTCCTGAGAAGTAGAATCTTATCCCCTATAAAGCCTTCAGATTGCCAAAGTTCCTGCAACATCTTGACTTTAAGGTTGTATGACCAATTTCATGTTGGACCTTGTGAATGCTATATCATGGGGAATTTATGTTGCCCCCCCACCCGCACCCCTACCCCCATCTTTTAGAAATCATTGGGTTTTATTTTGGCAGACCGTCAAGGACTGATACATTATATTCATCATCTCAAAGTCTTCTTTTCAGCATTTATAGGCATATTAAGCATCCTGGTGGTGCCATTGACTAAGTAGTGGACTGGTAGCTGTAAAGTCAGTGATGTAAACCTACTAGCAGCTCCATGGGTTGAAGAGGAGGCTGTTTGCTCCTGTAGAGAATTACAACTTCAGAAATCGTGTACAGGACTGCTAAGCGCTGGCCTCAATGTTATTGCAGTGAGGTATCTAGAGTAGCCAATGCTCTGCAGGTATGTGTGGGTTTCAGGGTCATTATCTGAGTTCCTGTGGCTGGTGTGTTTGATTTTGGGGGGGGGTGTCCCTCAATGGTTACATAGCTCAATGTACCCCATAGCTCTATAGAAATGATTTTATGCCAGGCCTTGTGGAGTCTTGTCCTGCTATTCCTTCCTGGAAGGAGGCTTGATGTTTCAGTAGTTATGTATGCTGACAGCTAACTGAAATATCAGAAATTTGAATCTACCAGTCACCAGCAACGTGGGTGAAAGATGTAGAAAACTGATTTTTTAAGTCTTACAGCCTTGGAAACTGTGGGTTTTCTATAACATCCCTATGAAGCATGATCAACTCCAAGGAAACTGGTATTCTTTCTTGGAAATTCCGAGTGCCTTATTATCCTTGAACTTAACCTCACCGGCACCTCCTTGCTCTGCCTGGGCGCTACTTCTCCAAGAAATAGAGTAGAATATTCCCACAAGGTGAAAGCTGGGGTGCTGTGGGTCTTGCTCTGTGTGTTTCCCTTTGTCAGAGCCACTGCTTATCTAAAAAGATCACCTCATACCCTGGGTGGGCGTATGCAGTATAGCACTAAATTATGATAGGGTAAAGCTAAAACCTTCAAGATATAATTTTCCACTAGGCCATATTTTCCTTCTTTTTAAGTCTTGCCATGTGGATAAGTTAGTTTTTTAAGGGTAGTACAAATATACACACAGTAATAGGATGATGCTCAGACAATTACTGTTTTGTTGTGCCTTTACTTGAGAGAACTAGATACTTTAGGATTCACATCTATTAAAAAATACTGATACAACATCTTAAAAAGCATTGAAAATACCTCCCAAAAATCTGATATACAATTCAGAAGAGATGTAAGCACTGGAATGAATACAGCTTGTTTTATTTTCAAATTCCAATTTGTAATTTAATCAATTTAATCAAATTTCATTTAATAATTTACTTACAGACACATACAGAAGAATTCAATGTAATCCATGTAAGTTAACAATGCTCTTACAAATATTAAATCACCAGATCATTTATTACTGGGATAAATGTAGAATGTCTACTTTGGTTTTAAAAGACAGACAAAAGAAAAATGAATACATCAATAATTGAAAAGTAAACATTTCTATATGTACAATGAAAATTAATTGATAAGCCTTTTGATTTATTACTTAAATGTCAAGGTAACTATAAATTTTATGTAATAGTAACATGGAAAAATACATAGAGTGATTCAACTGGACAGTTCCACACATTCTACACACAAAAAAACTTTTTTAAAAAAAACCCTTTTTTTCAATAGATGAAAATGTATACTAAATTTTTAAATAATACTTTCTTGCTTACTTTAAAAACAATGAAAGCACATTTTTGTCAAAAAGTTACATATTTTTAGAAGGTTGAATGTACTAGTGGAAATACGTGATAAATCATGGTGATAAAATACTATCATTAAAGAACACTATAATCCATCATTCTAAATAGATTCTACATTAATCATTACTTAAATCGGGATGCTTAAGTGATCATCATTTATTATACTAATTTAGACTAAAAATAAATATCAGCATTGTGGACTACATTTGTAGGACAACACAAAATGTGTTTAGAAACTACCCTTACCCAAAAAGTTAAGCCTAGTTCATCACAGGTAACCACTCAAATAAAGTTTATATATTGATGAGCCTTAGTGATCCGAAAATTGGACTAGTTATGTTCAGCGACATTAATCATAGGTTATGTGAATTAAATCCCTATGATAAAATGAATATAACTTAATTACAATATTTATAAACATGATATATTAAAAGTATATTACATATTTGTGTGTATGTGTATATGTTTATTATACATATACACATCCATATATATGTATTATGTCTATATGTATACATGTATCTATATATAGCTTTGTATGTCTATATAATGTGTGTGCACATATATATATATAGAGAGAGAGAGAAATCATCTGGGTTCTCCCTGGTGGCATAGTGGTTATAAGTTGGGGTGTGATCAGAAGGTCCACAATAACCTCCAAGGGAGAAATAAGGGGTGTTCTACTCTCATAAATAGTTACATTCTAGGAAACTCACAGGATCAGTTCTACCCTGTCCTAGGGTCTCTGGGTCAGAACCGACTAAATGGCAGTGAGTGAGTAATATATACAGGAAGGTTTATATCAAGGAAGTGGCTTGCATAGCTGTAGAAGCAGGCAAGGTCCAAGTTTGTGGATCAGATGTCAGGCTGGAGGCTCCCCCTGACACACATGGCTACAGAGGGGAATGAATCCAAGATCATCATGATGGATGGAAACCTGCTGTCTATAAAGGTGAATGAATTCAAGTTTGGCAAGTAAAACAAAAGGCTGCTAATGACTTACAGGAGTAGCAGGCAACACAGCAGGCCACTTGTTGAAGTAAAAAAAAATCAGCTCAAATGGCAAGTCAGACTCAGAATCCAACCCCAGCAAAAAGCTAGCAAACCTTTTTTTCCCCACAGCACCCACTTCTATTGGAAGCAGATGGCACCCCGAGGACATGTCGTTGGGGATTATTCCATCTTAACAACCAAACCACTGAGAATCTTGGCTCAACTAACTTTCCATAAAAACGGAATCATTACAAGAAGGTAACACAACTGGGAGAAATAAAGTAAAATAACCAAACGGAACATTTCAGTAAGCAACACAGGAAGAAAACCGGAAGGGCTCTAATAAAATGTGCAAAGAGGTGGCATCAGAAAAATCAAAGGGGGTGTCATGATGGTCACCATTTCTCAAGTTGAAAGAACTGGAGAAACTTTCAAACCTGGAGCTGCAATATTGAAGGATTCTATGGGCAAACTATTGAGGTTTGCAGGAAGCATTGAAAGAAACTAGAAATAAAAGCCACTATGTAAAAAAGAATTGGGTGGTATTCAGTCATTCCACGAGGTAATCAATAATCAAGAACTAATGGCATTGAAGAAAAAGGCCAAGTGCAATGAAAGCATTAGTGGAAAAACCAGACTCCTGGAACAGAAGGAATACCAACTATGATGTTTCCACAGATGAGTCCAGTGCTGCAGCTGCTGACTCATCTGCAAGGACAAGAAATTTGGAAAGAGCTCCCTGGTCAACTGTTTGGAAGAGTTCCATCATTGTGCCCACTCCAAAGAAAAGTGGCCCAATCGAAGGCAGAAAGGGTCATTGTATCATTAATATCACCCCAAAGTAAAATTTTGCTGAAGATAATTCTAAAATGGTGTGATCAAGCCTGATTCTAAAGAGGTGATGGAACAAGCAATATCATTGCTGATGTCAGATAGGTCTTGGTTTAAATCAGAGGATTCCAGAGAGATGGTGACTTGTGTTCTATTAACTATGTAAAGGCATTCTATTGTGTGAATCATAACAACTGTGGATAGCATCACAAAGAATGGGGATTTCAGAACACTTCAGTGTGCTCCTGTGGAACCTGTACAAGGATCAAGATCATTCCATCTGTAGGCTGAGCAGATAATCAAAGCAGGCGGACTCTGAAGAGGACTTCTGCGTCAAGATGGGAGGAAGTCTATTAACCTGTGCTACGCAGATGATAAAGCTTTGACTGCTGTCAGTGAGGAGAACTTGAAGCATTCGCTGATAAAGGTCAAGGACTGCATCCCTCAGGACAGATTGCAATTCCAAGAGAAGAAAACAAAAATTCTCACAAGGGGATCAACAGGCAACAGTATGATAAATGTGAGACAGATTGAATTTGCCATGGATTTCGTTTTAGTTAGATCCACAATCCATGACCATGGAACCAGCAGTAAAGAAATCAAATGATAAATTGCATTCGGGAAAATCTTCTGGAAAGACCTCTGATAAAGGTTTCAAAGCAGAGCAGGCACTTTGAGAGCTAAAGTATGCCTGAGCCCTGGTCATTGACCAACGCTGGACCGGGAGCACGTGCTGGCAAAGAATAATGACTATATGAAGGATTGTCAGAAGAAAGAACACAAAATGCATGTTGCAAGAAGTACACACCGAATCCTCCTTAGAACAGACGATGGCCAGATGTTGTCTCTTGTACTTTGGATAGGTTATCACGTGGGATCACTCCCTTAGGAAAGAACTCATGCTTGGAAAAACGGAGAGTTAGGGAAAAGATGAATTGATACCAATGACTGTAACCATGCACGGCAAGTAGTGTGAGGGTGGTGCAGAAGTGAGCAGTTTTGCTCTATTGTATGTACGGTGTACGTTTCGAAACCTACTCAGTGACAAATAACAAATCTTATGAATTTCCTCTTCAATGCATTCATAAAAAGTCTAGCAAATAATCAATATCTTTAAACCGTGCAACATGTAGAGTTTGAAAATGTGTTGAATCTAAGTACCATAGTAGTAGTCTGGTTCAATGTTTGTTTCATAGATTTCCATCTTCCTCATGTCTCATGCCTGCTCTTCATCTTTAATAAAGTGGTTTGGATAATTTATTTAAGATGTTACTCATTATTGAGGTGGGGATCAAATCTATTGTCTTGCTGTTTGTTTCTATTTGGTCAGATATTCATTTGTTTCTTTTATTTGATCACTTAAATATACTGACAGGATTGTGTTTTATTAAAAGTCTTGGTTTATTAGCTCTATCTCATTGTTTTATAAGTCAGATATTACTCTAGAGAATTGTTCTCAAAGTATAGCCCCTGGACCATGACTTTAAGTATCACCTGGTAATTTGTTCCTTATTCATATTCTCAGATTCCAACCATACTATATCAGACTCTGGGGACATCACACAGATCATGTGCTTTCTCAAGCCAATGAATTGATTCCTAGAAATGTAAAAATTTGTGATCTACTACTGCTCCAGGGTTTAAAACAGAGATCTTTATTAATTTTAACCTTCTCAAAATGATATCATACCACCATCATACAATAGAAGATACTTACGACAATGGACTTTCATTTCCTATGTCCAGCATATGTGCTATTACGTTCTTTCCCACTATTCAATGTTTGCTATTTCATGTACACAGAACACTATCTCCTAAAGAGATTGTTTTCAATGATACCATATAGACTTTATATTTCCCCCAGATTTGCTATTCTCAGTTCTTCTCCTTTATTTGTTTAGGAATGAGAATTTGCCTTTCCTTTCATTTAATTCTTGTCAACCACTATTGAACTCTCAGATTTGTTTCCCTGAGAAAGTTGTTACATCATGTCCATTTCCGAGAGATATTGTCAGGGGATAAAGCACTCTAGATCACTGTTTTTTTCTTGAGGCCTTTTGAATATATCCCCCCATGGTCATCTACCTCAGAGAAGTACTGTGCAGGCTTCTCTCTTCTTTTCTTTTTGTATAACGATTTTTTTCTAATAACCTATGAGTTATTAGAAACTTTGGTGATGATGTACCTTTCAGTGGTCTTATTTCTAGTTACTCTGCTTGGAATTTATTTTTGTTGTTGTTGTTGTTAGGTGCCATTGAATCCATTCCGTCTCATAGTGTTCAAAGGTCAACAGAGGGAAACCCTGCTTGCTTCTGCACCCTCCTGACAACAGTTGCTATGTTTGTGCCCATCCATCTTCTTGATGGCCTTCCTCTATTTTGCTGCCCTCTCCTTTACCAAGCAGACTGGCCTCCTAATAACATCCAAAGGATGTGAGACGATGTTTCACCCTCCTTGCTTCTACGGAGCATCATGGTTGTACTTCTTCCAAGAGAGATTTGTTCATTCTCTCTGAAAGTCCACAGTTCTTTCCAAATGCCTCACCAACACCACAATTTAAATGAATTTTTGAATGTGTAGGTTTGTGGTACACTGGAAGTTTGGGATATTCCCAGTGGTTACTGCCTCAAATATTCTTACCTCCTTTCTATTCTGCGAGTCCAACTTACAGAAAGCCAAATTGTCTAACTTTATACTGTCCCAGGGCTCTGGAGCCTCATGTTCAGTCTTTTCTCCTACAAGTTTCACTTTTGACTGGCTTCTGTTATTATACTTCAAATTAATAATGATTTTTATCTGTAATTTCCAGTTTGATATTATTCCCAGGTTTTTAATAACTAGAATTCCACTTAGATCTTTTCTATATTGCCTTTGTCTCTCCTGAAAATGTTCATGTTTATATTCAATTGCTGGGCATGTATTAAATACCTCGTTTAACATCTTTGCTAACTCCATCATCTCTTAATGCTGAGTTTGTATATATTGACTGACTCTTTTCTGCTTACGGGTCATGTTTTCCTGCTTTTTGGCATTTTTAGTAATTCTTAGTGGTAGCTGGAAGTTGTTATTTTCACATTGTTACATTTGTAAACTTTATTTTCTTCTTTAAAACCATTTGGAGCCTTTTTTCTGGTATGAGGCTAAATTATCTCTAATTATATTGTATCCTTTTGGGGATTTTGAAAATATCTTCTTTTGAGTGTATGTGAAATTTTATGTAAAAGAGGAAGGGAAAGGCCCATTACTGAGAGACGGCTCTTCTGTGATATCTATCAACTGCCTTCGAATGATTAATGAAGACTTTCCAGTATGGCTAATTGGAATGCGAAGTCTTCTTATTCCCTTTTTATTTTGAGAAATAGTCAACTCATCATCTGCCATGTGTTCTGTCAGCCTATTGGAGTTATAGCTTAGGCATGCAGATCATAGGCTCTGAAAAGAGTAAATGCAATGGCGGTGCAGACCGCTGTGGCTCATTCTCTGCACTAAACTCAAGCTGCCCCAGCCATTCCAAAGATCAAGCTCTGTCTTCTCAATTCAATGGGTCTGATGTCCTCTGAGATCTTTCTTGTTAGCAGTACCTCCTGGAAGACAGCTAAGCCAACCATATACCTAATGTGTTTTGTGTGGAGCCCAGGTGGTATAGTGGAGTATACCAACCACAAAACAGCAGTTCAAAATCATCAGGTGCTGCACAAGGGATGTAGCATTGTACACCTATAAAGATGGACAGTGTCAGAAACCCACAAGAGCAGTTCTACTCTGCCTTGTAGGTTGGCTAGGAGTCAGAACTGACTCAATGGCAGTGAGTTTGTTTTCAAGTTATTGTATTTTGTAAAGATCTCTGGGGGTGTCAATGTTATGAGAAGGTGATAACCAAGAAAACTCAATGGGGCGCCTTTACTCTTTTCACCTGGTGGCTGGGCTTTAAGTTGAATCGAGACAGCACCCATCAAATATACCATTATACCTAACGTTTTCTCAATGATCATACTCCTGGCATTCTTTCATTCAATATCTGAAATGAATTGTTGAATCTATTCTGTCCAGTTTTACTCTGGTGGCACAGGGATATAAGCATTGGGCTGCTACGTCAAAGAGTGGTTGAACCACTCCTAGTTACTCTGTAGGAGAAAGAGGAGGCAGATTGCTTCTGTAAAATTATATAGCCTCCAACACCCTATGAGGCCATTCTACACTGTCGTATCGAATCACTGTGAGTTGGATTTGACACCAGGGAAGGGGGTTGTGGTTTAAGAATGTAAGAGCTGGACTGTGGGCTGCCAGAGGACCAGCTTCACAAAGTGCAGAAATCATTGGCCAAATAAGACCGAGGTTGAGCAGACTGCTTACACATGCATTTCCTGCACAAGAAAAAATGTAAGATACAATAAATAATTTTGCAGTATTTGATTTGGGGTCAGAAAATAAGTCCTAAACCATTCTGTGTGATTAATATTCAGTGAGACCTTTGTGAAAGCCTTTATCTGTGTTTTGTAATATCATTAGAACATGAATAATTTACACCTTCCCATAGAAGATTTGTATTATGAAATTCTTAGGGATGGCATAAATATTCCACAGACTTTAATCGCTCAGAAGTATTTTTATACAAAGATAATCTGCAAACTCCTAACTCATTTCAAACTGTTTGTTGTAAGCTAAGAAACATATGTCTAATAAAACACGTGTAAGGTAATAAAAACAGCCAACAAAGTATTGAATTATTACCCTTCCTATCACATCCATTGTGAATCTTCTCTGGACCAGACCGTGCTCAGAGTTGACGAGATGTTGACTCATCTCCTTACTCCTCACGGGTCTAAAGAAGCCCTGGAGAGACCAGGGGCAGGCTCTGGGCTGCTAACCCAGTGGTGCCAGAGCTCGAACCCACTATCTGCTCCATAGGAGAAAAGACCCAGGCCTCTGCTTCTGTGTGTCTGGCAGACCGGGAACTCTGTGGCCAGACCCATTCCCGTCACACCAGGTCACTATGGGTGAGACTAGACCCCGCAACAAGGAACAGCAACAGGAGTTGCAAATAAGGCTGTTTAAGAGATGAGAATATCCTCCTATCTTGAAGGTATTGTGCAGTGTACGTGTAGGCCTACCCAGTCTTCTACTGGGTATAAACAAGCTCTAAAAATCCATGAGGTGGACCATAACCTGCTCTCTCATCCAAGAAGAGAGCAATATTTCAAAACAAAAACACAAGCCCATGGCCATCAAGTCCGTTCCAACTCTGGCAACCCTAGAGAACAGTCTCAGACTGCTCCCGAGGGTCTCCATGGTGGCACACCTTTCAAGCAGACAGCCTCAGTTTCCTCCACGGGTGGGCCTGGTGGGTCACAGTCTCCAGTCTGACCCAGGGCTCATCTCTGGGCAATTGGACATCCCCTTGCAGAAAGGCCATGGGGAGGAGATGAGCCACTCAGAGTTCAGTGTAGCAATGATGAAACATACAATTTTCCTCTAGTTCTTGAATGCTTCCACCCACCTACTATCATGATCCCAATTCTACCTTGCAAACCTGGCAGGACCGGAAGATGTACACTGGTACAGATAGGAACTGGAAACACAGGGAATTCAGGGCGGATGAACTCCTCAGGACCAGTGGTGAGAGTGGCGATACCAGGAGGGTGGAGGGAAGGTGAGGTAGAAAGGGGGAACAGATTACAAGGATCTACATATAACCTCCAGCCTGCGGGATGGAGAGCGGAGAAGTGGGTGAAGGGACACGTCAGAGAGTGTAAGATATGACAAAATAATAATAATTTATATATTATCAAGGGTTCATTGGGGAGGCGGGGAGCAGGGAGGGAGGGGAAAATGAGGTGATGCGAAGGGCTCAAGTAGAAAGCAAATGTTTTGAGAATGATGAGGGAAACAAATGTACAAAAGTGCTTGACACAACAAATGTATGTATGGATTGTGATAAGAGCTGTCCGAACCCCAAATAAAATGATTTAAAAAAAGAATGGTATTTGGATAGCTTATTCTACACTTGATAAAATATGACTCATCATAAGAAGAAAGGTGATAAATGTTGGAAGCCCTGGTGATTCTGTGATTCAAGCACTCGGCTGCTAACTGAAAGAGTGCTGGTTGAAAGGCGCCAGCCACTCTGGGGGGGGGAAGATGAGATTGTCTCCTTCCATTGAGATGACAGGCTCAGAAACCCTATGAGGTAGTTCTACTCTGGCAGATGGGTTCAGTATGAGTCAGAATTGATTCAAGGGTACTGGGATTTTTTGCTTTATACTCATGAAGGAATCAAGAGAGATCCTTCAATCTATAAAACTCTTGTCCATGTGGTGGTGGTGGAGGTGGTGAATGTTCCTTATGCATCTGGTCCTACAAGTGAATGGGTTGATGTATTCTGTGCGTACTGTAGGTTTATGTGCCTGTTGTGCTAATGGTCAGGTAACGCGGAGTCTAGATATTATAAATGTGCTAGAACATAAAGGCTCATTCATCATCTTGACAGCAGGAATGCTATTCTGGCCAGCTGGAACTGGATGAGGGTACTTCTGTTTACTGTCATGGACTTAAAGTTGGTCTTCTATGATATTTTATCTCTTCCTTTGATGTTTTTAAAGAACTGGCTTCTGTGAATGTGGAGTTCTACTACGGTCAATGGTGGGCGTGGCGGGATGAGAGGAAGTCTTGTTGAGCTTCAGGGGTCCCTTGTGTATGATTTACTCTACTGCCAAATCAGAGTAAACAGTTCTTTAAGAGAGATGAAGATTGAGCTGTGAGATATTAATTCAGCTTCTGATTTATGTCAACTTGTAAAGTAAAAATTACATATATTTCCTATCAAAGGTTATTACTAATTCACAGAACAGTCTCATTAAGAATGGTATTTGGACAGGTTAGTCTGCACTTGATAAAATATAACTCACCATAGGAAGAAAGATGATGCCAAAGAAAGTAGACCAGCTCTGTAGCACTGAATGCAATTTGTTTTATTTACTCAATGAAGGTTTTAAGGAAAAAGAAAAACATCTTAATTGTGAATTATTAAATTGTAATCTGATGGAATTTATGCCGATTAAGAAAAAGAGTCATAAATGAGCCATTCAGTAAAAGCAAGACAGATTTTTGTGATAGTCTTGTGATAGTCTACCTGGTAGTTATCTTTTTCTTTTGAATTACATTTGTATTCAGTTAATTTCAATATTTCTATTCTATTTGACGAAGCAGAGTTTTGATCGCATCACTCCCCACTTCAAAAGTCAGTTGCTTTGCTGTCCATCTTGAATAAGGCCCAAGTGGCCAGGAATCTAGAAAATCAAATGCTTCCATCATCTGGTCCCTACCTAATTTGCCAGAGTTTTATTCTTTATGCCCTTTAATAAATTCCTATTTTGACAAAGTAATCTATTATTTGCTACCGATTCATATCTTATTATGTTTTCTTTTTTCCATTGTTCATAAAAATTTTCAGGTGTAGATTTCATCTATATGAAGATATGCTTACTCATTTTCAAACCTCAGTTGTTTTTCCAGTGAATCAATATTTCTGAACCACACACACACACACACACACACACACAAAGATTCTACAAGAAGCAGTAAGGAAAGAATCATGAAGAGTTCACATGAAGATAAGAAAAATAATCTTTGACTCCCTTTTTAGGGACATAAATGAAAATACATTTTGAGTTGAGGAAAAATGGGCTTATACTGAAAAATATGTTTTTGCTCCATTGCTCTCAATATGCAGGATGAGAGTATTTTCTAGTTTTAAAAGATCCTTACTGCTGTACTCTGCAAATAAGAATTTGAAACTTATTTTTCAGAAAATTCTGTATAAGAAAAGAAGGATTTCATTTGAATTGTATGTTTCTCCTAATAATGAAGCTTTGAAAACCTCTTGCATTGATTCTTGACTCTAGGAAAATTGTTGAACTGTGTTATGCTGGGTTGTCTATAGAAAGACAAAAGAAAACAGTGACACGCATGCATATATCAGTAAAGTTTTATATCAGGAAGTAATTTTATATCAAGAAGGCTTCCCAGTCCAATCCAACTCAAGTCCATAGGCCCGGTGCCAGTTGGGGCCCTCCATAGGTTCATGCAGCTATAGGCCGATGACACCAAAAGGTGAGGCAGAAAGTAGGATTACCGCAGGCTGGTGGGGACAGAGGTGCATGGATCCAAGTTGGGTGGAGACATGGAAAGCACCAATAGCTTTCCAGATCAGTGGCCCAGATCGAGCTGCCCTTGGTGAGACTGACAGTTCCAACAAGCAGGAAGGCCAGGTCTGGAGAGGCCAGGAGAACTCCTCACTGTCTTTCCCATGGAAAAGCCCAGACCCCCAAAGCAGCAGCATCAGGCAACGACCTGGTTGACAGGTTGGACTTTCCCCCATACAGGTGCACAAATCCAAGTTGACCTAAGCTCTAACTGCCACAGAAATCAAGACAGAGCATTTTAAATATACGAAAACATATCATTGCATTTAGAAATAAATGAATCAGGTAACAAATGTCTGGCAACCCATGACTCATAGAATTTAGAAGAATTGACACGATTGGCCACTGAAGTGAAGCAGTGACAGTTGTACAGAGTGCAAGAATTCATAGGTAGTACACCTCAGAAACTGCATTTTAGCTGCATTTATGAGAAACCAGTATTATCTAACTAAACCCTAAGAGGCTTTCTACTCCCGTCAAAAGTTCTTCTTGGCAACCCACAGGGGCTGCTCTCCCCTGTCCCAAGGGTAGAGTCGAAATGAACCTGATGGCAGTGAAAGTTTTCAACTAAACCAGGGAAGCCAAAGTCCACAAATACAAAGATAAGCAGCATATTTACAACATTGAAATGAAACAGTCTATCTAACGATCTTATCGGGTAAAAATATTTTCAAAAACATACATAAAATAAAACCTCTTTGGCTATACAAAGGCAAAAGAATTCAGCAACCAACTTCAAAACAGTACAATTGAGAAGTCCATCCAGGATAATGATGGTGAAGGAAAATCCAGAGAGAGGTGACTGAATGGCAGCAGACACCTCTTCAGAAACCCCGTAAACCAGCAGAAGATAGAGAGATACATTGATTAAGATAATGCCAGGTAACCCAGCACTTTATCATCTTTATAGACAGATAGATAGGTAGGTAGGTAGACGGATAATTAAATGAAAATAGTAACTCTTTGTTAGGAGTGGGGGGAAAGCATACCAGAGAGTGTATCCCCAGCATACTTAATGCCAATCTCCAAATAAGGGTCTAAGAAGAAATGATGAACAAAGGGAAAGGCCGAACTGTAGGACGATCTGTAGGGTGGCTCTTGTTCCATTCACTGAGCAAAAAGAGGAGTCAAAATATTAAGGAGTTTATAGCATACCAGAAAACAAAGTATCACAAAGTGTAATATAAATGGTAAAGTTATTTCTTCCGGCTTCCCCAAATCGCACTGTTGTAAATCTACTCGGAAGCTCTCTGCAGCAGTGCAAGCCTGGCCGTTAGTCTAGAATTGGGAGTGGAGAATCATAAATGTAGAGAAAGAGATCAATGCTGGAGAAATGGGGGGGGGGCAGCTATCAGTATTTGTGTCTGATGAACCAGGGGAGAGTTCATAGATAAGGTGGGGAATCAAATCATGGTAAGCATTTCTGAGATGGCAGCAAGGCTAACAGAAATAAAAACACAGATCCCATCTCAAATGTCATTTCTAAACCTTCCTAATCTTCTCCGTGGAAAACTCTTGATTGTGAAAAATAGATGAAGTAATGTATTTATTCTATTTCCATCCCCAGGAAGCAATTTAGAAGGTGTTGGCCACATGAATGAATAAAAGACAAAATAAGAAATGAAGGAGAAATAGATGATAATGAAGAGTTTATCGATTTTTAAAGGGAGCATAAACCAGACAGCCAATTTCTCCCAAGGAACAGAAGAAAGAAAAGCAAATTATTGCTAAAGTCAATTTTCCGAAGTAGAGGGAAAGGCAGAGGGGATGAAAACTGGCCTCTCACCCACCGAGTAATCAGAGGAAATTGTGTTTGGCACCGAAGAGTACAAGAGGAGAGCTACTAAGGTGCCAGCTGTCCCCGTCACAGTTACTGTTCCCAACGGTAAAATAATACCCCTTGAGTCATCCATCAAGCCTTAAACGGTGAATTTACTTTAAAACGGCCCCAGACTGGGATGACTTAGGTGTCTGGTCAAAACCAATGCAAATGAGTTCCTGAGGGCTCAGAATATTCACCTGGCTAGTTTTTCAAGAAAAATAAGTGTCTCACTGCAAAAACACTAAATGAATTACCGAACACAAGTTGGCAGGGAACAATGAGTAGGAATCCACAGAGGAGGACAAAGCGCTAAGATATTGGGAACATCCTACAGATTCCAACACGACGATGCTTATCGCAGTTCAGGACTGGAAATGTTTTGAAGGATCTGCAGGAAACAGAAAAGTGAGACAGAGATGGAAACATAACTCTGAGCAGTAAGAAACACACAACCTGGAATTCTTGAAGAAGAAGAGACTGAGAGTGATCTGAGACAGGAGGGCAGGAAAGTAAGGAGACGGAAAATAGGAAATCAAAGTAATAAGATGCAGTTCAGCAAAACTCAGAGCCATCATGCAGATTCTACCCCACAGAGATTCCACAGGACAGAGAACGGACCCCTTAGGACTGCGAGGTCTGTGGGTCTTTGAGGAAGAAGGTTGTCACAACTTTCTCTCATGGAACAGCCGGTGCATTTGATTTGCAGCCAATTGCTTCAATCACTGCAGCATGAGGACCCACCTATGGATAAAAGACATCCGAGACAAAAGGCAGAGTCAAAGAACAGGCTGGGAGAAAAAAACAAAACAAAAAATATCAATGGGTACATTTTCCAAAAGGATTGAGAAAGGCTATTAACATTCAAATTGTACAGCGATTCAAAATGCAGGCAAAAAGAAAACGAAACATCAGATACGTAAAAAAAAGAAAGAAAATCCACAAGATTATGGGTAAACTGAACAAATAGCCAGCTTGCCTGTCATGAGAGATACACACAGAGCCTGAATGCCAAGCACCATAATTCACATGATGCTGAAGCACACCATAGATATTTGAGAGAAAAGGAAAGTTAACGAAATGTGATTTTGAGCAAGTCTTGACAAAACGCAAAAGACTAAAGTTATAGAAAACATGCTGCCTTATCAGAATTTAATTAGCTATGCTATCACTTATGTTCTCTTCAGGAAACAGGTGGCCCACTGCACGTATAAACAGCACATTAGAAAGAGTTTAAAGAATATTACATTTCAAGTGCAGAATCGACAAACCTCTTCTCCAAAGGATGGAAGAGTATTTATTTCAGTCATATATGCCTGGTTTCTGCTGCTACTCCACAATACAGCAGTTAAGAACAAAAGAAATTTAAATAAATAAATACATTATGGTGCTGCTGAAGAAGAATAAATAAATAACAAATTCAATTAAAAAAAAAAAAGAACAAAAGAAGACCTAAACAATATTTAAATGCAGACATGGTCCAATCAAACTATTTATTCTGTGGCCACTGGTTTCCAGCCTCTGATCTTGGGCCTGGGTGTTATTTTCACTCCTGATCTGATGATTTATGGTGTGAACTTAATTGAGTCTATCAATCTTTATTTAGCTAAATTTCCTCACCTATAAAATAGAACCGCTAGTTCTCCTTCAAGAGACCTGCTGGAGTCCTGGGTGATGGAGTGGGTTGTTAACTGCAAGAGCAGAAGTCTGAACCCACCAGCCATTCCATAAAAGAAAGAGAAGGCTCTGTCCTCTGGTAAAGGGTTCTAGAAGTTCTATCGCTGAAGGTCTCTGTGAGTCAGAATTGAATTGATGGTGGTGACTTGAGTAATCTGTTTACATCCTGGTTTTGTAGTAAGATTTCCATGAGCTATAAGTTGCAAGTTAGAACCTACTAGACTTTTAAAAAATGGAAATGGTTTCGGCAGTCCATTCCATCAAATATGTTTATGCAATCTGACTACAGTGGGGTCATAAAGCTCATTTTAAAATGGCTCCTGAAAAACAAAGCAGAGGAGCTGATACCAAGGGCTCAAGTAGAAAGAAAATGTTTTGAAAATGATGATGTACAACAACAAATGTACAAATGGTCTTGGCACAATGGATGGATATATGGATTGTGATAAGAGTTGTACAAGCCCCCCATAAAATGACTATTGTACAAGTCCCCAATAAAAAATTAAAATTAAATAAAAACAAGGTGGATAAAATAGCTCTTAATTCCCCACCAACACCGCCTGCACAACCTCAATTCAAGCTATTCTTCTCCTTCACCATAAGGAATATATCGTTACACTACTTGATTTCAATTACCCAAGTTATTCACTTAAATCGATATGTTCTTTGACTGCTCTTAATGCAAGATTATCTTTATGCAGATGTATTGCTTATCTTGTTACAGAAAGCTAAGAGATAATGATATTGGCTCAAGCAATAGCACTTCATTCCCCCCAAAGCAACAATTCTGTGCTCATTGATAAGTGAAATCCTCGCAGTTTGGAGAAGATAAAACGGAGATTTATTTTGTTTATTTAATAGAATTCCATCTGTCTTAAGAGAAAGGGTTTCATTTATTAGAACGTAACAGCAGTGGCTTTTTATGAAGACCAATCTAAAGGAGAACCACGCCTAAATCCCATTCTGACAAGAAAGTCCAACAAAATATTAACTAGAATGTGGTATTCTAATACTTGAGAGAAAGCTATTTCAATTTTAAGTAAGTAATACTGAAGTATCCCTTATTGCCCTGAACAGTAATATATTTGGAAACCAATTGCATCAAAACTTAAATCTTACAAGTCATTCCTTCTTTTGCACGTTGCAAAACAATACTGCTGTCAGCAATCCCTCGTGGTTAAGAGCTGGACTCCCCACCGCCAGATCAACAGTTCAAACCCACCAGCCAGAGAGAACAGTGAGGCTTTCTGCTCTGTAAAAGATGCCCGCTGTCAGAAACCTAGGGGAGCAGTTCCATGCTGTCCTGTCTACTTGCTATGAGTCAGCATCAACTCAACGGCAGTGAGTTTACTTTGAATGAGTTGAATTGATTGTGTGAAAACACTATTCTTACTAAATATAATATATGTATATATTATGTATGTGGGAATTTCAAAAATTTGTATCAAAGAAACAATATCTTAATGCAATTTTACCATGGATGCTTGAAGCCAGCTTATGCGCACTAGCATAGTAATTGGCTGAGAAGCCAAATGACTGAAGTTTTTGTTTGCTAGCAGTAAATATTATGGCGATGGAACTGATGATCCTGATGGTAAAAAGAGTGTGTTAAATTTGGTAGAGTTTGGCTGGCAAAAACAATGCAGCATAACAATAATAATACAGAGGCACTTTTCTTTTCCATCTTACTAGTGGAACAGTTTACCCTTTATTCCATAAGCCAAAGGCCAAACTTAGTGCTAAAGCAGACCTGGGCTCCTAGGACCCAATATGTTTGCAATTGTGTTTTTCAAGAATATGGATAATATTTCAAAGAATAGGAATTACACGGCACTTAATTGTGCCCATGTGAAACCTGCACAAAACCAAGAGGCCGTTGTTAGGACAGAATGATGAATGGTCTAAAATCAGGAAAATTGTGTCTCCAGATTGTATGCTTTATTCATTTTTATTCAAGCTGTATGCTCAACAAATAACTCAAGAAGCCAGGCTCTATGACTAAGATAGCAAGAAGACTAGTCAATCACCAATGTTATGCCGATGACACTCTCTCCTTGATGGAAGGGAAGAGGACTTGAATCAAACTGACGAAAACCAAAGAATACAGACGATGGTATGGATTATCCCTCAATGTAAAGGAAAGTAAAAGAGATCAAAACACTTGTGACTGTACCAGTAAGGAACTCCTTAATAAACAGAGGAAATATGGAAGTTATCAGGAACTACATTTTGGTTGGCTCCACAGTCAATGCTCATAAAAGCATCAATCAAGAAATTAAACAGAAGATAGCCACATTCAAGACTAAAGTATGTCTGACTCTGCCGTGGCCTTTCAATTACCTAATATCTATGTGAAAGTGGACAATGAATAATGAAGTTCAGGAAACAATGGATGCGTCTGCATTGTGGTGTTGTTGAATAATATTGAAATTACCATGGACTGTCGGAAGAACAAACAAATCTGTCTTGGAAGATGTACCGCCATCATGCTTCTTAGAAATGAGGTTGGCAAGATACAGTCTCATGAACTTTGGAAATGTTATCAAGAGCGACTAGTCCCTGGCAAAAACATAATGTGTGTTGAAGTAGAAGGTCAGTGAGGAAGGAAAAGATTCTGAATGAGATGAATCAATACAGTGGCTCTAACAATGAACATAAACGTGGTAACAGTGAGGATCAGAAGGATTGGGTAGGGTTGCTATGAGTTCTAACAAACCGGAGGGCACCTAACCACAACACCAACTATGCTTCCTTAGGGAATACAGGTGGTGCTTTGATGAAAACAATGAGCTGCTAACTGAACAACTTACAGTTCAAATCTACCATCTGCACTATGGAAGAAAGATGTAGCAGTCTGCTTCCACAAAGACCGATAGCCTTCAAAATGTTTATGGCAAAGCGCTCCTCAGTCCTGTAGGGTTGCTATGAATCATTATAGACTTAACAGCAATGGGGCTATGTTTTCTTGGGAAATGGAGGCTCAGAGAAGTAATTGAGTTGCCTTCATGGGAGAGCAAGATCATTGCGTTTCCCAATGGGCACCGATATATCTTCCTTCGTTTTATTGAAAAACAGAATCACTTGTCTCCAACGTGTAAGAGTATGCGCTCTCACTAACATTGATTTAAACATCGTGGAAAAGGAAATTAAGACCTACAAATTGCAGCCCATACAGTCATCTAACCTGAAGCTACTGAATATGCTTACCATTTAAAAATGATCTTGGAACTACCTTTTAGTATACACTTCATAGAATAAGCAGAATTGAGATCTTGTTAAAGAATTAATTAATAATTACTTTAGTAAGCTTTAGTACCAACAGTGACTGCATGGATTCATGCATCACTGATGAGGATGTTTTAAATTACATCAGCATTAAAATTTAACCTATTTCTAGGTTTTGATATTAGTGATTATTAATATCCATTAAAATAAATTTGTCTGCTAGTGCCAATTAAACAGGCCAACAGAGTTTCTCCTTTCTGATGGTATGGGGTATTTTTGCTTACAATAAGACAGCCAATTAAGAGTTTTCTTAAGCTTCATGATGTTTAAATAATATGAATTCTTTTTTGCAAGCTTTTATTAGGTTCCACTGACAATGACTAAATACAGTGTATAATTATTAATACTGACCCTGATGGGATGACAAACAATTCCAAATTAGTGCTTCATTTCGCTGCCTGTGATTTTGTCAGTAACTCCAACTTCTAAATTTAGTACTCGTGATCAAGAAATATGCAAGGAAATATGTATTCATCAAAACAATTTTAAATAATTCAATGCCCCAATCAATTAGAAATGTAGCAGCCTGCAGAAAATCGAGTTTCAAGGAAAAAAGTTATGAACGTTGTATAGGAAGATCACTCCAGCTGTTGTCTTTAAGGAGTTCTCAATGCACTGTAAATAAGGTCTAGTGGCTCCAATTGTGGTTCAGAGAAATAACCAACAGTGTGGGTGACGTGACAAGAAGTCCAACTCTCCCGCTTGAGATGAGATGCAAGAGGGCACTGCATTGCTCTCGCACATCCAGCTACAGAAAGTGCCAAGGAAGGGGCATCAGCGGCCGTGCATCTTGCTACAAGCAGAGGGATGTCTTTTTCCTTCCCATCATCCATTGAACTCTGCACTGCATTAGGATCCTAAAGGAGCCTATCCTTGGTTGCCACTTGTGGTTTGGGAAGCCGCCTTTTCCCTGGCTTAATTCTTGTAGACTCCAAGCTAGAAATAAATTGATATGAGGTATTACATCACCATTCCCCATGGAAAGGAAAACGCATGAAGCTATCTTGGTGGTGGTTGTGAACGGTAGTGGAATTAACTGTTTCATAGCAACTTTCTAGACACAGTGGAATCATCCCTTCGGGTCTCAAAGCTCATAATCTTCTGGGGTCCTTGTAATGTCGTGGGCTGCCTGCAAGGTCGGCAGTTCAAACCCCCCAGTTTCTCCATGGAGAAGGGGGAGGCATTCTGCCCACTATAAAGACTTTAAGTCTCCCCAAACCCAAGGGGCAGTTCTATCCTGTACTATAAGGGCATGATTGATTTGGAATCAACTTGATGTCTGTGAGCTTGTAGGCTGCTAACAGAAAGACAGGTGCTTTAAGCAGTTTAAAAGAGTGATCGTCCTCTTTAAGCAAGATGGCGTGATAGGAAAGTCTCTGGGGGAGTTCTTCCCTGGGCTAAAGGGCTGCCATTAGTTGAAAGCACTGGAGAGTAGTGAGTTTGAATCTTTACAGGACTTGATCGCCATAGGTCTTTCCAAGAAGCTGACCTTTGGTTAATGTGAGGGTGCATAGCTCTGAAACTTTACTTCTCAGGATATCTGAGTCACAAGTTTACCTGGATCATCATCAGGACAAAGAGAGGCATTAGGAGCAGTGGCCCTGGGGTCAAATTCTGTAGGGCAGTGTTGGCTGCAATAGGAAATCTGACTTTCCCTCTGAGTGGAAGAGGGACCCACTGGGAAGTTCAGAACAGAAGAATGAGCTATGGTGAACCACAACCTTGCTTGTTAGAGACTGTTTACCTGCAAAACCCTGTCTCTTCCACAGACTTATCACACCGCCCCCACCCCAATCTGCACCCATCTTTAGCACCATTGTCCCCTCTTCTTCTAGCTCCTCTTTGAGAACCAGCTTTGCTATCACCATGGCAGTGAGCTCTGGTTTGACTCATCAGTTGTCACATACATACGTAAAATATGTAATCCTCTAAGAAAAGACGTTTTTTAAGAGCTAACCACCACCTTGGCTGCTATGCTTTTCTTATTGCCTAAATTATAAAAGTAAATGTCTGGGTAATCATCAAGTGCAAGATGGAGGAAATCCTCCCAGGATTTGGTGATGTCCTAGGGGAACCCACACACCTCAGATTGAATGTAGAACCGATGATTCTGACTTCTAGTCACACTATCAAGACAGGGCTCTAGCTCCATTCCCACCGGCATCTGTCAGCTGCTAACGTGCCCACAGACTTTTCACAAGGGTGACATGATGTCGCTTGCTGTTACTCTCATTTTTACTTCATTTCCATTTCATCATAGTTCAAGTCACCAACAAAGAAATACACTCGAATGCTGACTTATACTCACCCCCATTCTCGGCCCTGAGTTGGCGTGCATTTAGGGACAGAATCAAGTCAAGATTTGAGGTCTCAGCAGTGAAAGTTACGTTCTTTCTATGCGCCCTCTCCCACCATCGCTGATGTGTCCTTCTCCCCACGGCAAGAGTCATCCATCACTAACAGTTCCCATTAGTTATCTGA
>NW_022111300.1:54146057-54147995 GCF_000313985.2 Echinops telfairi
GATGCACAATGAAGTGTTCTGGAATTCCCATTCTTCTTCAGCATATTATGATTTGTTATGATCCACAAAGGTGAGTGCCATTACATAGTCAATAAAAGACAAGCAAGCAGTTCTGTGGTATCCTGGGCTTTCAACCAAGATCCATCTGACATCAGCAAGGTATCCTTCATGCCATATCTTCAGCTACATCTGACAGGAATTTCTGGCAGCACCCTGTGGATGTACTGCTGCAACCATTCTTTAATTATCTTCAGCAAAATTTTACTTGCATGTGATATTTATGATATTGTTCAATAATTTACACATTCTTTTGGGTCATTTTTCTTTGGAGTGGATACAAAAGTATTTGTCTTCCAAATCTCTTGACATAGAAGAATGGGAGCTTCCAGTACTTCATCAGCTGTTCAAACATTTCCATTGGTATTGCCAGAATTCCTAGGCTCTTGTAATTCACTAATGCCTTTAGTGCAGTTTAGCTTTCTTTCTTCAGTATCATTTGTTCTTAATTAAATGTTACCTCCTGAAATGGTTGAATGTCAACTAGGAGATATATACATGTGTGTATATATATATGTATATATATATATAGATATATTCTAATTTCTTTCAATGCTTTCTGTTTCTTCGGTATTTTGCTCATAGAATTTTTAATATTGCAATTCCGTCCTTGGAATTTATTTCTTTCACCTTGAGATATGGTGAACATGGTCTTCTTTTTTGGCTTTCAAACTCTAGGTCCTTTCACATTTCATTATAGTATTATACTTTGTCCTCTAAAGTTGCATTTTGAAATATTTTTTCAGCTCTATAACTTCATCCTTTCTTCCATTTGCTTTAGCTACTTTATGATCAAGAGGAAGTTTCTTCTGAAATTCATTTGGATCTTCTCTTTCTTTCTTGTCTTTTTAATGACCTTTGCTTTCTTCACGTATGTTCTTGATATCATCCCATAGGTCTTGATTTCTTCGGTCATTAATGTTCCGTGAACTAGAATTATTCTTGAGTTCTCAAAATTCACATGAGATATACCCAAGAACTTGTGTTAATTTTATTCATGAACTTGTGTTAATTTTATTCAAATTCAACCTGAACTTACATATATATGAGCAATTGATGGTCTGTTCCACAGTTAGTTCCTGACCTTATTTTTGGCTCTTGATATTGAAAGTTGATGCTAATTCTACCACTCCTGAACTAAGCTTGCATGAAGAATGGAAATGTCAAGCCTACTCACTTATATCAGAAATATTATTCATGTCAATCTTGGCAAACAAATGCAAGCACGCGGTCAAGAGGTCTGGGCAGAGCAGAAAGGATTTGGGATTTTCAGGACACCAGTTATTATTTCTTCTTTCCCACCTAGCACAAACACTCTTTAGTCCAGAGTAGAGATAAGACCTTGGAGTGATATGTTGCCTTGCACAGCATAAAATGTGAAGATTGTGAAACATAATCTTATACCCAAGTACATGCTTAACTTATGTCACTTTTACCTGAGAGTCATTCCTCTTAAATCCAAGTATTGGCATTTTGCTTGTCATTTGTTGTTGTCAAGCGCCATGGAGTGGGTCCCAATCCAGAGTAACCCTACACATGAGAGAAGGAAACATTGTTGCATCCCAGGCCACGCTCACAATTGTTCCTGTGCCTAAACACATCACAGTAGCCATTGTGTCACTCCATCACATTGAGGCCCTTCCTCTTTTTGGCTTCCCCTCCACTTGACCAAGCATGCTATCTTTCTCCAGGGACTAGTGTATCCCAACAACTTGTGCTTAGGCAATCCTAAAGTAGGGAAGACCTAACAAAAGAATTACAGAACTAGGGTCTCTCCTCTTAATTACTATCCCTAGTCTATTTTTAATGATGTTCAGTTTTCAGTATATTCACAAGAAGATTAGATGAAGGACCAATTGGATCTTCTTTCTTTCCCCAGAA
>NW_022111300.1:54148405-54182701 GCF_000313985.2 Echinops telfairi
CTAACAGCTTAATGCTTAATAAATGCCAGTGACTTACTAATCCTAGAGGCATAGCTGTCAGTGCTAACAGGCAAGCACTGGACTACTAGCCAAAAGATAGGTTGTCCAAAATCAGCAGCCCCTCAATGAGAGAAAGATGCCGATCTCTCCTCCAGTAAACATTGACAACCTCAGAATCCCTGTGCAGGGTCACCAGAAGTGGGAATTGATTTAATGGCAGTGAGGATTTTTTAAAATGCTATTCTTTAATTGGGAATAAAGGAACTAAATGCAGAGTTGTCTTATTAAATGAACTGGCATGTGCAACTTGCTAAGCATAGGGCCTAGCACATAGTAAACACTGAATGGATATTATCTATCATCATGACTATCGTTTTTCTGCATGAAAGAAGATGTTTCCCCTTTATCAGTAAAGATCATTTAAACCAGAGAACAATCAGGAAGAGAGTGGGTATTAAACAATATTAAACCCACAAGTACTTCATACAAATTTGCATAATGGGAAGAATAAGAAAATTTCACACTTAGCTACCCTGCTAACCCAAAGCACTTCCATTTAATAAGCAGTGCAAGAAAATTCATACACTTATAAATGTTAAAGATATTTTAAGTTCAACACTGAGAAAAATACAGAAATATGGTTTGGTATCTGGTAACACCAGGGTTCACAGACATAAAGATACATTTCTTATATGAAGAAATTCCTTTGAATCTTTTGTCTGGAAATGCAATGAATGGAATGAGGCACCTAAAATTTTGGCTTTTTATGAAGAAGTACATTTTTATTCCAATTTGTGATGGCTGTCTTTCTATTTTAAAAGCCCTGGTGGCTTAGTCATTGGGCTGCAAGCCTAGGGTGACAGTTCAAATTCAACAGATCATCTGTGAGAGAAAGATAAAGTTGTTCACTCCTGTTAAGATTTAGAGCCTTGGGTTGCCTATGTACTGTTGCTACGAATCAGGCTAGACTTAATCTTCCTGTGTTTGTCTGAGCAGGTATCCTTCCATTTGAGCAGCCTTGGCCTGCAATGGTGAGACGCTTACTGCTAATCTAAAGGTCAACAGTTCAAAGTCATCCAGTATCACCTCAAGAGAAAAGACCTGGTGACCTTCTCTCTTAAAGACGGCAGCCCAAAGAGAAACTCTAGGGAGGGTGCCAATCCGCTCCTGGGTTGCTATCACTAGGAATTGGCTTGACAGCATCAGAAAAGAACACCCTTCTATTGGGGAAATGTAGTCAAAATGTAGACAGGACCTGATACACCCAGAGAGGCATGTTTCTTCTTGATCATTAAATAGTCTCTGTTTCAAGTGAACCTTGTCCTAAAGGTTAGTGTGTAAGGAGGGGAAGATCACACCTTACATGAAAAGCTATGGAAAACTGAGCTGCATATTAATTTAACCAACGCTGGCTTTGGTTCAGTCAGGCCAACTCTGTGATTGTCTCACTCAATCAGAATGTGTGTTTGGGCCTGTGGGTGGAAATGGCAGCCCCCCCCCACAACTAATCATGGGTTCGATAAGTGCAATTGTACGGTTAATATATAGAAATATTACAGTAGAGTCCTAGAAGGCATAGGAGATAGAAGAGAGATTGAAGTAATGGAGGCAGACACACTTCAGGTTGGATGCTCACCTCAGTCCCGCTTGGTGGTCCACATGGAGAGAGGGGGAAGGGAAGGAGGACAAGGGGAAAGGGAACAGGAGAGTGAGGACAGGAGAGGAGATGGAGAACTGACAAGAGACCAAGAGGGATCTTTATTGTTAACCCAGCCCTATATACCTTTGAGGGGAATGCAAGCCCACTAATTACAGGTAAAGACATACGTCACAGGAAGGGGTTGTACTATAGGTTATAAAGCAAGGAGAGGGGGACAATTTAGGGATATACACGCAATAGGAAGTGGAGGGATTGGGGGTATATATGTGACAAGAAGGGTGGATCCTAGATTCAGGATGGCAGGCTAACTTTGGATGTCACTGAGCTGGTTTGACCTGTTCTCTGGATCTCCATAAAAACCATTATCAGTAGGGTGTAAACCCACCTACAGGAACCAGACTAATACTCACAAGCCTTTAGGGAGAAGTAGTCCATTGTCTTTAACAGCAAGGAGTAGGCTCCACCAGTGGTGGAATCAGTCAGTAGTCTGGCAACTGACTGCTTTCAGGGAGGATGTCTCTAAGCATCTAAGCTCCCACCATATGCTGGCAAATAGCCTCTAATGTTTGACATGTCTTTGGGGGAGACAAAGCTGGGAAAAGTCTCTTTATAATCCAACAGGGGCCTACCAATTTTGTAAGTGTTTGATTTGTGTGTTTGGAGGCTCTTTCATTGGAAGTATAGGTATTTATTACACTTATGCTCTCTTTTTAAAATTGATCATTTGATCATTATATAATGTCCTTCTTTGTCTGTTATGCTGGAGTTTGTCTAAACATCGATGTGCTCAGCAATCAAGTTTGCAGCTCCTGCATTTTTTATCACTGAGCTTTGTATATATATATTTTTTTCCATTCTTTAATTTTGAGTCTGTTTTCTCTTTTTGTCTAAGGTCTGCCTCTTGTAAAGATCTTATCTCTAGGTCTTGTAGTTGTATCCACTGTGCTACTCTCTGTCTCTTGAGTGGCGCACTTAATCCGTTTACATTGAGGATAAATAGTGACAGGTATGAATTTATTGTTGTCATTTTACTATTTTTCTTCGTCTTCTTTTCTTCTGGTGCCATTGGTTCTTTCTTCCACATATTTGTCTGTGCTGAGTTAACTTTGTTTGTAGGGTGTGGTAGTTACATAACCTGGTGTCAATTTGAGAATTAAAGAGTGTATGTGGCGGAATCTAGCCTGGGAATCAGAATATAGGCAATGAGGTCTCTGTGTGGGGTTGGCTTTCTCCTGAGGATTCTTGGAACTACTGTTTTTCCTCCTTGGCGGTGGGAGACAGTCTCTCTCTGTGATTACTCCCCGAAGGACATTTCTGAAAGAGAAGCCACATGGACCAACCCTGATGCAGTCAGAGCCCTGGATCTGGAGAAGTCACGCGGAGCCCCCTTTCAGCGCTGAGATGCTTGAAACACCACTGGATCCACAAGACTTCCCACCCACTGGCCTGTGATCTTCCTGCATTCGGCACCATTGCATGTGTTGCATGAGAGTGAAGAGGATGTTATAGATTGGTAATGGACATATTGGCTAATATCAGACTTATGGACTGGATCTGGACTGGGAGGAGATGCTTTCTCAATATTCAATTGCTCTTGTATATAAAACTCTTTCCTATACACATATCACTGATCATGAATTTGTTTCTCTAGTCTACCCTGACTAACGCATAGGGTTATTTATCATTTTCTTCATCACTGCTGTTTTACTGTTTACTAAATTTTAATCATTTTCTTCTTCACAATTTTGATGAGATGTCTTCATTTTTTGTGATAACCCCATAACATTAATTTCTTCATACATGTAAAAGTCTTGTTGCAGTGCTTCAGCCGCCCCCGTGCTCCATCTGCACCTACCCTGTCATCTTTGGTGTATACAATTCCTCACTTGCAGATCGTGCCCCTTTCAAGCCCATTAGCGCTGTAAGGAAAGGGCTGGTCCTGCGATCAATATTATCTTACAGGCAGTTCTACTCCATCCCATAGCGTCACTGTGCACAGGAATTGACTTGACTGCAGTGGGTGAAGTTTGGTTTGGGATGTGGTTGTTCTAGTACTCTTGCTTCATTTTGCATCCTGATATAACGTGCTCTGTGTCACTGTTTAATTTTTTTTTCCAGAAATAGTACCTAGTGGAAAAGATCTTTCTCTTGCATGTAAGAATAGGTCATACCCATCACATTCAAATGCTTGTTTGGATAGGGGTCCACTGATAGAGCCGGTGTGATCTTTCTCTGGGCACACCAGCATTCTGAATTCTCTTATAGCATTTTGTACCCCTAAGAATAAGCTCACTGTCTAATTTTCATTCTCCAATTGGCACCCTATGTTTTCTCCCCAGAATGTTACATTTCCCCCCTTTGATCATGAACAAGTGGGTATCTCTCTGTGGACCTTGCTTGCGCCTTCGATTGATCTTACCATTGGCCTCACTTATTTTCCTCTCCTTTCCTTTTAGGATTCATTGATGGATACTGGAATTTATGGATCTCTAACAGTTCTAAATTTGCCTTTTGTTTTGAAAAATAAGTTTGCCACTTTTGAGGTGTTTTTAAGAGATTCCCTAAATCCCATCATTCAGTTACGATGAGTCTGTTATGCTCTTCGGTCCATCCATGGAGCACCTTGTTCCATCGATTGTGTTTCCAGTTTTCTGGGAAGTAGATTGTTTCCTTTTCATAACACATACTCTTTTCTTTAATGTGAAGTTCTTTTCTCTTTCTAGAAAGATACTGAGTGAATATACTACAAGGTCATCTGCTAAAACTTTTCTCTATTTCCTCTGGGCTTCTTTTCTTTGTTGCGGTAGATGACTCTGTACTTTACATCTGGTCTCCGCAATGTTCTTGTGGTATTCTCTTCTTTCTTCCTCTCTGTTAGTATGGTTCAGAGGGATTACTACTAAGTGACCTACTTCTCAAAACATGTAAGACACTTTGTACTCCAATCCCCTTTAGTGACTTCGGATTCTATTCCAGGAAGCTGAGACACCAGTGATTCAAAGGGTTTATGGATTTATGAGGGTAAGTCAAAAATTGTTACTGTAGTGTCATAGATTAAACAAAACTTTACTAAACAAAACTATCAAAATGTGAGGCCAGTATTTCTTGGTGTATCCTCCATCTAAGAGAAAGGAGGAGGAAGTGGTGAATTTGGTCAAAACATAAAATGATAGCCTAAAAAGTACTTTTAATGGAGCAATATTTCAAAGACATATTTGCATTTATGCATTACAGCAACAGTGAAAGTCACTATCTTTCCTGTGATCTTTATAGGTGGCTGGCGGCACTACATGTTGGCCTGCTAACCAGAAGGTCAGCAGTTCAAACCCCCCAGCTGTTCCAGTGGAAAAAGAAGCCAGTTTCTGCCCCTGAAAAGATTTGTAGGTGCAGAAATCCTAGGGAGTAATTCTTCTCAGCCCTATAGAGTTGCTGTGAATCAGAATTGACTCAATTACAGGGAGGTTTTCTTTCATTTTGGTGTGTGTGTGTGTGTGTGTCTGTGTGTGTGTGTGAGAGAGAGAGAGAGAGAGACAGGGCTAGGGTGCATTTTCTAGCACAGGGCACACAGAGAACAGCGCTCCAGCCCTCAGCTGGGTGGGCACATTGCTTCACATGCCTCTAACACTGAGCAGCCGATGAAAGTCTTAAACTCAAGTATTTCACCCATTCTAGTTGTATTGCCAAAACTAGCAGAAATATTCTTCAAGACATTTTTCCCAAGAACTGTTGTAAAACCATTGAAAAATCTTTTGACTATGTCAACACAACTATTTAAATACAAATCCTTTTAAAGAAGATGGATGATGCGGCAAATTATATTTTGTATTGATACTCACTGTACCTCTTTGTAATGAGCCCTGTTGGTAGCGTCAGGTAAGCATTGGATTGCTACCTGACAGTCAGTGGTTCAAAGCTACCAGGCTCTCCTCAGAAGAAAGATGTGTCTGTCTACTCCTGTGAAAAGTTTAAGTCTTCCAAACCTCGTATAGGCTTATTGCTATGCATCTGCTTTGAGTTGATAGCAGGGGGTTTTGGTTTGCTTTTTTCCTTCTTTTTTTTAGATCATGTTCCAACCTACTTATCTTTCATATCAACCCCACGTGATAGAGTAGAACTTCCCCAAGGATTTTATTTGGCTGTCATTTCTATGGAAGCAGACTTCCTGGTCTTTCTCCAGTAGAGACACATTTGATTAGCTAATGAGAGCTTAAGTTCGCTTCAGTGGAGTCACTTTTAAACCTCCTTAGGCCATCCAGTGTTTGTTCTTGAGTTGTATATTTCTCTAACAGCTATGCTTTGCCATTTGTAATTTCCTTGTGGTCTTCCCTGGGCTACCTCTGAGGATTTGCATTTCTCTGTGGATTCATTCAGGTTGAAATTTATAGGGCACCCAAGGTAAGACTATTTCCTCCCACTAATAACCAACGCCTGGCCATTGAGTCTACTTGGTTCATTGTGACCCTGTGCTGCTTGTCTGAGACTTAAATATTAATGGAGTAGAGCCTCATCTTTCACTTATGGAGCGGCTGTTGAGTTGGAACTTATGATCTCAAGGTTAGCATCTGACAAATAATATTTCTTCAATGGACGTGAAGTTGGGTTGTTGTCAAGTCAATTAATTGAAGTCATCCGAAAACAGGCTTCGTTATTTTTAGGTGCAGCACAGAAGATCCTGACTCATCGCAGCCCTGCATACAACAGAAAAAAACAGGGCTCCGTTCCCCACAATCCGCATCCTTGTATCTGTGCCCATTGTTGTGGCCACTGTGTCAATCCATCTCAATAGTCTTCCTCGTTTTTTCCCTTTTTTTTCCAGATCCTGTTTTAAACAAGCATGGTGTTCTTCTAAGGGAAGTGGTCTCCCATGAAACCACATCAAAAGGACATCCGACCAAGTCCGCCACCTTCATTTCTAAGGAGTACTGTGGTTGTGTGAGAGGGTTTCAAGAAATTTGTGGAAGAATGCCATTTTTCCCGTGAAGTTTTGAAACCCTGTTCTATTCTTTCTGAGACACACTTTTTTGTTATTCTGGAAGTCTGTGGTACATTTAATATTTTGAGCCAACACCAGAGTTCAAATACAACTGGCATCTTTTTAGGCTTCCTTCAGTGTCCAGCTTTAAAGTGCATATAAAGTGATTTCAAATATCAAGACTGGGGTCAGGCGCACACTAGTCCTCAATATGATGTCGTTTGGATATCTGTAACCCTTTAAAGAGGTCTTCTGCAGCAAAATCTGCCTAGTGAAATTCCTCATTTTATTTTCTGACCACTAATCCAGCACTCATCTGTCAATTTGTCCCACACTGGTCACTTAGGTGTTTTTCAAATACCAGCAAAGTCACCCAATTGTCAGGAGGTTTCAGAAGAGCTTCCAGATTAAGAACATACCACAAAAAAGGAATAGGCTGTCTACTTTGGAGGGATTAACTAGTGAAAACCTTATGAATAGCATTGGAAAAGTGTCTGATATGGTGCCTGGATTAGGCCTCTCAGGTTGGAACGCACCTGAAATACAACTGGGAAAGGGCTGCCCACTCAAAGTAGACCCACATTTACAGATGTGGCTACAATAAGGCTTTCACAACTTGCATTTGCTGATGACACCTATTCATAGCAGCCAAACAAGACCAGGTGCTGACTGTGGAAAAACTAGTAATTGTTCATATGTACGTTTAGGTTGAAGTTGAAGATCATGTTTTAAATGTACAAAAGAGCCAAAATATGACCTTGACTATATTCCACATCAATTTAGAGAGCATCTAAACAAAAGATTTGATGGATTAGACAATAATGATAGAAGACCAGACTGTGGCATGGCATCAATAACATCATTTATGAAGAGACCAAAGGTCACGATAAAGAAAACAAAAGAAAGAATCGACCAAAGTAAAGAGATTCTGAAGCTTGCTCTTGAATGTAGCATAGCTAAAGGAAATGGAAGATGAAGTAAAAGAACTGAACAAAATATTTCAAAAGATAACTCCAGAAGTCAAAATAAAATGTTGTAATGAAACGTACAAAGGCCTGGAGTTAGAAAGCCAAAAAATACAAATAATTGAGAATACATTTGTCTTTTCTTAGAATATATTTTGCTTTTCTTAAGCTAAATGAATTGAAGGGGGGAAAAAATCAAGTCAACAGGTGAAAGGTTGAAGAATTCTATGGGAAAAACATTGAAGAATACCAGAAATATCAAAAGAAGATGAGAGGAATACACTTTCACTGTACGAAAAAGTGTGCATATTGAATCAGGTAAAGAAGTAGCATGTGATGAAGAACCAAGGGCATTGGTGGAAGGTGCTGAAGCTTCTCTGTAGGTGTTAGCAAAACCCGAGGCTCCAGGAATTGATGGGATACCAACTGAAATGTTCCACGACAGTGGTGCAAGCACTCACTCGTCTATTCCAAGAAATGTTGAAGACAGTCAACTGATTGAAAGAGATAAATATTTGTGCTCATTCAAAACAAAGGTGACCCAACAGAATTTGGGAGTTATCAAAAAACAAGCATTGCTATCACATGTAAGTGAAGGATTCCTGAGGAGAATTCACTAAGGTGGCAGCTGTGCATCAACAGGGAACTGCAAGAAATACAAGTTAGAATCTGGCGAGGACATTGTGGGTGGTGTAGGGCTCGTGCCTCACAGCAGAGGATTCCAGAAAAATGGTTACTTGTGTTTTACTGACTATGCAAAGGCATTTGACTCTATGGCTCATAATGAACAATGGATAGCCTTTAGAAAAAAATGTGAATTCCACAACACTTAATTGTACTCTTTTGGAAACTGTATGTTTAACGAAGCAGTCATTGGCATAGCACAAGAGGATATGGGATGTTTCAAAATCAGGAAGATGTGCTGAGCAGTCACCATCCTGATTCAATCTGTGTGCTGAGTAGATAAGCTGATAAACTGGATGAAACATGGAAAAATGTAGCACTGGAGGAAGCTTTATTACTACCTTCAATCTGCAGATGACACCACCTTGCATGTTGAAAGGGAGGAGGATTTCGGCACTTACTGAGGAAGACCAGTGACAGACAGCAGCCTCTGGTATGGGTTGCAACTCAATGTAAAGAAAACAAAAGTCCTCACAACTGGATCAATAGATAACATCACTGTAAGTAGAAAAAAAGATTGAAGTTGTCGAGGATTTCATCTTGCTTGGACCCTTAGTCAATACTCAAAGAATCAGCCATCAAGGAATGAAACTGCATATTGCATTGGGAACATCTGATCCACATGATCTCTTTAGAGTGCCTAAGAGCAATGATATCATTTTGAGGACTAAGGTGATCCTTACCCAAGTCATGGTATTTCCAATTGTCTCATAAACAAGTGAAAGTTGAGACAGAATAAGGAACACCTCATAAGAAGGGAGCGTTTGAGTTATGGCACTGGCCAAGAATACTGAAAGTACCACAGCCTGCCCGAAGAGCAAGCATATGTGCCTTCCAACCAAGCACAGCCAGAATTTTCCTTGGAAGCACAAATGATGAGATTTTGTCTCACTTTCTCTAAACATGTTACTAGGAGAGCCCAGTCCCTAGAGAAGGACACCATGCTTACTGACGTGGACCAGCGGTGAAAAAGAGGAAGCTCATCAGCAAGCTGGCAAGAAACAGTGGCTGCCACAATGGGCCCAAACAGAACAACCTGAGGATAGTAGAGAACAGGGCAATGTTTCCCTCTGTTTTGCGTAGGATCTGTATGAGTCAGGACCGAACTGATTACACTCAACAACAGCAATAATAAAGAGAACACTATTGCATAGCATGATATGTGGATTGAGTCCCGATAAAGTTGTAGAGAGAAAGAAATTATAATGTGGACATTGGGATGCAGTCTTTCTGACTTGTTTAGTGAAAAAAGTCTCAGGGAATCCAAACCAAACTAAACTCACTACCACTGAGTCACTGCTTATTCACAGTGGCCCCGCCGTGGGTTTCTGAGACTAACTATTCAAGGGAGCAGAAAGCCCAGTCTTTCTCCAGAGAAGATGCTGGCGGTTTTGAACTACCCACCATGCTGATTGCAGCCCAGTACATAACCACAGTGCGGCCAGGGCTCCTTCATGGAAACAGGACAAGCAGAAAAAGGGTGTTTTGCATGACCTTAGGGAGAATCTTTTTTCCTCCCTAAGAATACTGTGTACCGCCATTCCCAAACACGATGCCCTTTGCTAGGGAGTGCTCTTTTCCCAGAAGTGTCTGAAGTAAGTCAGGGAGCTCTGCCATTCTCACTCGCATTCTTCTTCCCAATTCTACCTACTAAGTGAGTCCGTAGACAGAGAGAAGATCTCTGTGTCCACTGACAAATGCCTCCTACGAGAAACTAGGGGCAAAGGGTGCTGTTATCTGTGCCACCTGACCAAACACAGCGGTGAGGGCCAGCGGTACGGAAACAGACAATGGGCTTACCTACAGGATTTCCTGGCCAAGAGTCCGCGCTCAATAAAGTCTGACCTTGCTGATTTCTGTTTCTACAGAGTTCGTAACCTGGCATAAAACACGAGAACTATGTTGTTGAAGATTCAAATCACTCAAGGTGAAAATGACTCCAGGGCCACTGCTGTTACTCCTCTAATATCACCCGTAGATTCTGTTTCTTCAAGATTTGCCCTTTTCTTGAATCAAATTTGCATTTAGTAGACAACCATCTTCCCTGACTACACTTTCAAAGTCTTGGCTAGAACTTTCAGAGGTTTCACTGTTTTCTGTTGAAAACTTGATTATAGACTTACTTTGATATTGTTTTCCTAAGTTCTTAAGCTAACTGCTCATTGATAACTTATGTTGTGTATTTCCTAAAATCAGGCATCTAAAGGAATTTTTGCCCTCTAACGATGGTGTCTATCACATTGAAATTTGACAAATGTGTAACTTCCATGGGAAGAGCAAAGCCTGTCTAGAACTAGGAGAGTGGAAATCAGCTTTCACTGAAGAAAAAAAAAGAAAGAAGCAGCAGTTGTTCGTCAGGCAAGGAGGACCGACCAGGCAAACTCAGCAGCAAAGGTCACTGGCATCTCACCTTCTCGTCAGGCCAGTCTGAGATGGGAAACGCTGGCCCAGTCAGAGTGACTGTGATTTCTCACCAAAGACACTTAGATTCACTTCTCTATTCTTAGTTCTTACTGGAGGTCACTGACTGGGTAGAATTTCCCTCAAATACATTATCCCGTTGCTTTCTTTCTAACTTCATACAGCTTGCTCTTCTAAATATTAGTTTGTATAAAGTCAAAATTCTAAATCAAATCATTGAGCCAAAACATCTCTTTTCAGAATGGCCACTAGTGCTTACAATAATGGAAGACAGGATCAGTTCAATTTCTGGTGTTGTTCGCATAGCCTCCAGTGTTAAATTGTATTAATTTATTCTACAACATCCCTAACTTAATATAAAAGAAAAAAATGTGTTGAACTTCATCCTGGAACTCCAGGAAACAGCCAGCAGTGAAATGGCTGTGTCTCCCCCTGCATGGAACTCAGCTAGGAGAGTCAGAAGCAGAACCATCAGCATAGGCCAGGTTGACTTTTGAAACATCTAGAGAGACTTGAACTTTTCCAACTTACAAATCAGCTGAAGTCTTTTTAGAAAACTGTCAGAACCAATATCGCCAGAGGCCCCTCCTGGTTCCAAACAAAGCTGGCGGAGAACTTGATTGCAGAAATCTGCCTCCCTGAGTCACAAGCCTGCCCTGACTGTCGGAACTCTATACTGACCCCTGCCCACCCACCCCCACCACCCCCACCACACAAATAAGACTCTGCCTTACCCCGCCCTTATTTATCTTCAGAGTTGCTGTGGCATTGACCCCAATACTATTTTACTCCTAGTGTGGCCCCAGGGTGCTGTGAACAGACTGTGCTCAGTTACTAACTGGAAGATTGGAGGGGAGAAGACATCCAGAGGTCCCTCATAAAAACACCATAGAGTCCTAACTCTGTAGGATGGCAGCCTGGACAACAGTGCGGGGGACCGTCTCACTCCTACGTGAGAGGCCCCTCTGTGCTGGGATTGACTGGGCAACAGTGACTATTAGACGTGATACAAATGGTCAACCTTGAGGTTATGTATTGCTGCCAAGCCAAATCATTGGCTGGAAGCCCAAAATGGAACTTGACAATGGATGTTCAAATTCAGAGTCTATTCCCACTCATCCTTCTTCAAAACCATGATCATGGTTTTACTTTATTATTATTATTATGCCTGATTGAATTTCCACCTCTTTGTAGTTTCTTGGTAAAAAACCAAGGAGTTTCAAAATGATCATGGGCAAATCCCAGTCTTTTCCTTATAAAGCCCCTTCTTATCTGGGAGCTACTTTGCATTGTTACATAATGAATGTTCTTTCAGTGATTTGGTTATTTCTTGTGACTTGTCTTTACCTTTCTCTTCTTTCTCTCCATTGCTTTTTCCCTCTTAATCCGGGGACCTCCGCAAAACCAGTATTATTTGCTCTTGATGCCTCTTCAGGTGCGGGTCCTTGGAAGATATGCCACTGTCTTCACCAGGTCAAACTCGACTTGGCCACTGGGAAAGCCCTTAGGAAGTGGTGGAGGGAAACCCTGGAGCCCTCTGGTCTACTCTGCCAGAGAGACATCACCCCCTCTCCATCAGGACAAGTCCAGTGCTCCTGCCCTACCTCCATGCTCACCCTAGGACAATTCTAAAGGCTGTCTAAAATCAATAGCAAATATTCTTTAGTAATTGGTGACAAGGGCTTCCTTACAATAACCTTCCAGAGTCTTTCACATACTGATGATGAACATGAGATGGTTTGGTGATTGATTTTTTTTTTTCTTAAACAGGCAACAAAGAACATTTTGGCATTAAATATCCATGCACCTGTCCTTATTACCAGAAATGCAGAAATGCTGTATTTTCAGAAATGAAATGAAGGGTCACCGTGATTGTGTATTTTTAATTTTAACACATTCCACCAGATTGCTTTCTCCAAATGCGAGAGATAATCGTATTTCCTCCAGAGTGTAAGACGGGATGTGGGTGGTGTGCTTTGAGGGTGGGCAGAGCTAAGTCAGGCAAGAGGACTTGCAGACCTAGAGCAGGAATGTGGGTTTTATTCTAAATTTCCTGCAAAGCAGTAAAGGCTTGTAAGCACAGAAGCCACCTGACTTGAAATACATATATATAAGTCACTGTGACTTGCTTGGTGGGGAAATGACTCAGAAGACTAGAGGAAGAACAGATGGGAAATAAGAGAAGATGTCCCTCCATTATTTGGATCCTGAAGAATAATTTAAATGAGGTCATAAAATCGCAGGTGTCCTCTAATGTCTATTATTCGAAGCTGTGGCAATAAATATTCGGGTTTAACCGATGTGTAGTGTAGGTGTATGCTTGTTTCTAATACCTGGGTTCCAAAGTAAGTGTCTATGGACTATGAGGGTGCAGAATAAGCAATAATATTAAATGAAATCAGACACATTTAGAGAGCTGGCTTGCCTTTCTCAGAGAGCTCAGATGTGAAAATCCATTACAAGATATGCTCTTGCACACATTTTTCTTGTTATGCATCTTATTTTTATTTTTATCATGGCACTCGTCTGATTTTGTAATTATACAATCATCTGTGCTTTTAGTTGCACCATGTCCATCTTTCCATGAAACCCTGCACAGTGACTGTGTTATGTTTTCTGTTTTAATGATATCATTTTTGTCAGTAGCTCCCTAGTGTAGAGCAGACAGCGCCCACAAGGAAAGATCTGTCTGATCAACAAATCGATATTTGTATCTAAAAGTCCAAAGAGGAAAACTCCTGCTTCTTGATTTCCATAGCTCTGAGAGGAAAGGAGTGGTTGGCACTGCTAAGACCTAACCAAAAAAATATGACAATCTATAGATTTAGAAATATATTTTATGTAAATGAATGTATCTCCCTTCCACTTCATGTGCTTGCATATTAGCCTGGGGAAATTACTACTGCATATTTATCTTAAACTGACAACATATTCATTTTATGTAGCTATTCCTTGATTATTATTAGAATATAGTTTCTGCCAAAAACATAATTTATTTTCTAAATGACTTCTGCCCACCAGTGAGCATTCTGTCCAAGTGGCTAAAGGGAGATAGGAAATGATTACTGCGTTTGGAGAAGTAATTAGAAGTTGGAAGATACTTTACTTGGCACGTGACTGAGTATGACTATGAAAGTAAAAGTGATGCCATGGTTAAAGTGCTCTCCTGCTAAGCAAATGGGTGACAGTTTACACCCACCTGGGGCACTGCCATAGGGAATACAGCTTGGAAACCTGGATGGGGCAGGTCTACTCTGTCCTATAAGGCCAATGTGAGATAGGCAGAATTAGAGTGAATCTCATTCACTCACTCACTGCCATCAAGTCAATACTGACTCACAGTGACCCTAGGGGGCAGGGTTAAACTGTCCCTGTGAGTTTCTGAGAATCTGTTTGTGGGATTAGAAAGCCTTGTGTTTCTTTTGAAGCACAGCTTGCGATTTCAAACTGCAGACCTTGTGGGCTGTTGCTTGAAGTGTAGCTACACCAGGGCTGTCTGAGTCTCTGGTAAGTAGAGATAACAGAGTGTCTGGAAGTAGAAGTGACACCTACTGTGTCTGTAGTTAACATGGAGGGAAAGTTCAAAATGCTTACATCGACTGCTTCCAGAGTTTCAACCTGGTTCATCCTGATTTGACCCCCTTCTGAGAATTTGAATTTCTACCCTAGGTATGTGGAACCAGAATCTATTGTTAACAGGTTTCCCTGGGGATGTATGCACATGAATTCCCTTGATAGATATAAGAATCGGTTAGGGAATTTTGTTAAAATGTGGATTCTGATTCAGTATGTCCTGATAGAAATGCAAATTCTCAGCAGAGAGTCCAACAGGATGAACCAGTTTGAAGCCCGTATTGCTTCTTGCTTCAAAATGCCATAATTGAAGTCTGTGGTATGATTTGGCCAGTTACCTAGAAATAGGAAAGGGGATTGATTTAAGTTAAAGGAGGCTCTGCTCTCTACTGTAGATTGATGTTGCTGTTACGTATTGGCAAACCAGTTCCTACTCATAATGACCCATACACAACAGAACTGAACACTATCCAGGCTTGTGCCAGCCTCGCTATTGTTCCTATGTGTGAGCCCAGTATTGCAGCCAGTGAGTCAATCTATCTTTTTGCATGGACCCTCTACAGATATAATGCCCTTCTCCTGGGACTGGTCCCTCCTGATGACATGTACAGAGTATGTGAAATTAAATCTTCCCACCCTTTCTTGTAAGAACTTTGCGACTGTACTTTTTCCAAGACATTTGTTCATTCTCTGGAAATTCATGATATACTGATGATCCTTCACCAACACGACCATTCAAAGGCAACAAATCTTCTCCAGTCTGCTGTGTTTATTGTCCATCCTTCACATGCATAGTCAGGAACAATTCCACTTGTTTTTGGCTAATGCATTTAGTGCAGCTTGAACTTTCTGGCAGCTCTGTGTTAATGGACTACTGCAACCATTATTGAAGGATCTTCAGCAAAATTTTACGTGTGTGTGACATTAATGGTTTTGTTTCATAATTTGCACCTTCCGTTGGGTTACCTTTCTTTGGAATGTTGACAAATACAGATCTCTTTCAGTCAATTGGCCAAGCAGTGGTCTTCCAAATTTCCTGACATAGATGAATAAATGCTTCCAATGCTTCATCAGCTTGATAAAACATTTCAGTTGGTATTCCATCAATTCCTGGCGCCTTTTGATATCTAATCCCTTTAGTTTAAGTTGGACTTCATCCTTTAATGATAGTCGTTCTTCGTCATATGCGACCTTCCTCTTGAAATGTTTGAATGTTGACTAGTTCTTTCTGCTTCAGTGACTCTAATTAATTCCATCTTCTTTAAATGCTTCCTGCATCATTCAGTATTTTCCCATAGAAACTTCCAGTATTGTCACTTGAGCCTTGAATGTTATTTTCCTTGAGTTTTTTCAGTTGAAGATAGCCTGAGTATGTTCTTCCATCTTGGTTTCCTAACTCTGGATCTTTGCACAATTCATTCAATATTTGACTTTGTCTTCTCAAGCTGCCCTTTGATGTTTTCTGTGCAGTTCTTTTACTTGATCATTTCTTCCATTTGTGTTAGCCGCTCTACATTCAAGAGCAAATGTCAGCGTCTCTTCTGAAATCCACTTTGGCCTTTAATTTATCTCCTGTCTTTTTAATGACCTTTGTTTCCTTCTTGTATGATGTTCTTGATGTCCTCCCACAACGCATCAGGGTTTCTGTCATTAGTGTTCAGTGCATTGTGTTAATCTCGGTACTTTACGGAAACAAAATTCACAGAAACTCATATATGAGAGTTTTATATAAAGGTTAAGTGCACATCAAGAAAACATCCCAAGCCAGTGCTGCCCAAGCCCACAAGTCCAACATTATTAACCCATATGTTCAACACCAATCCACAAAGTCCTCTTCCATCTCACAGAACACACACTATGATGCAGACTGCAGGAGGAAAGCCAAATCAGTGAACATGTAAGCTTCTCAGAGCTGGTAGGGGTCTCCACATGGCTGCTCCAGCACCGAGGGCTGCATCGGGGTAGATCCATGTGACTTCTCCTTGGGGATATCTTGCAGGAAGTGAGCCTTGCAAGCTGAAGCAGGGAATTGGCTAAAGCAGCTGAACCCTGATCTGACCATCAGAAAGCAAGAGACCCGAGAACTAGAAATGGAAGGCTATCCCTCTGCCCTTCAACTAACCCCACATGTGTTCATCAGCCAGATTGGCACAATAAAGTAACTACCTCATGCATCAAATCTGTTCTTGGGATGTTCTCAAAATTTAGGTGGGGTAGTTTGGCTCATATGGATTTATTTAATTTTCTTTAATTTCAACATAAACTTACATATGAGCAACTGATGATCTGTTCCACAGTAGGCCCCTTTTAGCTGCTGATCTTGACCTCCTCCATCATCTCTTCCTACAGATAAAATCCATTTTACTTCTGTGCAGTCCATTTGAAGAAGTCCTTTTGTGTTGTTAAAGAAATGTGTCTGTGGTGAGGGATGAAGAAGTTGGTCTTGCAAAATTCTATTATGTGATCTAACTTCCTTTCTATCACCAAGACCATATTTTCAAACTACTGTTTCTTTGTCTTTGTTTTCCCATAATCTTCCCAAGCTAATGAAATACTGGTAAATTAAATGGTTAATTTAGTCATTCAAAAGTCCAGATGAAAAATCCTGCCACTTGTCAATCTTTCATGCCCCACATCCAAGCTCAAAACCTGTCCTGTTAGGTATACTTTTAGTATTTCTTCCCCTACGAACATGTTAGAACTGGCCTAGCCATTCAATCCATGTTGTTGGAATAATAACAACCAAACATCTTGTCAGAAATAAGAAGAATGAAAAACAGACCTTGATTGTTCCTGTCTTCTCTAGAGATTTTTTTTTAAGTCTATTTGGAGTCTCTCTTGCCTTTGGGAGCTTTTCCCTTGTCCATTGTCCTCGGTGGCAGCCTATAATGTTCATGACACTATGTTGCCTCATGGGGCTACCACGGGCCTAGGAGAGAGAATAACTCTAAGAATTAAGTAGCTACATTTTTCTCTCTCTTTATTTTTTTTTTTTTGGGTTAAAAAATTATAAGTTTCAAAGCAATATATGTTCTTCAATCTTTGCAATACATAATGGTTAGCTATGCTCAGCTATCACCACATGGAGTTAATCATACCTGTAAGCACTTACACCTGGGATTTGATTTTTTTAACCTCTCTCCAATTTAATTTAATGGCTGTTACATTGAGGTAATGAGAAATATGATATGGTGACAAAGGTAACACCCTTAATTAGGTTGGTGCGATTTGCCTGGCCCTGTCTCTTAGGTAACATATATTGTTGGCGTTCTCAATTCTATGAGGGAATAAATTACTGACACTTTTGGTGTTTGTTTGAGTTGCTTCTTCCATGTCACTTGGGAAAGTATCAAATAATACCATTAATATCACATGTAAGTAACATTTTGCTGGGGATAATTCAACACTGTGGCAGCAGGGTATCTAGAGGAAGCTGTCAAAAAACTGCAAGCAGGATTCAGAAGAGGGCTGGGATGAGGGATATCATTGCTGATTTCAGATAGAATATGGGTGTAGGCCGAGAAGACTAGACAGACATTTACTTGTGTTTTATTAACTATGGAAAGACCATTGATTGTGTGGAACATAACAAACTCTAGATACCTTTAAAAGAATGAGAATTCCAGAACACTTATGTAGAACCTGTACATGGATCTAGAGGCAGTTGTGTGACCAGAATGAAGGAACATTGCATGGTTTAAAATCAGGAAAAGTATGCCTCAAGCTGTATGCTGAAGGCTATGCTGAACATATACTCAGAGCAGCTGGACTACATGAAAAAGAAGGGGCCATCATCAGGATTTGACGAAGGCATCGGAACTTGAGATTTGCAAGTGATACAACCTTGCTTGCTGAAAGTGAGGAGGACTGAAGGCACTTGCTGAAGAAGGACAAAGGTTTCAACCTCAAGTGTGGATTACCGCTCTGTAAAGAACACCAAAAACCTCACACCTGGACTAATCGGTAACTCCATGATAAATGGAGAAGCTTGATGTTGTCAAGGATTTTCTCTTCCTTGGATCAACAATCAATGATCATGGAAGCAGGATAAATTTGCTACACAAGACCTCTTGAATGTGTGGATGTCACTTGAGGAGTAAGGTGCACCTGGTATTTTCAATTGCTTCATACACACACACACACACACACACACACACACATATTATACATTGAATAAGGGAGACTATAAAGGATCAATGCATTTGTTGACTAAGAATATTGAAAGTTCCATGGACTTCCAAAGGAACAAATAAATGTGCTTTGGACAAGCAGCCAGAATGCTCGTTGGCATCAAGGATGAGATTTCATCTTGGACATGTTATTAGAAGAGACCCGTCCCAGGAAAAGGACATCATGCTTGGCAAAGAAGAAAGGCAGCCAAACAGAGGAAGACCCTCAACAACAAATACAAGCACAGCTGTGAGGATGCCACACCTGGCCGTGCTTTTTCCTGTCGTACGTGGGATCACTGTGAGTCCGAAGTAACTCAAAGACACCTACCAACCACATAGGAAGAACAGGCTTGTGGGACTGAGAGACCAATGTTGACATGCTTATCAGACATCCCAGTAAAGTAATTTGTGAGACTATGCTTGAGCTATTGAGGAGATTTCTGAATGATGAGAAAAGGCCCGAGGAAGCAGAGGAAAGGCATGCAGATGGAGAAGCATTTACTGGGGCTTGCCGAGGTTTAAAATTTGGAGAGATAATAATAATTGTCAACATTACTGAAAATAGCAAACTTCCCACCCAGGTTCAACGTTCTTTATATTCATGTATATATTAATTCACTTAATGCTCAGAACAACATTATACATTAGGCGCTATGGCTATCCCATACACGAATGTAAAACGGAAACACAGGAGAGTTAAGTGATTATCTAAGGTCTTCCTGTTAAACAGGTGGGTTTTACCTTGCTGGTCTGGTCCAGATGTGGTGAGTTTTCTTACCTACTGCACGACGGTGCTCTCTTTATGAGAAAACTGTGGCTAAGCTTTCTGGTAAGGAATATCCATTAAAGTTGGAGAAAGATGGTGTGTTAGTCCAGGTAGACTAGAGAAAGAAATTCATGGACACTCATATGTGCATATAAGAAAGAGCTTTATATAAAGAGTAATTGTATATCAAGAAAACATCCCTGCCCAGTCCAGATCAAATACGTAAGTCTGCTATTAGCCCATAGGTCCAATGCCAATCTATAAATTCCTTTTCAGACTTGCTAAAAACCTGTAATGATGTCAAATGCAGCAAGATCACAGGCCAGTGGGTGGAGAGTCTTGTGGGTCCAGTGGCAGAGGAAGCATCTCAGTGCTGGCACGGGTTTCTATGTGTCTCCTCCAGCTCTAGGGCTCTAGTGTAGTTCCATGTGTCTTGTCACCAAGAAGATGAAGCAGAAAGTGTGTCTTCCACATTCAGGAAGGAAGACAGGCGTTTTCAGAATCCTGATGAGGTCATGCCCACACAGAGACCTAATTGGCTATGACCTGATTCACAGACTAGACTCCACCCCTTCACAAGTTGACAGGACATTATGTAACTGCTACACTGTGAGAAAAATTGTGTCATGGAAGCCAAAGACATACATCAGGGAAGAAGTAATGGGTGATATCAAATATTGCTGATAAGTCAACAGGTAGATTTAAATTGTGCATTAGATTATCCAGGAAGAGTTATTGGTGATCCAAAACAAGCCATTTCTCCCCGCCAACATTTGATGGAAATAAGTTTAACATGGACACAAGCAGAATGTAGATCTTGCGGCCAAGAGGACAACAATAACTCCTTAGAGTGGCTAGGAGTACTGGGAAAGGCCTTTTGAAGAGGCAGTTTGTGGTTGTCTACTGGTCTGCTCCTCACAACAAGGCAGGTCAGAGGTGAGACCAATAATGAGGAGACAGGGTCACAGTGCAAGAGTTAGGTCCTGTGTCAATGAGGAGGAGGGAATCCACTGGTGAAGTGAACAGATTGGCTTCAGATCATGGGTAGCCCTACAGGGAAGAAGGAAGAGACCATGGGCTTGATTTCAGTAAGGGAGTTGAAGTGAAAGCACCCAAACTCTTCTCAGTATTGCTCCTAAGGCAGCGGTTCTCAACCTGTGGGTCGTGACCCCAAACCTTTCACAGGGGTCGCCCGATTCATAATAGTAGCAAAATGACAGTTATGAAGTCGCAACAAAAATAATTTTATGGTTGGGGGTGGGGAGGTCACCACCACATGAGGAACTGTATTAAAGGGTCGCAGCATTAGGAAAATTGAGAACCACTGTCCTAAGGGAAGTAAGGTAGTAAGTAGTCAGGTAGTAAGGTGATTTGAGAGACAGAACGGACTTTTGAGTTACTGGATGCCATCTGCACAGTTCAGACTCAGACTGATTCCACGTGTGAAAAGCGTAATGGCTCCCGGGAGTTTTCACAGCTGTGACCTTTCAGAGAGATGACCAGGCTTGTTTTGGGGAGGAAACAAGCACCAGGAGACTGTGAAGCACCGACCTTACAACTAGGAGTCGGGTGCCGCTCTGGGACCCTTCAGAGTTTCAGAGACACCAGAAACTAGTCCTCTGCAGAGGCTGAGAGATGATGGACTAAGTGCACGTGGTAGAATGGATGGACAGTGCCTGACATTCCCTGTGGCTCATTCTCTGGGAATTTATAGTTAAATCTAATCTCTTAGAACTCCATTTCTGCACTGTATCCTTTCAAAATGCTTATTCCGTCAGTCCACTGAGCAAGTGCTTCTGGAAGCTAGACGACACAAAGAAGGACCCGGCATCAGGATTGGAGGAGGGATTATTTATAGCTCGCAATATGCATGTGACACCGCATTGCTTGCTGGAAACACGAAGGACTTGAATCACTTGCTGATGATCAAGAACTGCCACCGCCAGTCTGGGTTACAAATAAAACCCAAATCGTCACCACTCGACTAATAGACAATAGCATCATAAATGGAGAAACGCTTGAAGTTATTAAAGGTTTCATTTTACTTAGATCCACAGTTAATGCTCTTGGAAGCAGCAGTCAAGAAATCCAATGATGTATGTGTTGTGTTGGGTAAGTCTCCCACACAAAACTGCTATTGTAAAGTGCTGAAGAGCAAGTACGTCACTTGGAAGATGACCGTGCACTAGGCCCAAACCATAGTATTTTCAATCAACACATACACAAGCAACAGGGTGACCCAGAGGGATCGATGCATCTGAATCCTGATGTTGGTGAGGACTATTGAAAGTCCCGTGGATGGTCAGAAGGCCCAACAAGCCTATCTTGGAGAAAGCAAAGCCAAAATTAACCACAGAAATGAGGATAGTGAGACTCTATTTCCCATAGTTTGGACATATTATCAGAAGAGATCAGTCTCTTCTGACAATACACCACGAAAAGCACACCATGTTTTTAAAAATGGAGGGTCAGCGAAAAAGAAGAAGACTCTCAAGAAGATGGAGTGACACCATGGCTGCTACCATGGGCTCCCACAGACGACAATGGTGAGAGGAAGCACGACCACCGGTGTTGCCGTCCGTAGTGCAGCAGGTTACTCTGAGGCCGAACTGACTTGACAGCATCTAACCGCAACAATGGCTTCTGCATTATACATTTTCCCACAATCTCAGTGGCTTAACACAACACAAAGGTATCATTCTCCTAACCTGCAGGGCAGAATGCCGCAACATGGACAAGACTCTTCATGCCAACAGCGGTGTGAACCTCTCTGGAGGTAAGGGAAGATTGATCGCCTCGGTTGTCTTGTCTGCAAAATTCACTCAGCTGTAAAGATGTGGTCCTTGCTCACTTGCTGGCTGCGCATTGGTTTTCATGTCCCCTCCTAGACTGCACCACATTGCTGGCCTGTGAGCCCTTTCTCCATTTCACAGCCAGCAGCTGTGAGCAGAGACCTCCCTGTGTCCCTGCAGCTCTCTGACAGGAGCTGAGGAAACGTCTCTGCTTTAAGAACCCAACAAGACTAACCCCACCCTGATAATCCATGATAATTGTCCCATCTCTCGGTCTGTAAATTCAATCACGCGTTCCAAGTCCCTTTTTATCCCTGGGCCTAGGATGTGGACATCTTTAAGGAACCTCATCCTACCTACCCCACAATTTCAGTATGGTTGGTGGGTTTATGCCAATTCATCCACTAAGGTAGAGACGTAGGAAAGGTAAACATTTGGAATTAAACAGATGTAAGTATTTCATCAGCCCTGATTGAATGGTTGGATAAGCATTAGGTTGCAAACCTCATGGTGGGTGATTCAAACCCACCAGCTACTTTGTCAGAGAGTGAGAGAGAGAGAAAAAAAAGCTAACTACCTCTGTAAAGATTTCTAGCATTGGAAACGCAAACGGGGTTTAAATGTGTCAGAAGCAAGTAGATGACAAAGGGTTTGTTTGGGGGGTGGGTTGAGGTAAGAAGTCCTGAAGGCTCTTGGGTTAAGCTTTCGGTGCTAACTGCAAGGGGTGCAGTACAAAATCAACTGCTGCGCCCCAGCAGAGAGAGGAGACTGTCTGCTTCCCTCAAGAGTCAACATCTTAGAAGCACAAGGGCAGTTCTACTGTGTCCTATGGGTTCCTATAGTTAGAATAAGCTCCCATGCAGTGGCTTTAATTATTATTGATATGAGTATCATTATTTTAAACATCCCAGGTGGGGTGGTTAAGCACTTGGCTCTAGCTAAAAGGTCAGTGGCTAAACCCACCAGTTAATTCACAGGAAGAAAGCCCTGCCACTCAGCTCTGAGTAAAGATCCCAGCCTAGGAAACCTGGGCCATTCTGTTCTGCCACATTGGGTCAAGACAAGACGGCATGGATATGATGACGCCCAACAACAAAAAGGCAGAGGAGTTGAGAGTGTATGTAAAAGGTAGGTTTATTTTAAAATTACTGGTGGGCAAGCGGGGATAGCAAATGGAGTGAGTTTCAATAAAAAATCAAAAGGTAGGTTCAAAATTATTTATAAAGATTTGCCATAAAAGATGCTATTTTACAAGCATATGAATATAAAGACAACTTCAAGCACCGAGCTATACCTACTGTCCATGGAAGCATTCTGTTTCTGATCCAGAAGAGAAACTATTGGAATCTGTGTTTCAGTCGAGTTAGGATTTTTCATGGAATCGGTGACCTTTGTGCAAGGCACCCAGCTTAGGGGGCAAGCTACCCCAAGGGTGGACCCAAAACTTTATGACCTGACTTCACTCCCTTTCCATCTTGTGTGATCCACTGGGCATCTCCATCAGCTCACCCACCCTGAAGTCAGAGGGTAACGGGGCCCTGCAGGGACTCATTCCCATGGGTGGAGAGAGAGGAGAATGAACATCAAGGGGGAGGCAGAGAGTGTGCAAGTGTGAGATGAGACACAAGGGTGGCAGGGTGAGGAGGACCGTGAAAGAGGGAGAAGATGCATAACTGGTGGAGTCAAGTAGCGCTGGAATGAGCTGGGAAAAGTGGCCAAGGGTGTTAAATAATAGAATGCTTGAAATTGAGATGCCCCTGTACGTCATAAAATGCTGTTTGTGTTATAGACCTGTGTTAGGCTGGGTTGACTAGAGAAACAAATCCAGTGACACTCATGTATGTGCAAGAAAGGACCTTCACTTACTGTTAGTTTATAATCCAAAATGAGAAGACACAGCTATCAACATCCATTCATAATCAGAATGTGGAATGTACCGAGTAACCCTAAGTTAGGAAAATTAGAGTTGTCAAAAAGGAAATAGAATTCACACAGGCTGGTATCTTGGGCATGAGTGAGCTAAAGTGGATGGATCTTGGCCAATTGGCCTCAGACAATCATAAGCCAAAAATAATGAGTTCCAGATGAATGGTGCAGCACTCATTGTAAACAAGACCTTTCAAGATCTATCATGAATTATAATATAACCCATGATAGGCTAATATCTATATGCCAACAAGGAAAACCAAGAAATATGAATACATTTAAATTTACCAACCACTAAAGTCAATAATGAAGAAATTGAGGAATTATACTAACTTCTTCTGTCCGGAATGGATCAAACATGAAATCAAGATAGAGAAAACACAAAGCACCCGGAGTTGTTGGACTAGCAAGTGAAATATTTCAACAAACAGAAGCAGCACAGGACCCCACTCATCAGTCTTCTATGCCAAGAACTTTAAAAGACAGAGGGTTCAACCATTAGAAGAGCTCCATGTTTGTACCCAGAAAAGTGACCCAATCAAGTAAGGAAGTAATAAAACAATAGAATTAAGATCACATGGAAGCAAACATTTTACATAAGATCATTTTTAAATGGTTTCAGCAGTACATTGAGAAGGAACTGCCAGAGATCCAAGCTGAGTTCAGAAGAGAATGTGGAATAAGGGATAGCACTGCTAATGTCAGATGAAGGTTGGCTTAAAGCAGAGCATACCAGAAAGATGTTTACTCCTACTTTATTGACTGCAAAGGCATTCAACTGTGTGTATAGTAATAAACGATGTATAGCACTGAGAAGAATGGGGATTCCAGAACACTTTATTGTGCTCAGGTGGAACATGTGCATGAACCAAGGGGCAGTCGTTAGAGCAGAACAAGGGAATTCTGCATGGTTTACAATCAAGAAAGGTGTGCATCAGGGTTTTATCCTCTCACCATGCTTAATAAATTTGTTTGATGAGCAAATAATATAAGAAGTTTGATTTTATGAAGAAGGTGTATCACCAGGATTGCAGGAAGGCTGATTTACAACTTGCAAGATGCAGACAACACAATCTTTCTTGTTGAAATGTTTTTAAAAAATTGAAGCACTTCCTCATGAAAATCAAAGATTTCAGTCTTCAGTATAGATTAGAACTCAATGTAGAAAATAAAACCTCACAAGTGGCTCAACAGACAGCATAAGGACAAATGGATAAAAGATTTAAGTTATCAAAGACTTCATATTCCTTGGCTCATAATCAACAGCAATTGAAGCAGCAGTCAAGAGATCAAAGGACATATCGCCTTGGGTTAATTGGCTGCATGAGATCTCTTTAAAGTGCTAAAGAACAAAGAAGTTACTCTGAAGACTAAGGTACACCTGACACAGCGATAGAATTTTCAGCTATCAGATGCCTGTGAAAGCTGCACGTTGGCTAAAGGTGAAGAAGAACTGATGCATTTGAAGTATGATGGTGGGAAAGCACATTGCCAGTACCGTGAACTGCCAGCAGAACACACGAATCTGCCTTGACTAGAGTACAGCCAGAAGGCTCTTTAGAAGTAGGATGATGAGACTCCATCTTAGGTACGTTGGACATTTCATCAGGAGGGACCAGTCTCTAGAAAGGGACATGATTGGAAAAGAAGAAAAATTCTCTACAAGATGGATCGACACAGTGTCTGCAACACTCGGCTCAAACATCACACCTTTGCACATGGCGGAGGATACCTCAATGCTCAGTGCTGTTGTCACGGAGTCAGTAAGACTTAGAACCCCCTGGATGGCACCCAACCACAAGCCCTGCTTTTCGGTCTTCTTCTTCACATGTCTTCCATTTCTCAGAGCAGATTGGCAAGAAAAATTGCATTACGGAGCATGCTTTTTAAAAGACAAGAAGGCATTTTGAATTTGCTCCCCCCTTGACTCCAGCCAAAGAGCAAGTCCTGGTCCCCATTATAAAATCAAGAAATGGAGCACCTTACCCCTTTTCTCTCATTTTCCTTTGGAAGAAAAACAAGGCTAAAGGCACTCACAATTCGCTGTTCTCTTAGAGAAAGCAGTAATGGACTTTCAGAGACAACCTTCAGAGAACACTGAAATATTTAGCACCATAACAGCACTCTGTTTTTGTTTTTTTCCCCTACTAAAACGGTAATGTTGATAAGTGATATCCAGTTGTGTCTGGCTCATAGCAGCCCTCTGTAAGACAGAAAGAAACGCTACTGGGTTGTTGGATTCCGCACCTGTGTGTCCACCTCACTCAAAGCACTTTTGTAGACATCATCTAGGACAGCGGTTCTCAACTTTCCTGCTGCTGCCACCCTTCCACACAGTTCCTCATGTTGTGCTGACCCCCAACCATAAAATTATTTTCGTTGCTATTTCATCACTGTAATTTTGCTACTGTTATAAATTGAGTGACCTCTGTGACAGGGTTGTTCGACCCCCCCCAAAGGGATCATGACCCCCAGGTTGAGAAGAGCTGCTCTAGTACGTTGGTGGTGGTAGTGGGTGTCCATGAGCCAGTTCGGATCCTAACGGATCCGTTACAGCAGAGCTCCCCTGGCCGGGTCCTGCACCATCCTCACACCTGCCCCTTATGTTCTGGGTCCATTGTTGCAGCCACTGTGTCAATCCAGCTTGTTGTGGGTCTTCCTCTTTCACTGCTCCGCCATTTACCAAGCATGCTGCCCTTCTCTGGATAATCCTACCAAAGCATGCAAAATGACGTCTTTCCATCCTCACTTCTAAGAAACATTTAGACTATACCTCCTCAAGACAGTTTTGCTTCCCCTTCTATCCCTGTCCCCTGGGGGCGGGAGGAGCTTTGTCATCGACTTGATTTAAACTCATAACAACTCTACCTAGGGTTCCAGAGATATTAAATCTTTACAAGAACAAACAGCCTCATGTTTCTCCCAAGGAGTGGGTAGTGGCTTTCAACTGCTGACGTTGCAAGGAGCAGTCCAGCACTTGCTCTGCAGCATCCCAGAGCTCCTCTTCTGGTACTCCATGGGATTTCACACATGCCGTCATTCAAAGGCATCCACTCTTCTTCAGCATTACTTCCTAGTGTGTCCGGCTTCCACATGCCTAGGAGGGGATTGAAAGTGCCATCTCTTGGGTCACATGCGTCAGTAAGTGCTTCAAGTCCTCCTCGCTGCTTTCCGCATATAAAATTGTATCCCCTACATGCCACAGGCTGTTTATGAATCCTCTTCTAATTCGAATGCTGCATTTTTCTCACATAATCCACCTTCGGGGATCATTAGCTCAGCCTCAGATTGAATAAATAGGATGAAAGGGTATTGGTGCCCTGCTTGGTCAATGTTACAAAGCTTTTTTTTTTTTTTTAATCAGTAACAATAAATGCCGAAAAGGCATGTCTCTCGGCCAGGAGGCAGCCCACTCTGCAAGGCAACCTCCTGCCGGAAGGCATGCGGCTTTCCTGGTTCTGAGGGCCTTGCAGCCCGCTATTCGCCCTGTGCTCTTGCTGCTGCAGTGGCTGCCACTTCCTTGGTGTCACCTTTGTCTGTCTCTGGATCCAAGATGGTTGTGCACCCAGGGCCCTTGCGGTCTAAAAGATGGCGTACTGCACACCGGCACTTCTTTCTTGGAGGTCAGGAGACCCCTGACCCTGATTCTGAGATGGCTCATTTTAAATCCAGTGCGATGGTAGAACTATCAGACCCCAAGGGGGAGTTCAACACACCCTCTTGGCATGATTTTACCCAGCCATTTCCTGGGAGTTATAAGGACTTTGGTTAAAAGAGCCAGACCAAGGAATTGCCCCCCACCATAGCTCCTTAAGTGCACAGGGGACAATTTTACCAAAATCTGCTCTGGGATTCATCAACTTTATGCTTATGTCTGTTATCCTAATCCTTCCGTGGTCCATAAAGAGTTTTTCAGTTGAATGATTAGTTTCTTAACTTCTATTTGTTCTTTTATTGCTTGGGTCTTTCTGTTACAACAGCAGCATTTACAAAGCCAGACAGCGCCACTCCACTGAAACTGTGTGTTTGCAGGCTGGTGATGTCACCCTTCTGGGTCTCCATGTCTTCATCAGTAAATCAGTTGCCACAGAGCACCCTGGTGGCAACCCTTGTTCTAACAGAGGAGAACGGAGTGCTGTACGGTTTTCAGTGGCTGATTTCTTGGTGCAGATCATCAGGCCTTTCTTCTTCGGCACCTCGGGGTGGGCTTGTGCCTCCAGCATTTCAGTTAGCAGGCAAGTGTGCTAACCATTTGTGTAAATTAGCTAATACATTCAAAGTGCTTCGGTGAGTTCCTGACACACACACAACATGTTACATTTTACCTATTATCTCTTTTCTTAAAAAAAAAGAATGACATAATTTATAGCACAGAGTATCTCATGAATGCTAGGAATGTGTCCTGTATTTATGTAGTTCTATTTTCATATTTTAAATAGCCTTCTGAAATGTAATGGATTACTACTTTGACTAAAGAGGAAAAATGAAAATCCTTATTAAAACAGTTGTTAAAAATGAGATTTGGGATTTTGGTCAGCATTTTAATATTAATTTCCAGTTTTGTCACTCATTACTGCAAAATGTTATTTATTTGTATGCTTTTGCCAAGTTTATTGAAATTTTATAGCTTCACACCATATAACTGTACTGCCATTTTTACCATTGTGAATATTCTGAGAATGTGAATCTAACCCAGGCTATCATCACACTCAGATTTATAAATATCTCAGTGGACATATTAAAGGTTTGTATAAAAGGAAGTATGACATATACTTAATGAAACAGCCCAAATTTCACTTTAAAAGCCATAGTTTATGATTTGAACATTTATCCTTCCACCTTTGTGATGCTTGGTCTTTTATCTCCTGAGCTTGCTTGATAGGCTATTTTTAACCTCTGGTCATTTTCAAAAGAATTGATGTGATAGGAATGTAAAATTCATCTTAAGGGGGTCTAGTATCCAAATAGCACAGAAAAGAACTCCAAAAGGCAGGCTGAAAAGAAAAACAAAATCGAACTAGCATTTTCCCCACTTACCTGCCCGGACCTGAGAGGGCGGCGTCAATTCAGACCATTGTGTAAATGGTCAGACCTTTCTCTCCACATTGCCCAATGGCCCCATTTTTCTTCCCACTGCCGAAATCACTGCTTACACGACCTCTCCCTGCCGACTGCGAGGGAGGTTATCCAGCTGCTCTTTAAACTCAAGGCACAGGAGCAAGTGGAGCCTTTCTGGGTCTCTTCTGCGTGTGTCAATTACCTTGGCAGTGAGAGTAGATTGAAGAGGGGAGGTGCTGACTACTCACTGGGGCTTGCGAAGCCTGGGTGGGAAATTGCCCCTCTGAGTCATGAACAACCAGGGCCTTCTCCGTCCCCCAGGGAGCGGGCTAAAAGTCTCTATGACTCACTGAAACCAGAGAGCCTTCCAGAGGTGAGAATTTGCCAAGGGAACAATAACCTGCCCTTGGTTTCCCAGTTCTCGCTTGGAAGAGTCCTGGAGTATAAGCCGCCCAACTACCACTGAGTTGATTTTCTGTCTGGGGGGTTCTCGCTTGACTTCTTTGAGGCAGGTTTTGTGCTACCATTGTCTTTCCATAGACAGCGGCTCCTTTTCTCAGGTCTCTTTTAATGCCGTAACTTTTAGCTTTCATCAAAATCAATATCACTTTCACTTCGAAAATATTCCCTGGAAAAGTTCCATTTCCATGCTTGCATTAAGTATTCCTATTTACTTATGGAGCGCTCTCTAAAGGCCTAGGGAATTAGATAGCGATCATAGGTATGCGTTGAATTCTTTTTTAAATCTTTTTTTTTAATTTAAATCATTTTATTGCGGGCTCATACAATTCTTATCACAATCCATCCATCCATCCAAGTGTCAAGCACATATGTACATTTGTTGCCATCATCATTCTCACACAGATAAGAAGATACCTACACGTCTAGCTTTTATCTGAGTTGACTATCTAGAGAGTGGAATGCCTTCCTTGTGATGTGCATGTTCTCTTACATCATTGGAATACGTTTGCTCCTGAAGGTGCAGGTAAAAGAAAGTCTTTAGAATGAAGCTGCTGGTGTCAAGGATTACACATTGGGCTGCTAACCACAAGCTCAACAGTCAGAAACCGCCACCCTCTCCATGGGAGATAAAGCAGGCTTTCTACTCATCCAAAGTTTTTAAATCCTCAGAAACACAGCCTGTCCTACAGGGTCCCAGTGAGTCAGAATTGCCTCGACAGCAGTGAGTTGTCTGTTCTGTTTGGTGGTAAGGCGACAGTGTTCAATTTGAAGGCTATTTACTCAGTCTGTGGGACACTGTGTTTGTATTGCATGCCCATCTGAGATTTACCCAGAAAACCTGAGATTGGAAAAGACGAATAACTTTCTCGGTTTCTTCAATTTATAGAGCTTGCAAGTTGCATCCATTATACCCTCAATGAGAGCATCTGATCTCAAATACCACAGTCTTTATTCAATTACAAGCTACCTCTCTGTCACTTTAATTATAACATAGTTCTATAATGAACTATACCACTGAACATTTTGCTTATTATATTATTGTTTATAAGGTCTACTTACAGGAGGAGGCTTCAGAAAGTTTGTGGGAAAATTCCATTACCTTTTTATTTCATTTAACCGCGAACGTTTTAAAGCCCCTTTCTAGACATCGGACTCATCTGAGCACAAGTTGGGGCCCCTTTAGAAGAATCATCTCATTTTGATTGTAGTGAATTGCTAATTGTATAGATTCATGAAGGATGGAGTCTTCATAGCCAACAACAAGAGAAATGATTTTTCTGGACTGGTCATTACATTAAAATAGCAATCCTGGTTAAGCTAAAGAGGGTGTCACCCTGAATTGAAGCATAGTGAACAGAACTGTGATTGCTGGGCATGAGATGGCCTGTCTGTGTTTCAAGATGGAAGATTCCTAGAATTTCTGAGAAGGTAAGCTCTTACTCCAAAGAGTCCTGCTTCAAGACAGAAGCAGACAGGCTATCTTCCTGCTATGTCATCTGTATGGTGGGCAGTGTGCTTAGTTTAGCTTGCCCTCCCACCTGATCCTAATAGGCCTCGCTGAGTTGCTAAGATTCGCCTCCTTTAGTTAGGGAAGGCTGAGGTCCCAGGAGTGATGCTGTGTGTCGCTCTAATGCTCCTGCTATTTCTACAGCAGATAAGGCTTCAGAGAGCAGCCGTGAGTGGCAGAGATTAACGATGCCTTTGAGGAACAGAGAAGAAACTGCACGTCATATGGAAGAGCTAGCACCAAAGATTTTTTAAGAAGCTATTAGAGACAGAGGAGGAGTGTTAAAAAGTTTATCACGGGTGATACCGATCTGCAAATACAGTGTCTACAATGTCCTAATAGGAAGTCAGCCCTCGGGGTGCGTGGGGCTCCTAGATAGGCGCATCCCCATCTATCATTCTCAGCTGGTGTTTTCCATTCAAATGGATCAGGCATGCCCTGCTTCCTAATTGACAACCAACTTCCCTTCAGTCAGGTTCACATGCATCTGCTGTACTATAGCATGCCCTGTTATGGAAAAACAAACCATTACAAAACAAAACAAAAATACCCTCTGGATTAAAATAAAAGCCCCAATACACTTGTCAACCCACTGCTGGTTTCACAAATTTGGAATATTCTGGGCAAAGAACAAAGGTGAAATCTGGACAACTCCATGGCACAGAATGTCATTCCCTTTTCTCATTCTTATAAGATGTCGGTCAGTCCTACATACTAAGGAGTATCCTGATGGATAATCACTCTGAACTGCAACGATATGTTTTAAAATGGAATGTTTCCATTCAGTAGCGTATGACCAAGCAACAGAGCAACAGAATAAGCAAAAACCTTAATCTTGGTCACAGAACAGTGATGTTATTCACTGAAAGCAATAGAGGCATTACAGCTCCCTGTACGTCTGAGGATGGGGTTTGTGAGAAGGTGGGCAGTGGGACAAGCCATGACATTGACCCCACCAAAGGCATCATCCCAAGCATGAGCCCTACTGGCCCAGCAGTCAAGTGCTCAGTTTCTAACCAAAAAGCCAGGGTTTATCTGAGAAACGTTATGTGAGGAAAGCCCTGGCCACCCGCTCTCATAAGTAATCCAGCCTAGGGAATCAGTGTAGCTGTTCCCTATGGCATGTGGCTATTCTGTGCCTGAATTGACTGCTCAGTACAAGATAACAACAGAAAGTAGATCATTAATTCTAGGAAACCCTAATAGAGAAACAAAATGGGATGTCAAAAAGTATTGCTACAAAAGCATAAAAACTTTTATGAAACCGAAACATCAGAATGTGAAGCTATTGTTTCTAGACAATCCCTCCATCTACATCTATCCACTTCTGAAGGTGGTCTTTACTAAGACGTCTGTGCCCTTTGACAGACACCATATCAAACGGCACTTTGGGGCTTCTCCAGGGACCTGATTTGCCTTTTTCTGACAAGTTCTTTGAACTTTGGGACCCCAAAACGTCTGAAGGGGCAAGATCAGGGCATACGGACTGTGGGTTAGGATTTCCCGATGAGATTCTTGGAGGGTGTCCTTTGCTACATTTGATGAATGATTACATTCATAGTCATCATGGTCACCAATTACTCACCACATTTTTCCTGCCCGTTTCCTTGCCAATGCAATAATCAATTTTCTAAAAACCTTTTCCTAATTACCCACCTCCCGATGATTGTCCTGCATCCTTCAAGAAAATCCATCAAGGTAACACCTTGGGAATCCCCAGAGCTGTCCCTGACATCTTCTGAGATGACCTCTCTGCCTTGACTTGAACTGGCAGAGCACAGCCCCTTGGTAGGCCCTGTTTTGATGGGACTTTTCCTATTTAAGTCATACTAAGGAGAATAAGACAAATGTATTACTGAGAGGACTTGTCTACACCCATCCATGGGCTGCAGAGACACATTTGCAAGTATTTTGTTCAAAATAAATGTTTGCATGTGTGTGTTAGTCTGAGTTGACTAGAGAAACAAATCTAGGACACTCATATGTGTATAAGAAAGAACTTTATAGACAAGAGCAATTGAATATTGAGAAAACATCCCAGTCCAGTTCAGATCAAGTACATAGGTTCGATATTAGCTCATATGCCTGATACCAATCTATAAAGTCCTCTTCAGACTTACCAGACACATGCAATGATGCTGAATACAGGAAGATCACAGACAAGTGGGTGGAAAGTGGAAGCATTTCAGTACTGGGGTGAGTCTAACGTGGCTCCTCCAGCTCCAGGACTCTAGTGTAGGTCCATGTGTTTTGTCAACAGGAATGTCTCACAGGGAGAGTGTGTGTCTCCCGCCCCCAGCAAGCTATTTATCTCCTTAGCTCCTCCAAATGAGGTCATCAAGCTGTGACCTGATTGATGGGCTAAAGTCCACCCCTTGACGCTAAGTCTCACATTGACACCATATTATGTAACTACCACAAGGTATAAAGTAGAACTCTAGGAGCAATAGTTTTGGATTTACCCTGGTATACTTTGTTATGCTGGGCTATCTAGAGAAATAAAGCCAGTGACACTGATAGACATAGAAGAAAGGACTTTATATCAAGAAGAAATTGTATATCAAGAAGGTGTCCCAGGCTCATCCAACTCAAGTCCTTGGCTCTGATGCTCACCAGAGCCCTCTTCAGACTCACACAGCTGCAGGCTGATGACACGAAAAGGTGAAGTGAGGTGTGGGGAGATCACAGGCTGGTGTGTGCAGAGTCTCATAGATCCAAGGTCGGTGGGAACATGGCAGGGTGCCAATAGCTTCCAGGTTGGCTCTCAGGGTCAGCAGCCCACATGGGGTGCCCTTTGAGGCAAACATGAATCCCAGCAAGCAGATATGAAACTGAGAACACGGAAAAGAATATACAAGGGAGTACCCAATAAAAAACGGATTTAAATTTTTTTACGAAACAACCTTATCACCTTCAAAGTACTTCCCATTACACTTAATATGTTGGTTAAATCTGTGATTCCGTTCTTGGAAGCATGTTTCCAACTCATCTCTTTGGATGGATGGCAGCACCTTCCTTGTTATTTTCTTCATCTCTTCTACAACTTAAATCACTGTCTTTTCATGTCCCTATTAATTCTGGAAAACAAGAAGTCACAAGGTCAGGTGATTAAGGTGTATAGGACAAGAAAGGCATGCTGTTTTTTGCCCAAAGGTGGCCCACTGAGATGGCTGTGTGAGCAGGTGCGTTGTCATAGTGGCAAAACCAGTCCTCCATCTGCCACAAATCAGGCTTTTTTTTTTTCTTTCTTCTAATCATTTTATTAGGGACTCACACAACTCTTATCACAATCCACACATACATCAATTGTGTAAAGCGCATTTGTACATTCATTGCCC
>NW_022111300.1:54184515-54186103 GCF_000313985.2 Echinops telfairi
TCATCTGCTCCTGTGTGCTCTGATCAGATATATCCTTCTCCCAGAGCTGTGGATTCAGTGGCATCCTTTGAAATAACTTCTTCTCGGGGGAGGGGCAGGCATCCACTTAGTATTTGGAACTGGGGCCACCCCCCCACCCCCCGCCAGACCTCTCCACTGGTTCCCTACTCTGAGCCGGCATTTTGTAGTCACATTTTTTTGTCACACACTGTTACTCGATCTTTTCAGAACATCTAAATAGAAAGCTTGATTAACAATATGACCTAGAGGAATGAACTCCAAATGCACTATCACCTCAAACCAAAAAACAAATGAGCATCATCTTGATCTTTGATTTCACTTGATAAGATTTTGGGGGCCGAGGTGACAATGGCATCTTCCACTGGCTTGAATGATATTTGCTTTCAGGGTAGCACCATGTCAAGTCATGGTGGGGGTGGGAGGGTAGAAATGGGTGTCTATTTGGAGTTGTTCTTTCAAAGCATGACATGTTTCCACCCAAATCTCCTTTTCCTGGTCAGTCAGAACCTGAGGCACAGATTTAGCAGTGACCCTTCTCATCCCCAAATCTTCCAATAAAATTTGCTGAACTGAGCTCCAAGATAGTCCAGATAACTTTCCTATTTCTTCAATGGCCTGTTTTCAGTCTTTGAGTACAAGTGCACACATTTTGTCAACAGGTTCATCCATTCGGGAAGTTGACTGACGTCCAGAACAAATTTTGTAATCAATCAACTTTTCACCTTTTTAAAAACGATAAAACCACTCCTACACGTGAGTTTTCCCCATAGCTCTGCCCTTGTAAGCTGTGTTCAACATCACAACAGTTTTCCTGGGCAGGAAACAACATTTCCTAGTCACATGCTATTCTCTTAAATCGGCCATCACAGAAAAGGTGGTTCAATTGAAACTGCTTTTATGAAAAAAGTCACTGTGACCAGAGAGAACCTTCCCAGTGGAGGTCACTGGGTACACAAATTCAGAGTGAGTGGAGTGAGCTTGATACCCACCTAGTGGGAAATAGGCACACTACAAAAGCTCTGCCCTGTGGAGAGTTTTCAGGGTTGTTTTTGTTTCTGAGGCGGGAGTACCCCCCAGACGTGGACATATTCTCTATACTCATATTTAAGAGTCTGGGGGGCAGACTCTGGTAGAGGGGTCCTTCAAGCTCAGGAGTTGGAGATGTATCCCAGCCACATTCTCCTAACTAAAAAGTTACTCCCCACAATGCCGGCCACCCCTGCCCCAGTAATAATGCCAATTTTAAGATGCTGCTTGGGAGCACATAGTTGCTACTATAAGTTTGAAGGTTAACTGCTGGAAGCTATCTGCCTGAGGGTTGTCGGCCATCTGCTTTCAAAGCAATCAGACCACCCCAGCCTAAGTATGGCCCACTCCCTCCCTTCTAACAAGGATCATACATTCTTTCCTTTGAGAAGAGCTCAGGGACACTTAAAGTCAAGCCAGTTCAGAGATCACCACGGTTAAGCCGCCATCTGGACTCTAGAACCTGCCCATCTTGTTAAGCATGGACCTTCCTATCATGTGTATGCTCCAGGTGTGTCCTCTTCCTGTTACATGTATGCCT
>NW_022111300.1:54187022-54188444 GCF_000313985.2 Echinops telfairi
CAGAAGATCTCTTTAATGTGTTAAAAAGTCCAGATAAAACTTTGAAGAGTCAGGTGCACTTGACCCAAACCATCATCTTTTCAGTCACCTCGTGTACATGCAAAGCTGGATAATGATTAAGGAAGATCAAAACAGAACGGGTGCCTTTGGGTTCTGGTGTTGGAGAATGCTATGGTGTGTCCTGTGGACTGCTCAAAGATTGAGAAGGGCTGTTGAAGGAGTATAGTCAGAAAACTTCTTAGAGGCGAGGGTGGCTTGACTTTCTCTCATGAATTTGGCCATGTGATCAGGAAGGACTTTTCCATAGAGAAGGACATCATACCTGCTAAAGTCATTGTTGTTGTGGTTGTTAGATCATCTAGTCCTTTCCATGCCATAGTGGCCCTGTGCATACCAGAAGGAAACTTTGCCTGGTCCTGTGCTGTCCTCACATGTGTCCCTCTATTTGAGCCCATTGGGGCCTTCCTCTCTTTCTTTGTCCCTCCACTTTACCAAGTATGATGTCCTTCTCCAGGGACTAGTCTCTCCTGACAACATGTCCAAAGTATCTACGATGGAGTTTCACCATGCTTGCCTCTAAGTAACATGCTGGCCGTACTTTTTCTTAGGCAGATTTATTTGTCCCTTTAGCAGTTGATGGTACTTCCAATATTCTTCACCAGCACCATAATTCATATGTATTAATTCTTCTTTGATAAAGTAGAGGGTCACCAAAAGAGGGAGCTCCACAATGAAAGACTGATATGCCGCAACAATGGGCTTAAACGCTGGAACAATGGTGAGGATGCTCTAGGACTGGTTAGATTCTCATTCTGTTGTACACAGAGTTGCTATGAGTCAGAAGCAACCCAACAACACTAAACAATAACCACAATGTTGTCAGAAGTAGGACCACCAGACCTTTCTTCTTTGTCTTTGTCTGGAAGCTTGGCTGAAGCCTGTTCACCACAGATGATCTTGGTGGTACTGGAAATGCTGATGGTTTAGCTTCTAGCAGCAGAGAAACCCCCGAGCCACCACTGCAATAAGCTGTCAGATGAGTGGTGGGTACATAGAGTAAGCAAAACAAACTCATTGCTGTCCAGTAGATTCCCACAAGACTGTACATCCGTCAAGTCTCATATCTTTCTTGAGTACCCATATTAGGAAAAATGAAATTTCATTTTCCACTCAAAGCAACAAAGTTTTCTAGAAGAAATAGCAGACCCTAGTCTGAAACTGGAAATGGGGGTGGAATAGGGTGTGATTGATCACAATGAAGTTTTTACAGCCTCTAGGGACATAATACAGAAGGGTCACTTTGCGCCAACTCCTGCTGGTCAGAGATGGGACATTGCAAACACCAGCAAGAATGATGACTTCTTGAAAAGTGTATTTGTTTATTTAATTTTGATTTATTAATATATCTCAACCAAGACAGAT
>NW_022111300.1:54189539-54191187 GCF_000313985.2 Echinops telfairi
TTACTGCCTCACTGTGCATGATGAAAAGCATTGAAGTTGTTGAGATAATAAGGAATTCCTACATTAAAGACCTGGCAACTGACTTCTGGAAACAAATTATTGTAGAAGAGAGTGGAAGTTAGTGGTTCTGGAAATGGTTGTAGACTCCAAGCCTATCTTGCTGTTATGAATTTACATCTGAAAGTATGTCTGTCTCTGGCCAGCCTTAATATGGCAAGTCCACTTCCACTTGACTTAAAGTGATCGCAAAGAGGACTCCCTGACATGAAGTAGCTACAGCATTGTTTAATCAAATCGCAAACCAGCTTCTTACTAAGAGAGCAGAAATGAAAACGGTCTGGGATATGGAGATAAAACGACTGAGTGAGACAGGCTCACATGCAGGTACTAGCGGATGGATGCTCCTTGCCTGGGAAGGTCAGAGTTAGAGTTTATTTCTGAGAGAAGGCCCTAAGAATCTTGCCACGTCCCACTTAGTCGTCTTGCCATCTAGTACTTAGGAGGGTTCATGACAGAGAGAGAGTTTGCCACAGACAGACTTGAGTAGGAACTGTGAGCTGAGTCTCCACTATCATCTATGGGCCTTGCACGGAGTCTTGCCGGTTGTGCGACAGACTACCAAGAGGATGTCCTGTGGGTCAGGGGACATTTTACTTTGCACCGCAGTGTTTTCTCTCCCTCTGCTCACCCAAGTTCACTTTCTTTTCATCTCAGGACTTCCTAATAGGGCTGGCCCCATGGGTCTAGGTGTGGACTGTCCATGAAAGTGCAATGGTTTTATCCAACCAACTGCTCCCCCAGAGGAAAGCAAGGCCGTCTGGGCCCGAAAATATTTCCAATGTCAAAAACCCTCTAAGTTGGATTGCAGTGGGTCTGATTTCATAGGTGAAATTTTAACTGAGAACATGACAAATTTCTGTCTATTAGGACACACAAAAATAAATACGAGCTTTTGAGCTTCTACTGAATGTAAGTTCTTTATAAATAAGGATAGCCATTGAAAACTTGAATATATATGCATGTATATTCCATTTCCTAATTGGAAACATCCTTTGCTACTGGGTACTAAATGTTCTTGCCTTTAGCAGAAATCCATATACGGTCTCTAGCCATCATTCCAAACGCCCGATCTCCCTAGACTCTTATAAAAATGATAAAAACTATGAAAAAGAAACGCCCTTTACCAAAAGGAAAAGCTTCTAAATACCAGGCATTCTTACACCAAGGGGAGAGAAAGTTGCTGCTGCTTTTGTTTCCGCAAGTTGCACTGCTCCGTAAACCGTGCCCACGGAGCGGTCCTGCCCCGTCTCCCTCTCCCAGAAGATGAAAAGCCACTAGGCACTTTGGGGCGGGGAGGACGCGAACTCACGCAGTCATCCAGCCCCAGGGGCTCAGGCAGCCTGGGAGGCTAGGGCTTGGCCGCCAGGCCCGTGCGGGCCTGGCTGCCTGGGATTGGACACATGCGCACGGTTGGTCTCTTTGTGTGCGCCCGGCAGGGCTCGGCTCCGATGCCAGTTCCTAACGGGGCAGATCCGAGAGCAGCCGCCCTCCTGCGAATAAACTGCGCCGTGCCCACTGAAATAAAGGCTCTCCTCCGCCCAGCTCTGCCCTCGGCCTCTGCCCCGGGGTCTGGGAGCGCAGAGGGCCC
>NW_022111300.1:54191975-54211993 GCF_000313985.2 Echinops telfairi
CGGTGGGGGAGGGGTCTCCGGGGACCGGGTTGGGGGTGCTGCACCTGCCTGGGGGTTCTGGGTACTGGATGGGGGCGCCGCTCTGGCTGGAAGATCCAGGAATAGGATGCGGGGGGTCAGGGGATAGGGATTGGGTACAGTTGGTTCTTGGGGCTTCGGGTTTGGGCGGGGGCGCCCCCTCCTCCTTTTGGGCTCTTGGGCCTGGCAGGGTCACAGCGAGTGGCTAGGTCTCTTCCAGGCGCCGGCTGCTCTGGACTTGGACTAGGAAGTCCAAGGGACAAGGCGAATTGGCAATGCCAGACGGAATGTGCCTGGGGGATTTACACCGGTCTCTTCCGGAAAGTGGGTGCCTGCTGTGGAGGTGCTGCAAGGGCAGCGAGCGGATGCAAGCTGGGGCGTCTTAGAAGCACCATTTCTCCTAGAGGCTTCACTCATTGGCGGTCCTCCTGGCATCCCACTTCCGCACCAGCGGTGAAGAAAGACTTCCTTGTGCCCTGAGCCTTGCCCACTGGCGGGCCCCTTGCAATGAGTGTGTGCGGCACCCATGTGCACGCAGGTGTGCACCTGCAGGTGTGCTCGCGGACGCACCGAGGACGCGGCACAAAGTTTCTGGAACCCTCAGTGTCCAGCCTTTTTGAGAGTGGGTGGGCCTGACCATGTCCGAAGCAGTGGCCATCCAGGGTTCTAAACTTGTCTAGTGAGCAGACTGGGAAGTAAAAAGGAGCTAAGAAGGTCCCTGACAACCTGAGTGTGTAATGGAAGAGGATGGCCAGGCGGTGGAGCCCCGGGAGCACCTGGTCTCTCAGGTGGGCACCTGAGACCCACTGGCCAAACTGAACCTGTAAGCAGAAAGGGAGTTCTCTATGGGAGCAGGAGGTGGAGGTGGTGTGTGTGTGTGTGTGTGTTTCCCTGGAGTCCTAGCTGTCACTGAGCTATGTCCTCCGAGTTCTCCCTTCTGTGAAGCTCAGGAACCCTGGAGCAAGGGACCCGCTCCCCTGAGGAAAGAGTGGACAGCCCCACTTGGAGAGATGAGGGCAAGGAAAGGGAATGTTGTCATGTTTCTATAGAAGGAAAGAGGGAAGGCCCCCATGCCCCAGAAGTGGCTACATTCTAAGTTGTGATTCCAGGGTATAAAAGGGGGGTCTGCAGACTTGGTTTGTCAGCAGCTACCATTAGTTTTTCCTTTGAGGGATCAAGGAACATCCTTGAACTTCGCCCATGAAGGATGTGGCTGCAAGAGCTGGAAAGGGAGCTAGTTCACAGCCTATAACCCTTGTGCCCTGTGCATCCTTCCAGGACAGGAGAGGCATCAGGGCTTTGCTCAGGGAGATCCGAAAGTGCCAGGTTTGCATTAGGAGAGGAAGGACCACGTGCAGCGCTGCCCTTTCCCACACGCTCTTGTGCTGGGACACAGTGCTCAAAATTGTCACCCAGACAGTGGTCAGCCAGGGAAGGGGTGCAGCTCCGGATCACAGGCTAGACTCCTCAGCACGACTTGCCCTTTGGCAAACCTTGCACAGCGCAGGGCGCTTGCCCTCCTTTAGGCCTTCTGTCTCCTTGAAACCCCAGCTGCATCTGATGCCTCTGAGGTTAATAAGCTAATGGGTGATTTACGCGAGGAGGAGGTATGTGCATGTGTGTGTGTGTGCGCGTGCGCGGCTGGCGCCTGCTTGCTTCCATAAGAAAACAACAACCCTGTGCCTGGAAATGAGACGCAGACAGTCAACCTGCGAACCTCGGTCCTACCCTCTCAGTCGGGGAATGGGGGATGGGTTGGAGTGGTGGTGGTGGTGGTGATGGTGTCACTTGGATGCCTCCCCTGCGTTAGCTTTCCAGGATTTGATCAAATAGAAGAAGCCAAATATGAAGACTAATTAGGAGTGAGAAGGCATTGAGCGTGTCTTGGGTAACCTTGGCATTGAGCGCCTTTGAAATGTCATTTTCAGAGCATCGTTTCTGCTGCAATGGGAAACAATGTGTCTACACTTGCGATGAGGTTTTTTCTAGATTCCATGTGCAGGGCTACACCGTTTACAGGGCAGTTTCCACAGGAATGGGCAAAGCTTGCTTTTGTGCTGATCAATGGCTTTTGTCTGTGGCTTTTTTCCCACTCCAGAAAGGGCAAATTGTAAGAGCGATTTTGAAACATGTGTGCTGTGCTTTGATAGAGAGTCAGCATAGTAGATTCACCTTGACTGTTGTGGGGAAGATAATGTGTTAAAGAACAACCACAACCAACTTTGGACACTCTCTTGTTTGGAATATTCAACTCTCCAGAAGAGGGTGAATTTAAATGGCCAAAGGTCGAGGGAATGCTCCTGTGGATTCAGATGCTGAATGGCTCCCTTAACACAGTGCACATATACACTAGCACTGCTTTTTGTAAAAGTATGTGCCTTTAGAAAAAAATAAAATATACTCATACCCCAAACTCATCGGACGATGTACCTAAACATAATTTATTGTTTTAGTAATTATTTCATATCCTTAAAAATGCATGGGCTCAAAACTATGAACTTTCCCAAATGTTATTTTTGATCCCAACAGTCGATGAGACTTTCAGGTTTATGTCTCAAATGAAATAAACCAAAACTGATTTTTATATATGTGTTGCTGTTAGAGTGATGGTGGGCAGAATTGACTGGTGGGCCATTGATGGTGGGCCATTGACTTTGCAAAGTGTTGGGGGTGGATGGGGACGGGGAGTAAAGAGGCCTGGAGGTCAGGAGGCCAGGCTCCTTGCCTTGGGGATCATGAGGATGAAGCATCCCTAGGGGCCTTTTTTCATCACTAACCAGTGTGTAGTGTGATGTTGTGTCAGGGCCAAGTTCAAACCAATCCTGTTCATCAGGATCCACCAAACCAAATCCCATCGACACCCACTCATAATGAAAGTGTTGGGTCAGCCCACCCCCGGTTGGAGTGTTTCTAAGGTAAATGGTCAGACAGGGCTTTGGCCACACATTTTATGAGAGAGTCTGTTGAGTGTTGTCCATAAGCCAACCTTTTAGGGACGTTAACTGTTAAAAAAAATTATGAATGAAAGTGGACAAACCTGTTGCCCCATATAGGGTTTCCAAGATTGTAATCTTTTCAGAGCAGATTCCCATACCTGTCTCCCACCTACTTTGGGGTTAGCAGCTGGGAACTTAAGTAATGCACCACCAGGGCCCCACGAAGAAGCCTTATTGTGTTAAAGAATATCAGCTTTGCATTTGTCTTGGATCGGTGATCAGCTTTCTTCCCCTTTACGGATTTTCCTGGTCTTTATATACTTAGAAAATCATTAATCCCCAAAAAGGCACTCCTATAGGATTGGTTCTGCTTCACCCAAGGCACTCAGTCTTTCTGGAAGCAGATAGCCTCAGCTTTCTCCCATGGAGTAGATGGTGGGATTGAACTGCTGACCCACGAGTTAGCAGTCCAACGTTTAAGGGACTACATCACTAGGCTCCTTTCTTTGCACAATCATTACAGTTCTGGAAGTGACTCGATGGCTGTGGGTTTGGTTCAGAAAGCATTGAAAATAAAATGACATGTCTCCCACAGAGACTCGTTTCTTTAGATTCTGTTTTCATTTTGTCCCAGCATAATGCATCACATCACTGTTTCTATCAAAGACTTGTTTGCCTTTTGCAGAGGTTAAAGTAATTTTGTTCTGTATATAATCGTGGAGTTCCTCTGGTCATTTTGCCTATCGCGTGGTGGTTATTATAGGTCACATGGTACCTTGCTTCCTAGCGTCTTAGAGAAAGGGGTACTTGGAAACGCTCTTCAAAATAAAGCAAAACAAAAGCATGCTGATTGGCATTGTTATTGTGTAGGCCTCCGGCCTCTTGCCTTCTGATTGGTTATAATTAGAGATCAACACAGGAGATGCATAATATCCAACCTATTCTTGGTTCCTAGTCAAGTTCAGGGCTCAGTTATTGAACCTATTAATAGTATTATGCATGGCACACTGGCTATGTAAATGTAGTAATGGAGACACCACCCACACCCTCCTCGCCATCCCCATCATCAATATAATGGTGCAAATTCCACATGCTCTTTCAGTGAGTTCGGCTGCTGATGGATAGATAGGTTGGCAACTCGAAGGTATCCAGCAATTCAGCAGGGTTCCCTTAAAGGTGCTGCCCCCTTAAAGATCAGAAAACCTCATGGGGCAGTTCCACTCTGCCACAGAATCCTCGTGGGTCAGAAACCGACCCCAGGCACCCAACAACAGTAGCAACAACAATGATGGAATTAAACACTACACTCAGCCAGGGCCTCATTATTTTCAGAGAGTTGAATTCAAAGGCATCACAGGGAAAAGTCCCAGGCACAGGTTTCTTAATGTTTCTCACTCAAATTCAGGTTTGGTGAGGTTTGGGTATGGGTGGGTGTCTAGAGAATGTCCCACAATAGAGGGACTAAGGTAGACTGCTGTAAGTCCAAAGGGATTGGTGCCGGGGTTGCAGTTCATAGAGGCATGGCGTTAGTCCAAACTAAACCTTCTGGAACGTGGCTCTGTAGGCAGGTAGGTCAGTGGGTGGCTGCAGACAACTTGTGCCACTCTTGCACACTTGTCCTTGTCTCCTGAAGTTGCTTCACAAAAAAAAAGAGAGAAAAGGTCTAATCAAACAGTGGCTTCCAAGGGCAGCTGGTGGCCAGTTACATTCCAGCAAGGGTGCTTGTGGTGCTTTGTGTGGCATTCCAGAAGGATCATCTTGATAGGCGTTTCTTGACAGGCAGGAAACAATCAGCTGGGCTGGTGAGGAAGATGTGCTAGAAATTGAACAGCCAGAAAAGTCACTCCAAGGATGTTTGTTCTTCCACCTCAGTGCTCCTTCTTGTTGAATGATGGATGCTATGATTTTGTAGCAGTGATTCTCTCCATATATGTAAACATATGATAAAAATTGTATGTATATAAATATATACACGTATGCAGACACACATGAGGACTTAACAAATTTTTGTAGAACAATTCTGTCTTTTAAATCCATTTTTTCATGAACTTTTTAAAGCCCCTTCATACATATATATACACATTAATGTGGTTTACTTTATTTGCACATTCAATAAACGATTATGGAATACCTAATGTTCATCAGGCAAGTGCACTAGTGTGTGTGTGGGTGTGTGAGTATTCCTGCCTGTGTTGTGTTAGGCAGGGTTAGTAACACTAAGTAATTCCTAAAGCATAGTACGTTGGCCTATACTAGACATGGGAGTCCCAACTTTGCCAGGGGGAACAAGGATACGAAAAGGGCTAACACCAATATTGGATGATCTTTCTGGATTTCCCCTTAAGCAGATTCTTCATTTGTCTGGCTGCTTCATTGGGGATACATCTATCTCTTGGCCTTTTCTTCCCCCTGGGTTTCAACCCTGGGACACCTCTATTTCTGGCACGATTGTTGAATTGATCAATGATAGTAGCATAATACATGTGAGGAACTCTTAAATCTGGGTAAGGCAGTAGGGTCCATATTGCAATTTTCTCTTGATAGATATGCAGATGACTGTTGGTAAGGTGAGTCTTGAGAGATGGCATTCCTTTTCTCAGGAAAGATTATATTCAGGTTTTGGGGAAATCATTCAAAGACATGGAGGTGTTTAGAATGAATGCATTGCGATATGGCAGGTAGACACATGATTATCAAATATCTTCTTCTGCACATTACTTCCAACTTTCCATAAATGTCTTTCAAATGGGCAGTGCAATGGTTAATATTTTCAGAAAGCATAAATAATTGTTGATGTTAAGTGCCCTGGGGCGTGTTTGAACTTGCAAGGACGTTGTGCACAACAGAACAAGACACTGCCCGCTCTGGCCCTGGCCTTATCATTGGGATGTTTGAGTCCACGGTCGCAGCCACTGTGTCAATCCATCTCTGGCGGTCCACTGCTCTTTGGCAGCCCCTCTACTTTACCAAGCATGGTGTTCTTTCTCAGGGGCTGGTCTATCCTGACAACATGTCCAAGGAAGGGGAGAGGAAGTCTGCCATCCTTGCCTATAAGTGGAAATACAAAAGAGGAAAATAGAAATAGTTCAGAGTCTGGGTCATTGCCATTGGTACGGTCTTGTTCAAGCCATTGGGCAAGTAATGACGGACCGTGTTGGGATAAGAATATATTGAGTAGGACATGTAAGCATCACATTGTTGGACTTTTATGTTGTTTCCACCAAGAGAATATTTCAGAGGATTTTACACCATCGTGTGTGCACCAAGATCTTTGCAAGGGCTCTCACTTCTTTTATCTTATTGACTAGATCTCATTCGTTCATTGAAAAAACAGCATGCATTTTATTACTACATGATGAGCAAACTTTTATTTCGGAAATTATATATAGGAATATGTATCCAAGCAAAAGGAAAGTCACCTATGTTCCCACCACCTGTAGAGCATCTCTAGATTTCCTACATTTTGAAGTGAGGATTTTAGGAAAAAGGCACTTCTGTTGAATGAGACAAACAAATTAAAGTGGTCTGCACTATATTTCGTTTGGACCTCTTTGCTCACAGTATGGCTTGTTCTCTCAGTGTTAGAGAACATGGCTAGAGGGCTGATGTAGTCTGAGCAGAGAACATTTTCATTAACTTCCTCTATAAATCCTCACTACTTTTAAGATACAGAGCAGGATTATTCCAACTCGTTTTTTCCCTTCTTATTATAACACTAATCCTCAACAGGCATCTTGAACCTGCAAGTGGATGGACTAAGACGCGGTATTTTGTTATTAGCAGAGAAGAGAAATCCATCAAATAAAGAAACCGATTCTCTTCATGTTCTTGGGATCATTACTGGTGGTTGTAATCTATGAATAGGTACAGGGGATTTCTCCTGTAACATTACTGGAGTTATTTGCAAAAAACTTAGTAATTTCATTATTTTGGATTTCACAGTAAAATTACTTGGAACATAAACATTTTGAAGTTCAGTTAAATTTTGGACTTCTTCATCATCACATGAGGGAGTGGCTGTATGTGGTGTTGCTAACCCCCAGATTTGCAGTTTGAAAGCTCTCGCCACTCCACAGGATAAAGATGAGACTTTGTACTCCCATAAAAAGTAGAGTCTCATAAACCCATATGACCACTTCACCTCTGGCCTATAGGGTCTCTGTAAATCAGAATCGACATCATGGCCAGAAGTTTGGGGTTTCTTTGGTTAATAATCATGTGTGGAGGAAGACATGGATGCCAGCTTTTATAAAACTGACCCCCTTGGAAACCTTATGGGCCACTTTGACTTGATCTTAAAGGAGTCTGACTGGACCACTTAGGGAGTTGGGGGGTTAATAATAGCATTATAACTGCTTTTTTGTGTTCACCATACATTTGACAACTTATAAAAAGGTTACACAAACCAACTTAAAATTTTCTCCCAGCACTTTTGTGAATGCATATTGAAACACCCCCGCCCCAGCCCCCACAATTACACATCAAAAATCCAAGGATCAAGAGAAGTAAAATGAATCAGCTGGAGATAGAGAGCCACAGGTGCTGTGTGAGTGATAGCACGGTCAATCTAGGTTTTGAAACATTACAGTCACTGTTATGTCTCCACCAGTTAACACTTTGTCATCTCGATAGACAAATGAAGCATGATCGTAGGTCCTCTAAAGAAAACGTACTGTCCACACTCCCCACACCCCAATAATATGGTTGAAAGCTAATTGGATCCTACACTTCCTGATGTTTGGATAAAAGAGCTAGCTGTTGAGAGAAATGAAGTCAAAAGTAGGAGGAATCACCAGCTCACTTTGAGTGGATAGTTTCACTTCCATTGATGCCATTCTACAGCCAGTTGGTTTGGTCTTACTCTCCCTCCTCTCCATTATCACTGTCAGTTACCAACTGTGTGTGTAGGTGTGGCATTTGCTTTTCCACATATATAACACAGAGAAGGCTACTTATTTAAAACAGGGAAGGCTACTTATTGCACGGGCTGTTGTCTCCAGTGACTCTACTTAGGTTTCATGCGCTGTTGATCTCCGGTTAAACTACATTTGGTGTTCCTTCATGATGGAATACTGAAATCACAGATAGAATTGCTCACATTCTGCTTGAGCTTGTCATCCTTGACTTTGTCTGCATAGAGCTCTGGTCTATTTTTTTTGTTTTGTTTTTAATCATTTTATTGGGGCTCATACAACTCTGATCACGATCCTTGTATCCATCCATTGTGTCAAGCACATTTGTACACTTGCTGCTATCATCATTTTCAGAACACTTTCTTTGTACTTGAGCCCTTGGTATCAGCTCCTCATTTTTCCCCTCCCTCTCTCATCAACCCTTGATAATTTATAATTTTTTTTCATGTCTTACACTGGCTGATGTCTCCCCTCACCCACTTTTCTGTTGTCCCTCCCCCTGGGAGGGGATTATATGTAGATCACTGTGATCAGTTCCCCTTTTCTCCCCCCACCTTACCCTTACCCCCTGCTTTTGCTACTCTCATTATTTGTTCCAAGGGGTTTATCTGTCCTGTATTTCCAGCTCTTATCTGAACTCGTGTACATGCTTTAGTCTAGCCGATTTGTAAGATAGAATTGGGGTCATGATAGTGGAGAGGAGGAAGCATTAAAGAACTAGAGGAAAGTTGTATGTTTGATCAGTGCTACACAGCACTCTGACTGGCTCACCTCTTCCTTGTGACCCTTCTGTAAGGGGATGTCCAAATGTCTACAGATGGACATTGGGTCTCCACTCCGCACCCCCCCTCATTCACATTAATATGACTTTTTGTTGTGGGTCTTTGATGCCTAATACCAGATCCCATTGACACCTCATGATCGCACAGGCTCTGGTCCATTTTAAAGTTTCCCACCTGGATCTCAGTGGAGAACCATCGCCTTCCCTTAAGGAAATACTAAATAGCTGGTGTGTTGCTAGCTGTTTGAAACCATTTGAAACAGTAGCTGCTCCCTTGGATAAGAGGCTTTCTATTCCCATAAATGGTTACAGTCTCCTAAACCTACAGAGGCAGCTCTGCCTTTCCGTATAGGGTTACTGTGAGATGGGACGAGTTTGATGACAGGGAGTTTGAGTTTGACCATGTAAGTACCCCCCCCCCCCGAAATCCACCCACCCCAGTCTTGGGGAAAGAAATGAGTCTTCTACCTCATTTGCATGGAGAAGGTAGCAGTCAGTTACCCTTTCAAAACGATTGCTGCCCTTTCAAAATGATCAGTCTGTTTTCCTTTGTCTGCTTTAAGATTCTCTTTGTCTTTTAGTGGTCTTATTGTGATAACTATCAATTCAGTTTTAATTCTCCTCTTTCCTGAGATGTGTTGGTGTTCCTTGACTCTATGGCTTGATACCTTCAGCTTAGTGAAACCATCTACCATTGCATCTTCCAAGCGTAATTCAGTTTCTTCTTTCTCTTCCTTCTGTGTCATGTATCTGTGTTAGTCTGGGTACTTTAGAGAAACAAATCCACCAAAACTCATGTATAAAAGAGCGTTTTATATAAAGGTTAAGTATGCATCAAGAAAACATCCCAACCCAGTGCTGCCCAAGCCCACAAGTCCAACATTAACCCATTAACCCATATGTCCAACACCAGTTCACAAAGTCCTCCTCCATCTCACACAACAGATGCAATGATGCCAACTGCAGGGGGAAAGCCGAGTCAGTGAATGTGTAAGTATCTCAATGCTGGCAGGGGTCTCCATACGGGTGCACCAGCACCCAGGGCTGCATCGGGGTAGGTCCATGTGGCTTCTCTTCAGAGATGTCTTGCAGGAAGTGAGCCTTGGCCACCTAAAGCAGGGAACTGGCCAAGGCAGCTGCACCCTGGTCCAACCATTAGAAAGCAAGAGACCCAAGAACTCCAAAGGCAAGGCTCACCGAGCCATTTACCCCTCTGCCCTTCAATTAACCCCACGTGTTTATCAGCCAGGTTGGCACAATAAACTAACTCAGTATCCTATAACTTCCACCATGGCTCCTGCAACTTCATGCTATGTGCATCTTCTTATTGCTTTAAACTTCAGGATTTCTTCTACCTGTGACATATCTACTACTTCACTAACACCGGTAATCTATGGTTATAACTATTCATGGAGTTGTTAATTTCAGTTATGTTAATTATCTTTCTTTTTTTCCTTGCTTATTTGCTAACGCAGGATATTCTCAATTTCGCTGATGGTAGTCTTCAATGCCAGCATAATGACTTGGGTACTTGTCCAACATCTGTAGTCATGTCATTGCCTGCGGGAGGTCTTCCCTGAATCACCGTGTTTGGCATTACCAGTAGTGAGGGTGTCTCAGGTGGCTGACTTTTATAGTGATTTCCTTGTGAGAAGTGAAGGAGCCCTGGTGGTAAAGTGAGTTGCAAGTTGGGCTGTTAACCACCAGGTCAGCAGTTCAAACTGACTAGCTGCTCTCTGGGAGAAAGATGAGGCTTTCTGCTCCCATAAAGAGTTACAACCTGAGAAACCCACGGGGGCAGTTCTGCTCCATCCTAGAGGGTCACTATGTGTCAGAGTGAACTTGATGGCACATAGCATTTGCTTGTTTGGTTGAATTTGTTTTTTTGTGGGGCCAAGGACCCATGTGGTCCTACAGAGCTTCACTCAAATCAAGGGACCTGGGCTGTAGATCTTCCCTCACAGTGAAACTCTCTCTCAGATAACTTTGACTTTGAAAGTTTTCAACAAAGATAGCCTACTTCCTGTGGCACTAAGGTTTATGATTGCAATGCTGAGGAAAACACAGTTTTGAGTATGGGCCTAGAGGTGGTGGCCTCCTGAAGAGAAGCTGGAGGCAAAAAGCAATGATAAGCTGTTTCTGAATTTCATTGTCTATCTTAGACCATGAAGTTCTACCTTTCCCGTAGTGATTGTCAGCTCTGGACACACATTGCAATCTCTGGACCATGTCTTTGAGGTTTTTCTTTATTTATTTTTCCTTTTAAAAATGTGTGTTTTGGTAAAGTGAAATCATAAGGGCTACTCAGTAAGTTCTCATTGAATTGATCTCTAGTCAACAGTTGATGTTTATTTTGTTTTGTTGGGCATTAATCTTCCTGAAATGATCTTAAAATAACCAACATGCTACTTTTTGCAGGGAAAAAATATCCAAGCAAAATGTTTATCTTCATGATTCCAGAATAAATGAAGTGTTTTTTCCTCCAACAATTCTGAGAACAAGTTGATGATCATTACATATAAGGAGACTTCAGAAGGTTCATGAAAAAACAATGTAGTCTCTTTTACATCCATTTAACTTATGAGCTTCTTGGAGCCCCTGCAGAACCCTGCTAATGTGGGATAATTAGGCTACAAAATTAGCAAAATGAATAGTTCTATCAGAGATTTACCATTTACTTGTTGGTCACTAATTTGACTCTTCTTCTGATATTTGGAGAGGACCCACATGTTATGGGATTGGTGGGTAGTAAATATGCCACACGTGGTAGAAAGGGAACTGGCTGGGCTGTCCTTCCTTTGCCTTCCCTTGCAGCTACGGTATGAGGCAGGTTTGTCAATGATGGTAACCTGGGACAGACTTTGTTGTAGACACAGGGGAAGCCACATGGCAGGATCATCACACGAGGACACAGGGGGCTTTCTCTCAGGTCAGCGTTTTGATTTGAATGTGGAAGCCTGACCAGTTGTTCCAACCATCATGGCAGCAGTATCCTTGCCAAGCCACTCTCATGGTCTTAGGGGTCATTTCTGGCTGCCTGGTTTTGAACCTGGCTCTCCATCTCTGCAGACCTAATGTGAAGTCATGGTCATTGTAATAGAAGATGAGGAGCCCTGCTAACATAGTGGTCACGCACTGGGCTGAAGCCATACGTTGGTGGGTCAGGCCCACCTAGAGAAAGACCGAGTGGTCTGCCTCGGGCAAGACAACTGCTTCAGAAAACCCGGTGGGCAGTCGTACTGGACATTGATTCATCACCCCAATAACCACGCCCCACGAGGCCATCGTTGGAGGTGATTAAATTGGTTGGGATGCTTGTGAGCCAGAGCAAGCCCTGGCAGGGTGGGATCCAGGTGGAAACGGGGTCCTCAGTGGCAGCCACCAGCAACAACGCACATGTTACAAGGAATAGACAAAATTCCTAATTTTCTTGGTGGAATCATGGCTATTGAGCAGACTTCCTGAAATATGTAGATTCTCAAACTAATTTTCTTCTGGGATCCCGCTGAGCTTGGGCATTAGGAACCTTGTTAAAATTCTCCCACTCGCTCCCAGAAGAGTGCTGGCCAAAAGGTACAAACGGGAACCACACGGAGGCAGCGGGACATGCGATGCTGCCTGGAGGAGCAGGCAGTGGAGGAGTTGGAACAAAAGGTGCATGAATCGTTGAATGGAAATCTGATGCTTCACTCTGGAAATTGTCACCTAATTCACAATAATATGGTTTTTAAAAGTTTGATTTAAAACTAAGAGAGGTCCACTCAATTGTACCTAACAGATTTCTGACAAAGTTGCAAAAAATAAAAATTGAGGGGAAGCAGGATGGGCTTTCAGCAAATGGTACCAGATCAATGGGTCTCCATAAGCAAAATAGGTGCATCTCTATTTAAGCCTTAAATACAAGATAGATTGCTGACTTCGATGAAACATGAAACACCATGAAACATTTCAGGGAAAGCCAAAAGTAAATCTCTGGGATCTCGGTGTAGGCATAAAGATCCCAAACCACCATTTGAAGTACTATCCATCAGAAGACACATTTGTAAATCAGCGTGAAGATTAAGAACATGCAAGATTCTGTTGTGAGGTTGAAAAGACAAACTATAGTCTGGAAGAAAACATTTACAAATCATATCTCTGGCAAAGATCTAGTTTGTAAAATATATTTTAAAACTCGCTAGTAAGAAGACAAAATTAGGAAATGGGCAAAAGATAGGAACAGACATTTCACGGAAGTTGATATACAGATGGCAAGTCAGCACGTGAACAGATGTTCGACATCATTAGCCATTAGGGAAGTGCAAATGAGAAGCCCTATGAGAAATCACTGCACACCTAGCGGAATGGCTAAAATGAAAAATCGTGACAATACCAAATGCTGGTGAAACTGTGGAGAATGTCGATCATGCATGCTTTGCTGGAGGAAAGGCAAAATGAGGCAAGCACTCTGGAAAACAGTTTTTATCATTTTGAAGACAAACTAGTATGAACTATCCAATGACCCAGGGGTTGGATTTATGAGTACGAATCCCAGAGAAATGAAAATGTGATGTGCGTTCACACATATGACCTACATGGTCATCACACCCTGCTTGACACCTTGACACTAGTGCCCTTGACACAGATTGTTATGTCCGAGCCTATTGTTACAGCCACTGTGTCAATCCAACTGTGTGACAGTCTTCCTCTTATTTGATGACCCTCCACTTTACCAAGCATGATGTCTCATTCCAGGGACTCATCTCTCCTGATAATATATCACAGGAAGTCTCTTCATCCTCGCTTCTAAGGAGCATTCAGTTTGTACTTCTTCCAGGACAGATTGGTTTGTTCTTCTAGGAGTCCAAGATATTCTCAGTAATCTTCACCAACTCAAATGCATCAGTCCTTGTACTTCTTCATTGTCCAACTTTCACAAGCGAACGAAGGAATGGAAACTACCACGGCTTGTGTCGGGCACACCTGAGGCTTTATCAAATGATCTAGATTGGTAGAAGTTAGGAGAGCTATTTCTATTTTGTCTCCAACCTCCATGACTAAGTAATCCTAGAGAAAATCCGTGAATATTTGCTGATTATGTTTCACTGAGTAGCAATTATGAAGAGACCGTCTTCTTCTTGTGCTTGGCTCTGTTCTGGTGTTTGTGTACTTTTGTGGCATTTATTGTCTGAGATAACTGGGTTTTCTTTTATTCTGGCTGACAGATTTTATGTATTTTACTCTAAAACTGATGCATGATGGCAGGCTTTTTTTTTTTTTCTCAGTGAGTTCTAAAATCTGTAATTGCTTATAAATAAAACAGGACTTTCATTTAAATATTAAAGAGCTTTACAGTAAATATAATGGAGACAATTTGTTACTCCCAGTTGAGAAAGAGCTGTTTCTTAAATTGGGCAAGGTTAAGTCTCACCTTGTCTTGAGTAGAGAGAGTGCAGGTTTTGCTGCAGCATACTCATGACTTGCTCCCCCTCTTTTGAATTGTGGGAGATATCATCCGTGCTCATCATGGTGAAGTTGGAGTGTGGGGATCTCTCGTATGCAGACTCTTATAAGTCAGTCTTCCCCACAAAACCCCCTAATTACTAGGAGCCAAGTGGTTTGAATGCGCCCTTGACTCCAGAAAGAAACAGCAGTACAACACTGATCTGCCTTTGATTTTCACCCCTGAATGAGGCATCCTGGCAACATTTTTGAAAACGTAATTACTTACAAAGACATTAAGTTCAGCAGCATGTCAAGGAAATTTAATTTTGTATCTTCCATAAAAGATAGATTACCACTTGGCTACATTCCTACCCAAAAAGAAAAAAGAAAAAAAAAAGATGATTAGCTATCTTAAGACTCAAGGTGATGCTTAATCAGAACTTCCCTTTAAATGCTAATAAAATTGTCCAGAATACAGAGAAGGAAAGTTCCATAATAAAGAACTAGGAGGTTTCTTCACCCTTCGTTCTTCATTATCCAACTTTCACATGCATGCGAGGAGATTGAAAACTCCATGGCTGCAGGCAAGCACACGCTAATCTTTCAGATGGCCTCTTGGTTGCCTTGCTGAATGTGATAGGTGCTCTGATTTCTTGACTGTTGCTTCCATGGACTTGTGGGTTCAAGTACAATGGAATCCTGGACAGCCTCAGCCTTTTCCCTATCAGGAGTTGCTGATGTACCCAGTTATGTGGATTTGTGTTTCATGCTGATGTGTAATCCATCCTGTGGTCTCTGATCTGACTTTAAAGCACTTAAAGTAATGCTTTCCATGGTCTCCACTTTTAGCAAGCAGTCTTTCTTATCTGTGTATTGTACATGTTAGTGTATCTTCCTCCCATCCTGATACCATGCTTTTCTAAAGTAGTACAGTGTTCTGGTTATTTGCTCAGCATACAGAGTGAACAATATGGTGAAAGGATACAGCCTATATGCACACCTTTCCTACTTTTAAACCAGTACATATTCCCTTATTCTATTTGGTCAACTGCCTCATGATCTACATATAACTTCCACATAAGCACAATGACAAGTTTTGCAATTCCCATTTGTTACAATGCTGTCCATAATTTGTAATTCTCCAAAACCTTTGCATAGTCCATCTCAGTAAAACACTGGTAAACATATAATCAGTAAACCTATAACCATACCTTTGCATAGTCTGTCTCAGCAAAACACTGGTAAACATTTTCCTACTATTTTCTTTTTTCAGTTAAGATTCATCTGACATCAGCAACTATATCCCTATTTCAGGTCCTGTGATGAACTTGGCTTAAATTACTGGCAGTTCCCAGTTGGTATGCTGCTATAACTGATTTTGAGTGATCTTCTTGTGTGTAGTAGTATTGATATTTTCATATAGCTTCTATATTCTGTTGAATCACCTTTCTTTGAAATGGTCCTGAATATGGATCCATTCCAGCTGATTGTCCCTGTAGTTAGTTGTCTCCTACGTTTCTTTGCATTAATGAATGAGCTTGTCCAGTGCTCTATGATGCATTGAAACATTTCAGTTGCTATTCTCCCAATTCCTGGATGTTTTCTTATTTGGGGGACCAATGCCTACGGTGAAGTTTGGACTTTTTAACATCAAAATCCACAGCTTTTGCTCAGATGCTCTCTCTTGGGATGATTGAACACCAGCAGCTTCTTTTTGGAACAATGACTGCATTGTACTTCCATCTTCTTTGGTGTTTCCTGTTTGGCTCAATATTTTCCCATATGATCAGTCAGTATGACAATTCTAGGCTTCATTTGCTTTCTTCGATGTTTTCTCAGCTTGAGACATGCCCAGGGTGCTCTTTCCTGTAGAATGTTTAACTCCAAGTCTTCCTAAAGTTGATGCTCATGCTTTACTTTGTCTTCTGGGGCTGTTCTTTGAAATCTGTTCAGCTCTTTCACGTCATCATTTCTTCGTTTCACTTTTGCTACTCTATGTTCAAGAGCAAGTTTCAGAGTCTATTCTGAGACATCCATTTGGGTGTTTTCTGTTTGTTTCTCTCATTCTAATGACCTTTTACTTTCTTCATGTAGGACATTCTTGGTGTTATTCCACAACTCATTTGGTCTTTGGCCACTAATGTTTAAGGTATCAAATCTGTTCTTGAGATGTTGCCTAAATTCAGGTGGAAAAACCCGTTATGATACATAAGCTCCCGTTTCCTTTTTCTTTAGCATCAATTTGAATTTGCATAGGAGTAGCGGAGGGCGTGTTCCACACTTGACACCTGGCCTTGGTCTGACTAATGATATTGAACTTCTCCATACACTCGTTCCCCAGATGTCATTGATTGGATTCCTGTGTAGTTCATCTGGTGAGGGCTGCAGATATGTCGTTGCCAGGTGTCATTCTTTGGGTACATTCTCACTCATCTTGTCCCAGAAGGAAACACTGCCTGGTCATGTGACAGCCTCACAATCTCTCCTATGTGTGAACTCACTCTTGCAGCTGCTGTGCCCATCCATCTCATTAGGGCACATAGTCCACGGATATAGTTGTCGTTTATATCATTAGAAAAAAAAATTTTTTCAATGAGTAAGTCATCAGTCTTGTGACATTCTGCTGTGAGATTGCTCATATTAATTCTGTCACCAAGACCAGATTTTCCAACTATTGATCCTTCCTTGTTTCCAACTTTCTAATTCCAATCAGCTGAAATGATCAATGCATGCTGATTACCTGTTTCATTAATTTTGGACTACAGAAGCTAGTAAAAATCATCAGTTTTCCCATCTTTCGCATTAATGGCTGCTGTGTAATAGGTAAATATATTGAGAGGAGGAGCAATGGGAGAAAAACAATGCCTTGCATTCAAACATGCATAGACTGTGCCCCGCACAAGGGCACAGGGTGGCTGTGACCCAATGCTGGACCAGTCAAGCTAAGCTCAAAAAGGACAGCAAAGAACAATTGCTAAACCGTCAAGTAAGCATACATTCTAAATGATGCAACCACATTTCTGAGAGTAAGGGTAGGGGTCTTGTTACTGTCTTTATTTGGTAGTCATTTTGTAATGTCCACTTTAAAAAATTGACTTTGGAAGTATCTATGGGATTCCAATAAAAAGGGGGTAACAGGGAATATAAAGAGGGCTTTTGAATGTTTATGTAAGAATGGTACTTAAGGATCATGAGATTTTTCCATGAATTTTCTGATGCCTGCCTCCAGAAGTCAAAGTAAGCATTATAATGGAATATGAGAAGACCTGGGAGTTAGAAAGTCAAAGGAAAAGAATATTTCTCAACTTAAAAGTGAAAAAAAAAGAAGGAAAAAAAAATAAAGCCTAGAATTGTAAATTGATGGATCCTGTGGCCAGGGAATGTCTTCTGTCTCATCTAAACTGTGTTATTCATATTCTAACTTTTACCAAATATTTTTTTATAAGTTCATCCATAAGTACTGCTTGGGAAATTCTGCAAGAAAGCACTAGATTTTGCTTTGCTAAGGGAAAAACCTTCCATAAAAAAGCAAGTTCATTTCATTTTCTGAGGGTCTAGGTTTTGATTTAAAGGCTACTAAAATCTACTAAAGTAAATTAAGCTTGGCAATGCTATTTTTAGGTGCATTCCTTATAATTTCTTGTCTGTTTCAGTTGTTATTTGGATGACTGATTATGTACACATTTATTTTTGCATTTATTGTGATATTTCAAACCGCATATAAATTCATATCAGTAGTGTATTTTCCAGCAAGTTGACTTTCCCACAAAGAATTACAAAAAGAAATTTTATATGAGGGGCCTTTAGAATGTGCATGGGACAATGGGTTTTCCCATGGACCCCCACCCCTACCCTGTCTTTGCGTCCTTTTTCCAATTTGAAACGCACTCTTACGTGGAGTTCCCCATTCGCACTGCACCATTTCCTACGGAAGGACCTTCCCCTTAAACAAGTTGCCCTCACATGTCTTCAAGTCCTTTGCATGTATTCTCAGAATACCTCTCTGAAGAACTGTGTGCATTTCGTGACAATTCATTTCACTTTCACCACCTGTCAAAGCTCTGGGTACTTGTACTTCAAAACCTATAGTAATTGAGCCAGGGCGAAGTCATCTTTGTGGCTGGAGTTGGGGTGTGGTTGTGAGACTATCTGACTCACAGCAACCACCTGTGAAGAGGAGAGCTGCCTGGAGGCTGTCCTCTACAGAGTCCGATTCCAGACTTTTCTCTTTGAACCGTTAACCTTCCATTGAGCAGCTGGGCATTGAGCCATTGCCACATCTGAGCTCCTTACACCATGTCTCCTGCACCATCGATGCCTCTTCTAGAACACGGAAGTGTGTGTTGTGTGTCTGCACTCCTTGTAGATGTGCGAGTTTTCCCAGTGGTATTTTCCAAGCTTTGTGAAACAATTAAAAGCTGTTTTAAGGAGAAATAAACTATTGTTCCAATCCTGATGTAGAGTGAGAAATGAATTGCTCTTTATCTTTGAATATACCCAGGTAACAAATAGGATAAGGTATTGATTGCTGGAAACACTGATAAATTGACCACTTTAATCTAATGAAATTTCCTTCTTTAACAAAAGAGGCAGAAAAAGACTCTTCTGTATGTGGGGAGGTAGACACCAGCTTCTGGTCAACATCTGTACCTGTTTCATCTCTTAATTATCCAAAGGCGTTTAGGACGTAGAAGGACAATTGCAGCTATTAGTTCTTCATTGTGCCGAAAGGTCTAAGATTAACTTGATGAACAGGGAGAAGAGAAAAAGTCCATTGTGTACCTAAAGCCTTAGCTTGCCTCCATCAATAATCTTCTCCTTTCTGGCATCCACGTGCAGAATATTCCTAAGCTGCGGCCTCAGTCAAATAGTTCATGACAAAGGAAGGTGATCATTAGGGGTTGATTCAGATATTTAAGGCACAGTATCATTTTTTGACTTTTACTTAAATCTTGTGAGCAAAGATCATATTCTCTTTAAAATATGTAAGTTATATTTTCTTTTATTTATTTATTTATTTTTCCCTTTTAAAATCATTTTATTGGGAGCTCGTACAACTCGTATCACAATCTATACATCCATCCATTGTGTCAAGCACATTTGTACATCTGCTGCCATCATCATTCTCAAAACATTTTCTTTCATTATAAAATGGAGAATAAAAGACAGAATAAAAACTATAAACACATGAGGCTCATCCATCATTTCTCTGCCTCCTAGTGAGCAGAAAGAAATGATTCATTACTCAATTTTTGCATGTATCCCCCCAAACTTTTTCCTGGCCTAAGTGGACATACAAACATATTTTTATGACTTATCAGAATGGCATATAGTTTGTGCATAGCTTCAAAGTTTGGTTTTGTCCACTTAAAAATAGATTATTAAGGTTTTCTAAGGAGCCCTAGTGATGATGTTTATGCATTGGGCTGCTAACCGCAAGGTCAGCAGTTCAAAACCATCAGCTGTTCTGTGCGAGGAAAACCAGGCTTTCTCCTGCGATAAAGAATTACAATCTTGAAAACACGTAGGGGTGTTTGACCTTTGTGTAATACGAGTCAGCACTGCCTCAGTGAGTCACAGTTTTCTAAGTCAGTTGTTCTTTGCTCAAACAGCCCAAGTCTCCTATGACAAGCATGTCCTCTTCAGAACCACGAGTCGCATTGACTCCGAGCAGTGAGGAACTCCCGCCTGCATGCTGCTGGCAGCTTTGATACCAGTCTATCAGACACCAGCAGGGCCACCCATGAAGGACAAGTTTCTCTGGGGCTTCTACACCAAGATACGCTAGGAAGAAAACCCTGGTGATCTACTCTTGAAAACCCAGTGGCAATGCGTCGATCGCACGCTATCTACTGTTCGATTGCAAATGCAGTGTGGGTAGATCGCATGGCATTAAAAAAATAGATGTAAGCCTATCATCAATCCGGTCACTTAATTGATATACAG
>NW_022111300.1:54212899-54232292 GCF_000313985.2 Echinops telfairi
GTCGAAGTCTACAGTCAGAGGACCCGCTCCAAGCGAAGGCGTTCTCCCTGTAAGCACCAGAGCAGAAGGCGTTCTCCCTGTAAGCACCAGAGCAGAGACGACGTGTGTCTTCAACCTTCTGCTTCTTGGTTCTATGAGGATCTCCATGTGTCTTGGCAGCTATCTTATGGCATCCCTTTCTTAGCTTGGCCAGTTTAATCACTTTTAGATAATCAAAAGAGATTCACTCAAGACACACCCCAAAATAAACCTGCCTTTGTAATGTCCCAATGACAGCCCATTCCCAAATGGAACTCTAACCACAGGCATCCAAAAAAATAAAAGAGACCCTCAAAATCAAACTCAATGCTATTGATGTCGTACCTCTTTGAAGGAGTAGAGAGCCCTCTCTGTCTCCCAAGGAGTAGCTGCTGGTTTCCAACGGCTGACCTGGTAGTTAGAGGCCCAAAGGGTAAACCCTTCACCACCAGGGCTCCTTCTAGGATGTACAACTCATATTTTGGAGGGACATAATCTAGTCCTTAACCAACATCATGTGTGGTCAAGTGTTGGCCCAGGGAAAGAAAGGGACACCGTTAATGAGGAGGGTCATCACAAGGCTGCAGCCATGCATTCAGATAACACCAGGAGTGTGACGTGGGTGAAGGATCAGCTAGTGTTTCAATGACAAGGGGACTGGAAGGCAACTGACAACCCCAACAGTCATCAGGGAAGCCCCACAGCTGAGGAGCTCTGAGGTGCTCAACTCAAAAGACGTTGTTAGAGTCCGTTTTTGACAAGAGTGTAGGTTGGACCAAGTTCAGTGAAGCAGTGTTTCCAGATGTTCACAGCAAAGCTGTTGCTAGGTCCCATCCAGTTAGGTCTGGCCCACACAGACCCCGTGTGCAACAGAAGTAAACACTGTCTGGTCCCACGCTGGCCTCACATATTTTCCCGTGCTGGAACCCAGGGCTGCAGCCACCCTGTCGATCCATCTTGCTGCGGCTCTTTCTCCTTTTGCGGCCCTTCAGCTTCAACAAGGTTGATCCATTCCGACTCATCAGCAGCCTATGGAGCAGTGTAGAACTGCCTCCTGCGAGTTTCTGAGACTGTGACTCTGAAGCAGCGCTTGCTTCTTAACCTGTGGGTCGCGACCCCTTTGGGGATCACATGACCCTTTCACAGGGGTCGCCCGATTCATAACAGTAGCAACATGACAGTGATGAAGTAGCAACGAAACTAATGTTGTGGTTGGGGGGGGGGTCACCACAACATGAGGCACTGTATTAAAGGGTCGTGGCATTAGGAAGGTTGAGGACCACTGCTCTAAAGGAATAGAGAGCTCTTGCTCCAGCTCAGCAGCAAATGGTTTTGAACTGCTGATGTTGTAGTTAGCGGCTCAATGGTTAACCACAGCACCACCTAGCATGTGTTCAAAGTATACATGTTTTCATTGTAATGTTCAAAAAGAAATAGAACAAGTCTTCATAAACAGCATTTTCCTCCAAGTATCAGTAACTACAAACAGATTTTAAAACGTTTCATTAAGTAACTCTTATGGGTGCTATTAGGGGCCCTGGTGGCCTAGTGGAAAGTGTTGGGCTTCTACCCTCTAGGTCAGCAGTTTGAAACTGCTGCTCCTTAGGAGAAAGACGAGGCTTTCCACTCCCTTAAAAAGCTGCAGTCTCATAAGCCCACAGGGACAGTTTCCACCCTGTCCTATCGGGTCGCTCTGAGAGGGAATTTACTGGCTGGCAGTGAGATGCAGGTTGTTCTTGAATTCAAGAAGCCAATGGGTAGCCTCCCAAGAGCTCTCAATTAAAGACGAAATGACAATTGTTATAAAGTGTTATCCAGTGTCATTAAGCCGCGGTATTAAGGTTGGGGACATGCCTGCTTGCCCCCAAAGCCCAGCAGTTTGATTGTTTGTATGGTTTGGATGATTGCCAAGTCACGTACTTAGCCATGTGTGACAACCAGGGTGGAAATGAAATCTGAGGCGTGGTTCTCTATCCCATTTGCCGTATTTAAACAGCCGCTTTGGTGATTCGTAAGGGGTTGGGATCTAGTTAAGTCAATAGATCCATATGACTTGCATTAACTTTTAAATTCCAGTAGGACCCCTGGGCTTCCTGGAGATGTGTTAGCACTCCTGGTGTTAAAGGCGGGTGGACCTGGCCACAGCATCTGCTTGAGCAACTGCTGTTGGTGGGGTCTCTAACACACCTATTCTAAACCAGGCTTGAATTTCTCTCTTTTTGCTCTGTTACTTCCTTCTTTCTGATCCTCTTCTCCAGGAATGGTACAAAGCATGAGCATTCGGAGTTCTGAAAGGGCCTTGCTCAGACTTTTTGCAGGAACCGCCAGAAGGCTGGGATCAAGGTGCTGTCATTGACATGAGGGGCCTTTCGTTACTGCAGGAGCCTTGTGCAAGTTCATGACAACATCATAACGAATGCACGCTCACCGAAATTGGCAGCCCCCCACCTCCAATGACCTAGACAGAGCCAAAAACCACACTTCAGTCCAAGTCAGCGGAAGGGAAGCTGCACTTGGAAATGACAGGAGGTGCGTGAGTTGGCTTGCTAGGAAGAGGCATCCAGGCTCCTGTCGCTGCAACCTTGACCCAGGTCCATGTACAGGGTGGGAAGCGTGGAGTCTAGTCTCTGTGTCCTCTGCACACATGGCAGAGCCCAGGGAAGCCCTGGAAAAGCCTTTGGAAAGACCCAGAAATAACTAGTTTACAAAAAAAATAGCAGTGTTTTAATGTTTCTTTTTCAGGAATGGATTCAGCACAAGGCATTCAATTCTCAAGAGCATGGGCAGAAACAGGACAGGAATTGTAAAATTTTCAGTTTGGAATGGAGGTTTTCACAGATAGTTCCATGTATTTTTCACTCCTGATACTTACATAGACCCTACCATTTCCCCAAAGCATGGCCAATGTAGGAAGACTATGCACGGATATTTCAGCCCCCAATATAGCAATGTCTTCCCAAAACCCTAAAGTCAAAAATCCGTACCTTATCTAACCATTTCATACGTTGCTTATAGGTATTTTTCTTTTGAAAGAGATAAGCTGTTAACGGAAATTAAAATTTGTTTGTTCTCTGCCCTGAAACCTGTTAACACCCTGCTCTCCTTTTCTCCCTAATTTGTGCGCGTTATGCTTTCTAACGAGAAGCCCTGGTGGCACTCTCCGGTAACCTTTGGACTGCCAGGTGCAAGGTCAGCGGTTCAAGCCGACCAGCCGCTCCACAGGAGAAAGAGGAAGCTGTCTACTCCTGTAGAGATGTATAGCCTTTCCAGCCCTGTATAGGGGTGCTCTGAGGCAGAATTGACTACATGGCACTGGGCTTCGGGGGCTGCTTTTTTAACTTCAGATGGTTATAAATATCTGCATCTCGTTTGATAACTGCAGCCCGTACACCTTCTAAAATCTTCAGCTTTATATTTAGATGCAGGTAAAGTTCACCTCTAACCCCGCCCCCCCATGCCCTTCAGGATAGCCTCCCTGTCCTTAGTGTGTTTGCATTTAGCCTTGGCTTTGCTGGATTGCATCATGAAGTAGCTGGTCACCAGAAAGGGAAGCCGCGAGCGTAGCCAGAGGCTGGGAGTGGCTGCCTGGTGCTGGACGCTGGAAGGAGATGGGAAGACCGGGCTTCTTTCTTGGGTTTCAGTCTTTTCCTGGCGATCCTGTGGTGTTGCCCACTGTCTGATGACGGGATGGTTTCTGTAACAGTTTCAGCCTCTCAGCTGCCCTCTGTCTTCTACATAATTTGCCTCTCAGTCCGCGATTCCCCTTATGATTATGTTTTTATTATAAAATATACTGGTTTTAGTGTTGACTGTAAGAACTATTCAACATGGAGCCTTTTTTTTTTTTAAATGAAGAACTCCATGTACAATGGTGACCTTTTGTTGGGAAAAACAAGTGTGCATTGTCTAACGGAAACTTCCATAGATGCACAATGAACTGAGTGAGTGGGTAGTGGATTTCTGCAGCTCCTAAATGTATTTCTCATCCCACTGTTTGATTCTCAATAGGCTCATTAAGAAATTAGTTGATTGCTTTAAGCTTTTGAAGTTAGAATAGAAGGAAGACAGGCACTAAAATTAAACATTTCCAGTTAATTCTCTATACTTCCCTGTCCCTGGTAAATTTTGATTCTTTTGTGATGCATATTAAATCCTCTAATTTGTTTTATTGTAATAGCCAACAAAAGCCCACCCTTACATCAAAAGGAGATGAAGTTACAGTAATTTTAGAATTAGTTGCATTGTGGAAAGCAGGATAAATTGAAAAGGGTGGCCCTCATTCTAATAATTTTGGCAAAATAATGCTTCATTTTTGAACTGCAATTATTCAGTTCTCTTCCTGTCCATTTTGGGCAACAAGCTTTGTGGGAGATAATTCTCCCTTAAAGACCCCCCTTTTCCAGCCTTTTTGAAATGGTTTTGCAGTTGGAGGCATAGGAAGAGGAGAACATAAATTCAAAAAAACACCTTTGCCCAGAACATACCTTACCATTCAATGTAACAAGATTTTATTTTGTACTCCTGTTCTTAGAAGGAGAATACCTTCAAAGCCAAGGCCAACGTGCTCCCAATGTGTCAGGACACAATGATGATGGTGGTGGTTGGTAATTGTCCTCAATGGGATTCTGGCTCATGGTGGCCACAAGTAAACAGAGCAAAACTGTCAGACTCTGTTGCAACTTCCTGGTCATTAACAATGTGTTAGAGCTTAAATTCAGAGCACTTGGTGTATGTATGGAAGGCCAGAATGAACAGAGAGTGCCCTAAATCTATTTTTGCATCTCTATAGAGATTCAGTCTCCATTGAATTCAAGACAAATACCATTGTCTTCAGGGATAGTGTGATTGAAAGCAGACTGTAACCAGTATCCTAGTCAGCACAGACAAGGGCAGCCTAATCCTTAGGGGCTTGCCTGGGTGTGCCTTTGATGGAATTTGGGGTACGAGGGTCCTCATAGTCTTAAGCCATACCCTGATGGCTTTGGTTAGAAGACCCTGAGCCAAACCTGTAAATGTTCACTCTGTAATAGCAAGCCCACCTGCAGCTATCATTGGCTGTGTGATGGCTTCCTCTGTTCTCCATATCTTCCTCAGACTCCTTGGACACCGTTATGGCCTCATGCCGATGATCTCCCTCTCTGGATGATTTGTCTTTGTCTTGTCTTTATCCCATTTAAGACTTAATCAATGGGGCTCTGTTCATTTTATTAAGACTTTGAGGTCTCTTCTCTCTGAGAACAGGGTGTTTAGGTAGGTACTCTCCAGTTGATGATTGACTCATCACCGTGGACAGCAGAAGGAAGCACCGCCTGGCACCGCACCGTCCTCACCATCCTGTGAGGTTGGAGACCATTGCTGCAGCCACTGTGTCAGTCTATTTGCTGGAAGGTCTTCCTTTTTGTTGCTCACCCTCTGCTTTAGCAGGCATGCTGTCCTTCGTCAAGGAACAAGTCCCTCTGGGACTTTTCAGCGAGCAAAGATAAGTGTGCATTTCTGAATCAGATATTTCTTATCGTTTGTTTCACCAGAATATTCATATTGAACAATGCAGGTAAAGACGAATTCTTTTCCTCCTCCTCCTCCTCCTCCTCCTTCTTCTTCTTCTTCAGTTTAAATATTAACATCCAGGAGGTGCCGAACACCCAGGAAATTGCCCATTCCAGAGCTGTTCCATTGTGAAGAGTGAAACATATACCACCACACATGCACACATGCACACATGCACAAACACACATGCACACATGCACTTGACCACTGTGCCTCCAGGGAGGCGCACTTTACTGCTGCACCACAGGGAGGCGCAGTAAAGGGCTCTGAGAGCAGGGAACTTAGTTTTCTGGCTGGGAGGAGGCCAGAGTTCAGAAAACTACTTTGGAAGAAGAAGGCATTTGCGTTGGGCATTGAATTGTGGCTGCCATGGGGGTGTACAGACAGAAGGGAAGAGAAGACTTTGAAGGATGCGGCGGAACGGACAGCCCTATGTTACGCACGCATCCTGGGGCAGAACCAGCCCTCTGGTATGATATTGTTAATCAACCCCCCAAGTACTTATATAGAACATAGGTTTTCCCCCCTTTTCAGAGAAAATAATTACTCAGCACTCCCTTGACAATGTAAACTGTTTGCATTAGCCACTCCAGGGTAAAGTGCTAGCATGTTCTTTTGCAGTCCCCCAAATCATCCCAGTGCCCCTGGGGTTAGCTACTACTCACTTTGGGAAACACTGGTTTAGAATTCGTAAATCCTTTTTGATGTTCTTCTTTAATAAAAATTAACTTTTATTGTTATTATAATTTTCCCCTTTTACTTGTGGACTAGGACACACAGAAAAGCATATACTTACTATATGTAGTCTCACAGCCAATCTCACCCAAAGAGTGACAGTATCCCAATAACTGCCCCTCCCTGTCTCTGTGGCTCCTCAGATACAATGATGGGGACGTCGATCTTTTGTTTATTTGTTTTGTTCAACCCACTGCCACCAAGTGTCTCCTGACGCCCAGTGAACCCATACGGGCTCTCAGACGTTGGTCCTTGTCCTTCTATCCCATCTTGTCTTCTTCCTTTTTTTTTTTTGGAGCTTCCCTAATTGCCTTTCCCTCCCCTTCAACCCCTCTGGCTGTAACCATCCAACTCTTTTGATATGAAAACGGTTTTTTGTCTTGATATATTTCTTTTATAACAGCGGCCTCATACCGTAATTGTCTTTTTTTAATCTTTAAGGAACCTGAGGCAAATATTTGATGCCTCTTTTTTTTAATGACTGTGTGTATATATGTGTGTGTCTGTCTTTTAAAAATGTTTATTTTCATGTTGTGCTTGTTGTTGTTGTTGTTTAATTGCTTTGATTTGTAAATGTCACCCTTGATGTGACTTGTCACTTTGTTTTCTCCTGTCTCTGGAAAGCAGGGTCAATTAGCACACTCAGGGAGGGAACATGCCCAGCATTAGTCGGCAGTATCTTCCAGGTGATTTTTTTTATCAGTACACATCTTGAAGGATTCTTAGTTGACTTTTGGTAGATTTCTTCCCAACACATAGAAATTCAAGTTTGCATTGCTGCTGGTCACCTGCTGCTTATCAGCATGAAGTATTTCCCCTTCATAGTAGGTACACCCATGGCTGTCCGGCCAGTCCCACCCTCAGTGACCCTGGCTTCCAAAGGTGTAACTCTTCACGCAGTGGAAGTGGGGGTGCGCAGGAGGGGAGCTAACCTGCCAAACTTTCAGCTACTAGCTCACAACTTCATCCACAGAATCACCAGGGAGTGCAACAGGAATAAACAAGTCTGTTTTGGAAGAAGTCCAGCCAGGATGCTTCTTCACAGTGAGAGCGGTGAGATTTTGTCACCCAGCCCTCGGCCACGTCATCAGGAGGGCTGGTTTACCACAGTCGCTGCCACAGTGGGCTCCAGCACTGCAGTGGATGTGAGGGTGGTGGGGGATAGGGCCAGGCATCCTTCTGTTGGGCGCAGCGGCAGTATGAGGACACTATGGAACTGACTTGAGGGTCCCTAATAACACCACACCCACGAGGTCCTTTATAAAGTTTGTGGGAAAATTCCATTCTCTTTAAATTCCATTTTCCCACACACCTTTTGAAGTCCTCCTAGTATACGTGTGATTATTCTATTAGCCCCTCAACCCCTGTAACGGTGAGCTCTTTGAGAGAGCAGGGACCCTCTTGTGGTTTCTGGCTGTGGTCTCCTGGCACAAAGCTGACCTATAGCAGGTGCTGAATCAATGCTTATTGAATTAATGCACACATGAATGGCGGTGTGTATGAATATTATCTCATGGTCATTTAACTCAAAAATAATGCAGAGGACTCGGACTTTTCTTGTGTTGGAAAGAGGACACAAAGAAGGTGGTTTACTTTTAAATCGAGTGCATTGCTGGATTCGGCACCTTGAGTCAATAACCTTTCAAAGTCAAAAATCATATTGAGGCAAAATCTGGAGGCTTCTGGACATAGTTTTCCCCACTGTGCGAGTGTTAAAGGCCCTGATGTTGTGAGAGGCGCCAGTGTGACACAGCCGCACCTCAGCGAGCACCAGGAAAGGGTGCTTTCAGAAAGGGACCCAGGAGCCAAACTGTCACCCATGATGCGCCCTGGGGGCCTATAGTTAAGCATGCAGATGCCAACTGAGAGGTTGGCACTTCAAACCCAGAAGCTGCCCTGTAGAAAAAAGATGAGGCAGTCTGCGTCTACATAGATTAAAAATAAAACCAAACCAAACTTGCTGCCATTGAGTCAATGCTGACTCATAAAGACCCCGTAAGAGGGTAGAACAACCCCTGTGGGTTTCTGAGACAGCAACTGTTTACTCTCTTTTTCCTAAGGCATGGCTGGTGGTTTCAAAGTTTGAACTTTTGGATCACAGCCCAGTGCTCATGCACGACACCACCAGGGCTCCCTATAATGATTCCAGCCTTGGACACTCTCTGGGCAGCTCCCCTCAGCCCTGGAGGGTCACTGTCAGTTAGAATGGACTTGATGACAAAGATAATATAATGTAGGGGTACAAAGAGCTTGTTCCCCCAAAGAGTTGGGTGTAAGTGAGGCTCACTTGTAATGTCATAAGTTTATGAAAAACATTTCCTGTTATCACCGAGGAATACTGATAGAGCAGATAGTACACAAGAAGCCTTTACAGCGGTGTTACAGAAATGCACTTTTTCATACTCAGGGGAGAGGGACTAAGAGATTTTCTTGGTTTTTCCCCTCTCTATATTAAACTGACCACAGTTTTCAGAGAAAGCCAACTATCAGAATATAATTCAGTGATATATGTATATTTTAAATATTACAGTGCATTACAGTGGCTAAGTATTGGAAATAAGGAATTTCTCTGTCACCGTGATTTCAATTTAATAGCAGTGGCTCTTGTGTTCCTCAGATACTCTGGACTCTATGGATGGAGGTCAGGGGATAGTACTGAAGATAGAACCCTTCTTTAGGGGGTTGTGGGGAATAGCTGTAAAAAAGCAAAACAATGACAAAGCGGAAATCCATTAATAGGTGAAGACACAGACCAGGGCAGAGGGGAGAAAAGGCACAGGTAGGAGAGGTAGAGGTGGGAGTGGGGCTACTTTAACAGAGACCTTGGGCTGGATTCCCCAGGAAGCAAGATGTGCAGGGGCTGCCTGGAGATGGGATAAAGCCTATGTGAAAGCATCCTCCCTCTCCAACCAAACCACCGCTGTGGAGTCAGGCCCAACTGATAGTATTTTTTTAATGAGCAATAAAAAATGTCATAGTTTTTAAATTATACTTTAAATTTCTATAAATTGAAATATTTATTTTTTATGAGACCAGATAACTTCACCTTTCTCCTGTGGAGAGGCTGGTGGGTTCGAACCACTAGCCTTGTGGTTAGCAGGCCAACCCTTAATTTCCAGGCCTCCTTGACATTGTTCTCTACAGATTAGTCTGTTTGCACAAATGAGTAAGCCTGCACTTACCTTGTTTCCTGGATGCCCTGTATCTTTCATAGACTGTAAATTTGAAAAGCAGCTTGGATTCTGTAAGAAGGGGTTTTAGGGATGGGAGAGAGACAGGTACCAGCCAGACCCAACAGTAGACTCTTTGATGTGATTTTAATTGCTCATTGCAGATTACTAAGTAAGCACACATAGAATCTTGCCTACCTTGCTTACAGGGCCACTGTGCTAAACCAATTACTCACTGTGTAAAATATCTCAATGAATTATGTTACCCAGTATTTTCTCTTCCTCCCTATGTGATATGTACGTTAGAATTCTTGGTTGCATGCTGTACCATATTGGATCAAGACGGCGCTTTGTTTCGCCGTGTGGACAGGTGAGGGTGGTGGCAACTCCAAGGGAGTAAGTGCCCCAGCGGAGGATATCGAATGTGGACAGGCCACCGCTTTCAGTGCAATGACCTGCAGCTGTATTGGCAAGTGACTTGTCATTTATATTCAAAAAGCTAAATTATGGGCAATCAGAAATCATTTATCTTTTTTAAATCCATGCAAATAATGGTACCATTAATCTTTTTTGACTCACCCAAAGAATGAACAACTTGTTTGAAATGCCAGTTCCCTAGGGAGACTTCCACCAACTATTAACATGCACAGAGACGGACAAAAACTTAAGGGATCTTGAGAATCTTGAGATTCCTTGGAAATACAAGGGATGCAGCATTTCAAGTGTGTTTCTAGCATGTACACATGCCGACCCTGTATCCATCAAACATTTTCATCAAGGGTGATACCGCACATTGGACCTTGGCAGGGAAAGATTGTTTTGTCTCGGGGTGGGAGGAGGTGTCCCTTTGTGAAGATACCAGTTATTAGAGCTGAGTCAAACCCCATAGCTCAAGCATGAGCAGTAGCGCAGACTTGTCTTTTTCACCATCTAGACAGCATCCGCTTTTCTGAATGGTCTGCCTGCTTGCTCATCTCAGATCTTTCCACGTTGCTTCTGGACCTCTTGCTTGCCCTCCTGCCTTCGGGGTGAAAACACCAAATACTAATTAATGGCTAACCTTTATTGAATATTTAAAAGGTGCCCATGTCTTCAGCATATTGCTTCTTAAATAATGCATTCCTCATATCAACCACTCTGTACCTGAGGGGCGTCAAATCAGGGTAGCGAGTAGCATATCCTACGCCAAGATGAAAGGTCACGTGTCTCTTTCCCAGGGCCAGCACTCTGCCTCTGTGTGCTTCCCTGATTTTGATGTGATGACTGTGAAGAGTACATACTTCTGTCTCTATAGTTATATCCCTGAGACCAAGCTTGGTACCTGCAGGGAGGACGTCACTGTTACTGAGCACGGTGGCTAGCATTTCATAATTCCCATTCCCATGGGGAAAAGAAAATGCCACACACATTTGAAAGCTGTACATCTGACGGTTGTCTTGCATCTGTTTAATTGATAGCAACAAAAGAATTGCTTTATATCTATGGGCAAAAATCATTAAGACAAAGAAGCTGTGGTGTTAGTCTGGTAAGCTAGAGAAACAAATTCATAAGCACTCATATGTGTAAAACAAAGAGCTTTCTATAAAAGGGCAATTGTATATTGAGAAAACAACCCAGCCCAGTCCAGATTAAGCCCATAAGTCCAATATTAGCCCATGTGTCCGATACCAATCTCTAACTTCCTCTTCAGATTCATGTAACACATGTAATGATGCTGAATGCAGGAAGATCACAGGCCAGTGATGGAACATCGTATGGATCCAGTGGCAGTAGAAGCATCTCAGCACTGGGGTGGGTCTCAGTGTGGCTCCTCCAGAGCTCTGGTTTCATCAGTCCAGCTCCATCAGGCTCCTTGTCAGTAATGTCTCACAGGGATGAGTCTGTGTTCTGCCTCCAGTGAGCTATTTATCTCCTTAGCACCTACAAATGAGGTCATCAAGCTGTGACTTGATTGCCAGGCTAAACTCCACCCCTGCACCCTTAAGTCTCAAATTGACAACAGATTATGTAAGTACCACAGCTGCCTTAGTGGATACACATTGGACTGTGATCCTCAAGGTCAGCAGTTCAAATCCACCAGCTGCTCCTTGAGAAAAAGATGGGGCTTCCTGCACCCTTAAACAGTGACAATCTCAGAAGCTCACAGGGCCAGTTCCAGCCTGGCCTATGGACCACTAGGAGATGGTCCAGATGTGATGACAGTGAGTTCTGATCTGTGTTTACAAATGAACGGTTCTGACTCTGTTGGTATTATTTATGAGGGCTTTAACTTCATAATTCCCTTCTGTAATTTTTTGTTTTGATGCATAAAAAGATCCAACTGGGGCCCTTGAGAGCTCCTTCCAGATGGCTTCTGTGCCCTTAGGAGACTCCCCTCAGTTTGTAGCCATCTCCTTAATTGATGGAAAAATACATGAAGGTTTTGGAACAGAGGAAAAATACTTCTGAGCTGATGAATGCCCAATAAATATGTGAAGTGAGTGACAAGACGGAATTTTATTTATTTTTTACAATCCCTTTTTGGCACACATGGAGTCAGTCGCCATGAATCAGAATTGAGCTACTGGCAACTCAACATAACAATGCAAGTGAATCAGCTGAGCAGCATCAACCCCTGGGCAAGCAGAGTTAGCAAGTAGGATGTTCACTACTTAAGGGGTGAAATGTAACAACCCCCATCAGGGGAAGTGGTCAAGTGAGCTTGGTGTGCACGTGGTACCCAAGATCAAACTCACTGGCATGAGGCCACTTCCCACTCCTAGCGACCCTGAAGGACAGGGTAGAAATGTCCCTGTGGGTTTCTGAGACTGTAACTCTTTACGGAAGAAGAAAGCCTCATCTTTCTTCTGTGGAGCGACTGGTGGTTTCAAATAGATGACTTGGCAGTTAGCAGCCCAGGGTGTAACCCTCAATGTCACCAGGGCACTTCCTGATAAACTACCATAATGACACACCAATATCACTGCCTCAACAGTCCATAGTGACTCAGAGGGACCCGGTCAGTCAGAGTAGAACTATACATCTCTATGGGAGTAGAACGCCTCATCCTTCTCCCATGGAGCAGTTGGTGGTTTTGAACTATTGACCTGGGCTTAAGCAGGCTACCTCCCATATGACCTATGTGATTTCTCTCTGTCTCTCCCACTGTGTGTGTGTGTGTGAGAGAGAGAGAGAGAGAGAGAGACAGAGAGAGAGAGAGAACATGAGAGAGGAGATGTGAGTGAAAGAATGTGAGAGTGCGCTCAGCATCAGCATGCAAAAGCAAGTGGAGAGCCTTGCTGTGCCACAGCGGCCTTGGAGTCTTAATAAACCAGAAGGCATATATTTGAAATTGTAGGAAGAGACAAGATGGTAGTTTGACCACGTAAGGACAAAAGGGTTCACTGAGGTGCAGAAATTCGCTTCAATGCAATCTCTGGAAGGGAGAGTTTGAAGCTCATACTCCTCACAACAACCAAAACCCATAAATAAATAGGGAAAAACCCAAACCTTGTGTCCCCCCCACAGTGAATTAAAACTGATCCAGCGCATGCTGTCCTTTCCCCGTGTCTGATGCACAGCCCTGGCCGTCTGTGTGGGCTGCGCTGCCTATGCGAACTCTCATCATTTATGGTCTTGCACAGAGGCATTTGCAATGTCATCAGTCTTGTGAAATTCTGGCATGTGATCTCCTGCATCATGCCTGTCCTGCAGGTTATATTTCCCAACTCCTCATGCTTCTTTGTCTCCAGCTTTCGCATTTCCAACACCATGAGTGATTACTGCATCTTAATTATATACTTTATCAACTTCAAATTGCAGAAGTTGCTAATAATCTTTGATTTCTTCTTCTTTATGGTTAGTAGTCGGTACCTAAGTTTTAATAACAGGTCTATTAACTGAGCATTCTTGTCGGTGTAGAGGTATTAGTGATTAATGTGTCCCTGCTCTCAATGATGTGTCCTTCCCACAGTAGACCGAGTCTACAGGATATGTCCGATTCAAAATGGGCAGTACCAGTCCATTTCAGCTCACCAGTGAATGAGGTACCAATCTTTAAGTGTTCCCTTCACTTTGGAAAATTTCCAATTTTCCTGGATGAATATTTCCCAAATCCTAGATTCTAATTTTTAACAGATATTTGCCATTGTTTCTTCTTGTTTTGAGGTGTGTGTGCTCCAGCAGTAAATGCACATCCTAAAAGCTTCACTTGATCTCCATCATTTGGGCTGACTCTGCTTTCAGAAGGCAGTCCTTCCTCGTTCCCATCTGGAGTGCCTTCCAAGCTGCACTAACTCATCACTGTCCTGACCACCTACTGGCACTATGCCTGTCCATTTTACAGTCTAGCCTACGTTTTTCTCGGGTCATTTTTTTTCTTTCAGAAATAGATTTCCAGGTTCTTCCCCCTGATCTGTGTAAATCAGGAAGAACTCCTGAAACAGCTTCCACCATCGTGCAAGCTAGCACAGTAGTACAAACTGAACCGATAAGTTAGTGGATTAGACCTTGACATAAAGGAAACAGAAATGTTCACAACTGGACAAAGAAACAACATCTGGACAAACAGAAAATAGTGGCATTGCCAAGGATTGAATTCTGCAGAGATCCACATCAATGCCCATGGGAGAGTAGATCTGAAGTCAAGTGACTGATACATAGCATTGGGGAAGATGCTGCAAAAGACCTCTTATTTAAATGTTAAAAATGAAGCTGTCCCCTTGAGACCCAAGGTGCTCCTGACCCAAGCCATGCTACTTTCAGTTACCTATAAGCATGCGGAAGCTGCACCTGAGGAAGACCTAAGGAGACGTGCTGTCTTTGAATTGCGGCGTTGGCAACGACTATGTAGGACTCTATATCTGCCAGCAAGACAAAGACCTCTGCATCAGAAGTACATCCAGACTATTCCTTAGGCTTGAGGATGTTAACCTGTTATCTCGTATTCTTTGGACATGTTACCGGGAGGGACCAGCCTGTGGGAAAGGCATCGTCATCGTCATCGGTAGGAAAGAGGAAGACCCTCAATGAGATGGATCAATGCACTGACTGCAACAATGGGCTCAAGCACAGCAACACTTGTCAGATGATGCCGGACCCAACAGGGTTTTATTGTGTGGTCCCCACAAGATCACTGTGGTTGGAACCAATTCAACGGCACCTAGCAGGGACAACAACTGTGTCATCATTGGGAAGAGCTCCAGCACCTGAACTCACGGGTGCGCTTTCATGCCTTTTCTGACATGCCTCCCACCTAGATGTGGGCCCCAGCCTCTGTAGACCAACACTGACCCACAGACCCTTGCTGTTTGCCCCCACCCCACCCCTCATCTCTGGCTGCCTGCTCCTCTTCTCCCAGGAATACTTTCCACTGGCACCGTCTCTTTCTCTTTCCTGACTTGCTGCTCACCACTTTTCCTGAGGGGAGGGCATTTCTTCTCCCCAGGTGGGACATTTGTATGTCAGACCTATGTACTTAACAAACTGCCATTCAAGCTGCACTAGAATTGTTTCTGTCTGTGCTCTAACCATAGCGTTTGTGAAAGCCAGCACTGTGTGTGTGTATTTGTGTGTGCTCTCTGGATCTAGCTTAGTCTGTAGCAAAGAGTCTGCTAGTTATTTGTCTTCTTGCAGGGACCAGCGCATGCGTGTCCTCCAATTTCCCCTTGGACTGTGAGGGTTAGGATATTTACACATTGTCTCCATACACTTCAGCTTCCATGAATATTTTGATTACATTATTGCTTCTTTCCATCTTGGCGTTAGATATTGTAAATGCCATGGGTATTTAAGGAGAAATTTATTCAAGTCCATTCTTGCAAATGATGAAAAGCCCCCATTTATGTGCGAGTTTTTAGTCTTTATTTTTATTAAAGACTTAAGTGAATGGCTCTGGCTTTGGAAATGTGTTTTCATAATGCACTCATGGAGGGTATTAACCAATTAATCCCTCTTCCAGAAGGTGATGAAACTCTCACATCTGTACAGAATTAAACAAATCCAGATTAAGAGCCTCTTCCCATTGGGCAGGTGGTTTCTCGCGGAAGTCGGAACAATTATTTTACCTCTGTGCTCAAGCAACTTGAGTCTCCTGCCTTTTCATGCCTTTGACTCAGGAGGGCTTTCATTTCCATGGTGGTTTCTTTCCACCTAGTGGCTTGGAGTCGGATCTCTGGCCCTGCAGGCTGGCATGTGCGTGCCCATCGCCATTCTTCTTTGGCTTGCTGTGCCCTCCTCTGGTGAGCTCTCCGTCACCATTTAGCCCTGGCTTCTCATTGGCATCTCTCACCACCTATACCCTTCAGGGATGCTCCCTGTTCAATACACACTAAATCTTTGTCCTTAAACAGGCAGAGGCAGCACTGGGCAGCCTCAAGCTACAGGGAATTTGATTTGGAAGCTTTCTTTCCTTTTTGTGTGTGCATATTTGCCTTTGAGGATTAAGGTGCCTGACCCAAGCCTCCTGGGTGGCATAGTGGGTACATTGTATTGGGTTTCTGATTGCAAAGTTAACAGCTTGAAACCACCAGCCACTCCAAGGGAGTAAGTCAGGGCTTTCAACTCCCATGAAGAATCACCATCTCAGAAACTCAAGGGCCAGTTCAACCCCATCCCATAGGGTTGCGATGAGTTGGCATCGATGCCATGGGAAGTGAGGTTGGTGTTTGACCCAAGCCATGGTATTTTCAGTCGCTCCCTGTGATAGTCTGGGTACTTTAGAAAAACAAATCCACAGAAACTCATATGTATAAGAGAAAGTTTTATATAAAGGTTAAGTGCACATCAAGAAAACATCCCAACCAGTGCTGCCCAAGCCCACAAGTCCAACATTAACCCATTAACCTATATGTCTAACACCAATCCACAAAGTCCTCCTCCGTCTCACAACACACACACTATGACAGCGACTGCAGGAGGAAAGCCGAATCGATGAGCATGTAAGCATCTCAGTGCTGGCAGGGGTCTCCACACAGCTGTTCCAGCACCCAGGTCCATGCAGCTTCTCCTTGGGTATGTCTTGCAGGAAGGGAGCCTTGTCATCTGAAGCAGGGAATTGGCTAAGGCAGTTGCACCCCAATCAAACCATCACAAAGCAAGGGACCCAAGAACTAGAAAGGTGAGACACACCAATCCATTTATCTCTCCACCCTTCAATTTACCTCACATGTGTTTGCCAGGTTGGCACAATAAACTTTAACTATCTCACTTCCTATGCTTTCAAAAGCTGGAAAATGCAGAAGGATCACTTTGAATCATGGTGTCAGTGAGGACCAGTAAATGCTTATGAACTGCCAGAAGGACAGGCAAGATCACAGATAGAATGTTCCTTACAAGAGAGGATGGCGGGACTTTTCCTCACTCACGTACATTGAACGAGTCAGCAGGAGGGAACAGTCCTTGGAGAACAGCATCATGCTTGGAAAAGTAGAGGGTCCTTACAAAAGAGGAAGCCCCTCACGAGATCAATGGAAATAGTGACAACAGTGGGCTCAAGTGTAGAAGCTGCTGTGAGGATGGTGCAGGACAGAGCATGTTCGCTTCTCTTTCTCCTTTGACCCCTAGAAGTCAGAAGCCACCTGATGACACTTAACAAAAACAGCTGCGTGTGTCCCTGTTTTAACACCAGTCATGCCCTCTTGCTTATGTAGATGCCTTGCCTCTGTGCCTGTCTCTTCTGATGAGTGCTTAGCTTCCTATTGATACCAAATAAGTCTCCAACTGTAATTATTGTAATTAGTGCTCTTTTCATTTGCAAAGAATAGGCACTTGTCAATATTTTTCCCCTCACTTAAATTGCTTCCTCTTGTGGTTCTGGCATGGTGAACTGCGCACCTTAAGACTGTATAGATCTGGACCATCTAACGATTTGGCCATTTTTAATATGTGTGCGGTTCTTCTGTATTTTCGACAGAAGTGCCCCGTGGAGCACCCTTAATGAGCGCACTATCTCAGCAGGCTCCGCGTTGTTTTGTGTGACGAGAGGCTCCCGTGTAAAAAGAACTCACTGAATCAATGTGCATTTCAGTAATTTGTGACAGGTCCTGACGGGGGACTGACATTTCCAAACACCTGTGTACTTGAAAGCTTGCCTCAGGAAGCTCAAGGCCAAGGTGTGCACTTGGCATTTATTCTGTTTCAAATGTGTGCTGCGTGGTCTTTCCTGCCCTGTAAGTAAGCCCTGGAGAAGGACCCTTGCTTGGTCACGAGAACGGGCAACGGGAATGAGGAAAGCCTTCAAGGGGATGGATGGACACAGTGGGTGCATCAGCGGGCTCAGACATGGAACAATGGGGAGGCTGCCGCCCGGCCGTGCACTGTTCCCTTCTCTGGTGCATGTAGTCCTTCTGGGACAGAGCCTACCCGATGGCTAACAACAATAACACAGACCCGTTTCCAGTGTCATCCACATCTTTGTCTCCACACATGCAGGCAGTTTGATGATAGCAGTTTGATATTAATGAAAAGCTTGTGTGTGGGGGTGGGGGTGGGGAAGGCTTCATCCAAGCTTATATGAAAATAAGAAGCCAACACACAATGACATTTTTATTTCATCACCTCTGGTCTAGGATATACGAGCCCTAGTGGCACAGTGGAGCACACTTTCATCTACTGACTACTATGTCAGTGGTTTGAAGCCACCAGCCGATTCTCAGGAAAAAGATGAGGCTGTGTGCTTCTCTAAAGATAAGAACTTGGGGAACTCAATAGGGCAATTCTCTTCTGTTGTACAGGGTCTCTTGGCATCAGAATCACCTTGATGGCAGTGCATTTCTTTATGTGTGTTGGGGGTGGGGGAAGGGGAGGCAGAGGAAGCTGCGTGTCAATGGGTGTCAGTGGTTCCTATTCACGTCATTCTGTGGGAGAGAGGTGAGGCTGTCTTCTCCCTTGAAGGGTTAAACAACTTTGAAAACCCCAAGGCACAGCTCGACTCCATTCTATGGGCTTGCTAGGAGTGTGAATTGGTTCTGTGAGCCAGAATTTAATTGATGGTGGGGAGTTTTAACCTAGGGTAGAGATGTTGTTTTGTGAAGACTTTTGATGAATCATCCATAGAATATTGTAGATAAATACCCTGTACAATCTGTGGCTAAAATACCAGAGATGCCTCAGCATTGTCAATGGAATGTTTGCTGCGTGGGCAGAGCCAGGCTGAATCAGTGCTCAGTGTGAATGGAAATGCATCAGAAGAACAAGACATTGCTGCCCATGAGGACACAGGGTGTATGGCATGCAGTAGCAGAGATGTCGCTGTCCAAGTCCTTCAGAGTACTGACAACAGCAGCAGCCTGCCAATGCAAAGACCACCTCCATTGCGTTTAGAATCATTTTATTGGGGGCTCACACAATGCCCATCACAATCCATATGCACATCCATTTCATCAAGCACACATGCACACCCGTTGCCATCATCATTCCCCAAACACCTGCCCCCTCCCCACCTAAGCCCCTAGCATCAGCCCCGGACCTTCTGCCCTCCCTACACATAAACTTCTAATGAATTTATATTTCAAATTATTTAAAATTCCATCACCTTTGCATGCATAATGCAATTGGCTATTAAATACATTCACTTGCAAGGACAGTTAAACTTGAATTCATGTAATGCTGTTCCAAGCTATTGAAGTCTGAAATTCAATGGAAGCTAATTATTGCTGGGGGGAAAAAAGGTTGTGTGTACACATATGCACACACACACACACACTTTTATGGAATGTTCTGTTTGTGTCCTAGATAGGAGGACCTTTGGTCCTTATAATATGAAAATAATAGAAGGCAGATATTACTATATTTGTATTTTTTATAAGACAGAGGAAATTGAGTTTCTCTCTTGTATGTTTATGATGTAACTATAAAGGGATGTTTGTCTAATTATCTAGTAAATATCATGCTCTTGTGTATACATTTAAACTTAATTTAAAATTTGACGGGGAAGAAATGAGGAA
>NW_022111300.1:54232392-54234814 GCF_000313985.2 Echinops telfairi
TATCTAGTAAATATCATGCTCTTGTGTATACATTTAAACTTAATTTAAAATTTGACGGGGAAGAAATGAGGAAACAATCACAATATTGGACATATAACCCTGTCCCCCCTGAGGGGGATGAACAATAGAAACGTGTGTGAAGGGAGACAGCAGACAGTGTTTGATATAAAAGTAATAATAACTTATACTTTATCAAGGAGTCATGAAGGTGGGAGTCTGGGGAAGGGAGGGACAAAAGAAGAGCTGATACTAAGGGCTCAAGTAAAATGAAAATGTTTTGAAAATAATGGTGGCAACATATGTACAAATGTGCTTGATACTGTTAATTTATGGATTGTTATAAGAGCTGTAAGAGCACCTCAATAAAATGATTTATGTTTTTTTAATGTTCAAAAAAATTAAAGTCTGAGATACGCTTTCTACCTGTGGAGAAGCTCTCAGAAACAGAAGGGGATAAAAGAAAACGGGATGGGAAAGACGGTGGAAACCTCCACTTCTTCTGTGGTGAGTGTATCACTTTGTAGGCACTCAGGAGTGCAGAGTGGACAGAGATCAGGAAGGAGGCCATAAAGAGAAGGTACGGGGTAGGGGGAGGTGTTAGAGAGACAAAGAGGGAAGGAGAGAAGAAGGGAGGGAGGGATGAAGAGAGAAAAGACACCATTTTTCCTCTGTCCAAAATGAAATGTCTTTTTCTGACAAATAAGGTGCTGGTCCAAGTTGCTTTATACATTAATACCAGAAAGGGGGGGGGGCATTTTTCTCTTCTTACCCTCATTCTTCTCCTTTCCCTTCTTTTCATATGATTTAAGGACGAGGAGGAGAGGGTGCCGTGGCGCTATGTATCCAGGAGGGTGTGAATCTGTAGGCACACCAGAGAGATGGGAGATAAGGCACCATTGTAACCCCCGAGCATTTGTTAGGCTGCATATGATCATCACGCAATAAGTCAGTCTGCAGTCTTACTTAGTAAGCTGCATGGTGCTAAGGATGTTAAGACTAAGAAATATTCTCAAGAACCTTACAAAGAGAGCACACACCCTGTGGGGGCCCCAGCGAGCTCCCTTCCCTTTGATAATTCACCTCTAAGGTCACAGGACCATCTCCAAATGACACAGAACAAGTGGCTTCTTTAACACAGAAACCCTGCTTAACAAGGGCTGTTAACTGCAAAGTCAGCAGTTTGAAACCACCAGCCCCTCTCATTGGAGAAAGGGGAAGCTTTCGATGCCTTTTAAAGGTTACAGTCTGGGAAACCCACAGGGGCAGCTCTGCTTGATCCTGTAGGGTCGCGATGAGTCATACTTGACTGAACGGCAGTGAGTTTGGCTTTTGGTACTTTAATAGGACTACAACATCACGACACATCTAAGTAAGGGTGTGTTTTGAATAAGAGATAAAACCCATTTTAAAATTAGTTGTTTTGAACCCTTGCTCAAAATTACCTCAGGGAACATAGACTGGTGTTTCCTAGTTTCTGTTCTAACTATTGCATGATTCCTAGTTTAGCTTGTTTTTCCTAGAAAGTGATTGGGATGTTCTGAAATCACGTACACTTCTTCGTTCTCTTATCTAATGGGAGAAGGCACTTTCTTTTGCACATAACCTTCAGTGGCCCCAGGTAAGTGAACTGTTACCTGAGCCGGAAGGAGCTCCAGCCCTGTGTAAACATGGAGCTTCCTGTATCATTGCGGTGATGTTACCAGAAGGTGCCCATGCCTGGTTCGTCTTGCTGTTGGCAGTGAGGAAGGGTTTCATACATGTGCACACACATGCACTCATGTGTTTGAAGACCATAAGCAGTCATCAGAGGGATCCAGGGAAGGACTGACCGCTCTCATGTTATCCTGTGAATAGTAGCAAGGAGATGACTGTCCACTTTGAAAGCACATTAGCATGCAATCAGCCACTGTTTAATTTTGAGGTGATTTTATTCCATATCCAAATGAAGTGAACCCTTCCCCTATTTCTTACCCTGGACCTCATTATTAATTCAGATTCCCTCCTCCCTCGGTGATTATGATGCTTCATGTCTCTTTCCCTGGCTTCTATTGTATATAGAGTTGCCATTACATAACCGGCGCCAATGGACAGTCGTCCTTACGATGGCATTACTTTCCTGGTATGCAGTGAATGGGGCATCTTGCTTTCAGGGAGCAAAAGATGGATGTTTACTGAACAATCCGGACTCTGCCACTGAACTTAACTCACATTAACTTCTGGCCTGGTTGAGATTGAAACTCTGTTAAGCTTAACCATCAAACGCACACCCTGTACACGCAATGGATGCAATCACCTACTGCTCCCAGGTCCCCTTGCAGGGGCTGGGAAGAGGAAGACCCATACCATTTCCAAATGGGAAGTGAATTCCTGTGGATCATGACATCATCCAGCAGCAACTGGGGTGGGATCCTTGCATTCTCCA
>NW_022111300.1:54234914-54249292 GCF_000313985.2 Echinops telfairi
TTCCAAATGGGAAGTGAATTCCTGTGGATCATGACATCATCCAGCAGCAACTGGGGTGGGATCCTTGCATTCTCCAGCTGGCACAAGGGGAAAGCGTGTGGCTGCTAACTGAGAGGCAGGGTGGTGGTTGGGACCTTCTCAGCAGCTCCCTGGGAGAAGGAGCTGCAATGAAGACAGAGGCCTAGAAAGCCCTCAATGGCAGGTCTGCTCAGGCACATGGATTGCCCGGAGTTGGAATCAACCCCTAACAACCACCCTGTGCTTCTCACTGCCATCGAGTCTGCGCTGACTCCGAGTGACTCCCTGTGGGTTTTGGAGACTGTCACTGTTGACAGGTGGGAGTGGAAACCCAGTCGTTCTCCCTCAAAGCTGCTGGTAGTTTTGAACTGCCAACCATGCGGATTGCAGCCAGTGCATAACCACTATGCCACCAGCGCAGTTATATCCCCACTTGCTTTATGAGAAAACAGAAGCACAACTTCCCTCAGGCAATGGTTCCTTCCACCCGTTTCTTCTTAGGAGATGCTAGAGATGAATGCTGGAGACCCACTGTGTCACTTAAGATGCCCCTTCCCGCGGGGCTCAGGAGGAAGTGCACACACAGGTGGACCCAGCGGAGCGAGTGCTGCTGTGCAGAGAATGCCCCCTTCTCACACCTTAGTAAGAGTCTGGGTGGTGCAGTGGAGTGCCTTCACGTTGGGCTGCTCCCCACAAGTCAGCAGTTCCAGACCACCAGCCACTGCGAGGAGAAAGATGAAGCTTTCTACTGCCAAGAGTCAGTCTCAGAAACCCACAGGGCCAGTTCTACCCTGTCTTAGAGGGTCTCTGAGTTGGCAGTGAGTTGGTTTTTTTTCAATATTTCGTAGGCATGCCTCTCTCTCTCTCCAGAACTCCTCCACAGATACCCATGGGCACTTGAAGCCCTCAGATGAGAAAGTGGCAGATGAAGTTCAAGTCTGGGGTCTAAGAGTCCGGCGGAGCAATCTTCACCTGGGCATTTGTCCATGGGGCAGGGATGCGTTATCTTTTAGTTCCATGTATCCTCAAACTTTCTGCAGCCACCTCACATCCCTTGGAAGTTGCGTTCTTCTTTGGTGGCCAATTGGTCGTGTACCTTGTTCCTTCCACCCCACTCCCAGCTCCCTGTTAGGGTTCCACTCTAAAACCTATTTAGACCCAGATTCCTCCTCCTCCTCTTCCTCCTCCTCTTCTCCTTCCTCTTTCTTGTGCCTATCTTTTTTTTTTTTCATGAAGAGAAACATTTCGAGACCAACCACACGTCTGATCCCATAATTCTTCCTAGTCTTTCTATTTTCTGTTCATTTGTCTTCACACTACCAAACTCTGGCCTGGAGATCGACGACGACGCACGGCCTGATTCAAGATGCCTTTCTGCAAAACGCAGGCTTTCTAGCACAGGCGGGGCACACCATGTCGCCAGGCTTGTTTTTGTCTGTGCTGGGCATCTGTCCCCATTGAAACTCTTCAAGGGCATCCCTGGCACTCACTTGATCCCTTGTCTCCAAAAGAAGGAGAAACACGATTTTGGGTGACCTCATTTTCCTTGAGGTTTCTAATTACTTTCAAGCCAAGTATTACTGTAATAGGTAGGATAAAAGAAAGAAAAAACTCAATACCAGCACACCCATCCAGTGCCATTGAGTTGATTCTGCCTCACAGGGACCCAATAGGACCGAGCAGAACTTTGTTACATGGTTTCTGAAACTGTAAACATTTAGGGAGCAGATGGCCCCTTGTGTCTCCCAGAGAGCAGTTGCAGTAGTTAGTGGCCCAACATTTTACCCACAGCACCACCCGGGTTCCTTAACAAATACAGGAGGTACAATTAATGTTCTTAGTATTATGTAACTGACACGCTTTTCTACCACGTGTCTGCCGGTGGGTCTTACTGTGGTGGCTTGGTATTTCAGATGCCAGCAAGGTCACCCCAGTGAACAGATTTCAGCCGAGAATATTGAAAAGAATATTGAAAATACCATGGACTGCCAAAAAAACAAACAAATCTGTCTGGGAAGAAGTGCAGCCAGAATGCTCCTTAGAAGCAAACATGGTGAGACTTCTCACATATTTCAGACGTATTATCAGGAGAGACCAGTCCCTGGAAAAAGACATTCTGGCTGGTAGAGTAGAGAGGCAGTAGGAAAGAAGAAGACTCAGAACAAGATGGATTGACATCAGGGCTTCAACAAAATTGGGTATCAGAAGCGTTGTGAATATGGAGTAGGACCGACCAGTGTTTCTTTCTGTTGTACAGAGGGTCACGATGAGTCAGCAACAATACAGTTTTGCTTTCCAAGGATTTCCCAAGGGGGGTGGGGGCGGAAGTTAAAGTTCATCACTAATTACAACCTGGTTTTCTATATGTTATTCAGTTAAAGGATTAATATTTTTCTAGGTATGTCCCATGCAATATGTTTTGTTGTTTTGGTTAAATCTGGCAATGCTAATTATAACTTTGGTTATATGACTAATTTTAGTTGTATTGAGGCCAAATAATGAAAAGGTATCAAAATTTCTCAAATTGGGTTGACAGTCACAGCAACGGAGTGACAGACTCCGACCTAGAACAGTAGTTGGCTGACGGTAGGGGTTCAGTCAACTGTCGTTCTCAGATGTCGTCCAGCCAATTCTGACTTTTCTCTGGGACAGCAGAAAGAACCATTGCCTGGGCCTGAGCCGTCACACCGCAATCATTGCCTAGGTTCAGGCCATGCGCACAATCACGGTGTCAGGCCATCTCACTGACGGTCTTTCTCTTCTTCACTTTCTCTCTGCTGTACCACGCATGATGGCTTTCTCCAGGGCCAGATCCTTGCTTATAACACAATCAAAGTAAACGAGACGGTGTCTTGCCATCTTTACTTCCAAGGAGCATTCTGGCTCTACTTCTTTCAAGGCAGCTATTTTTCATTCTTCTAGAAATCTGTGGTCCAGCCAGTGTTCTTCTCCAAGACCACATTTCAAACTTAGGTATTTGGGTTTCATAGTCATTGACCACTTTTCACACACAGGGCTGGTTGTTGTTAGGGGCCATCGAGTTGGCTCCCAAGCATCAGTGACCCTTTGCACAACAGAAGGAAAGATGGTCTTGGAATGGCCATCCTCACAAAGGTGTCATGTCCGAGCCCATTGGGGCAGCCCGGTGTCAATCCATCTCAAGTGCCTCCCTCTTTTCCTCTGCCCCTCCGCTTTACCAAGCATGATGTCCTGTCCAAAGTATGTAAGACAAACTCTTGTTGCCTTGCCTTTAAGGAGCCATCTGGTTGTATTTCTTCCCAGACAGATCTTTTTGTCCTTTTAGTGGTCGCTACTGTTTTCAATATTTCTTGCCAGCAAAATTCGAAGGTATTAATTCCTCTTCGGTCTTCCTCCATTCATATCCAACTTTCACATGTAAAGGAGGTGTTTGAAAATACCATGACTTGGGTAGGTTGCACCTCAGTCCTCAAAGTAACATTCTTGCTTTCTAATATTCTAAAGAAGTATGGTGCAGAAAATTTGCTTAATGCAACACGTGTTTTGATATCTTGACTGCTGTTTCCATGAGCATTGATTGTGGATCCAAGCCAGATAACTTCAACCTTTCCTCCACTGACCACACTGTTACCTATTGGTCCAGTTGTGCCGATTTTGGTCTTCTTTACATTTAGTTGTAATCTATACTACAGGGTGCAATCATTGATCTTCATCAGCAAGTGCTTCACATCCTCCCCACTTTCAGCAAAGTGGGCTGTATCATCTGCATATCACAGATTATTAATAAACCTCCAATCCTGATGCAGCATTCTTCCTCGTATAACCCAGCCTCTCTGATTATCTTTTCAGCATACAGGTTGAATCAGTATAATAAAGGACTACAACCCTGATGCACATCTTTGCACATATAAAGTGATTGACAATACCGCACCTGGTGTTAGGAGGACCTGACTCCTCTGAGTGGCATCTTGCCCTTTACCCCTTTAGAAAGGCCTTATGCAACAGATTTCCCCAGTAGAATACATCACTTCATTTCCTGGCTGCAGCTTCCATGATCATTGATTGTGGATCCAAGTAAAATGAGATCCTTGACAACTTCGAACTTTTCTCCATCTACCAGGATGCTGTCTCTGGGTCCAGTTGTGAGGATCTCTGTTTTCTGCACATTGAATGGTAGTCCATATTGCAGGTGTCAGGCTTTGATCTTCATGGGAGAATATTTGCTAATCATCGACTCCTGTTCTTCAGAAACCTACAACATGCAGGAGACAGCAATGGACTGAGCGTATGAAGAAGTGGGATAACAAGAATATTCCACTTTTCTCCTATGTCCCTAGAACAACGCATGCCTCCGCTTTTTGCTGCAGTATATGTGTCCCTTCCTCAGTTTGAGACATCTTAAGATAAAAAACTTATTGTCATAAGAGTTGTATGAGCCCCCAATAAAATGACAAAAAAAAAAACAACCCACAAACAACTATGCCTTAGTCTTGCTTATATTGTCCTTCAACACAAAACTTTAAGCAAAGAAAAACAAAATCGCTGCCAATTCCATTTCTGCTCCTGGCGACCCTGTGTATTATAGAGTCGAGCTGCCGGTCTGGTGTTCCTGGAAGCCATGTTTATGGGCTCTTGATTTCCTGGCCCCATCCTTTGTGGGGCTCCAGGGAGGATGTGAACCGGCACCAGTAGGCATTGAGGGTAAGCTGTTGGGTGATCCTCACTGTATCGTTGACACACAGTGACCCATGGGGCTAGAGAAGGACCACTCCTCAGGGTTTTCATGGCCGTCATTGTGTAGAACTTGAACTTCAGGCTCTTCTTCCGTGGTAACCACAAGGCTTCAAACTCCCAGCACTTCAGATAGGAGCCAGATGCATAACCATTTGCGCCATCAGTTAGTGGGTGGCATGTCCTCCTCTCCTGTCCTGTGGCAGCTCTTCTCTTACTGAGACAACAAAATGCTCCCCTCCATTTTCTTTGAATCGGTATCATCAGGTGACAAAAGGGCTTCAGAGTATTCATGGAAAGTTCTGTTATTTTTTAATTTTCTTTCCATGAGCATTTTGAATCCCTTTATGTATTGATGAAAGTAACACAGCCCCCCCAAAACTCTGAGAAATTGACAAACCATTGGAATGGCTGAGCAGCCGGATGCTGAATTTTGAGTTATTTATAAGACAAATCCTAGGCTGCTTTATTCTAAAATGAATAAGAATCATTCATTTTATTTGGGCTTACATAGAAAATATGCCATTGGATCTTCAGAGTAAAATTTTTACCTACAATGAATTTGAAATTGATGCTTAATATGCAGTTTGATATATTCCATAAGCTTATTCCTTGGGAAAATGTGTCAAAAACTGTTCTGAATACCATTTTTCCTCTTCTGAACCAAGGTATAGACCACTCCTTGGCGAATTTTCTGGAGTTTCTTCTTTGCAAGAAAATGTGGGGGCATCGCATAACTAAAATAGCTCTATTTTTCCAATGCCATATTTTTATCATCAGTGTGTTTGGAGCTGGGGAAATTTTTCTTCAAAAATGAATGCAGATTTCTAAATTTTACCCTTAAGTAAGCAAACTTTGAAACTACAAAACCCAATAAATTATATTCATTACCTCTAAGCTAACTCTGGAAGGCAATTTTAAAATCTGTGACAGAATACCCTCACTTACTAAGCAATGAGCACACATTTCCGATCCTGAATTTTTTTTATGTGTACCTTGAGTAACATTTGAATATCATAAAAGTCCCCCAATACAACTTAAACCAGATAGAAGTCCTACATGGAGATATTTGCAATAATTTTAGCATATTTGAGAAATGTTTAACAAATCAGAATTGGAGTTATATGGCAGTTAGTACAGAGGAACTTTGTGTCTTAGTGTTTTAGCAACTTCAGGATAATTGAAAAGACAATCTTAGAACATAGTCAACGATTTGCAGGGCGGGAAGGAAAGCCGGGATTAGGTAGTAGATCACAAGGAACTCTTTTTTTTTTCCTTAATTTTTTTTTTTGAGGAACTCTTATTTTTGCTGGAACATTGGAAAGACGGAGCCATTGATCTCACCCAGAACAACTGGGTTCCACATGAATAAAGTAAAACTCAGCCTTAAGGATAGACCCTGTGGGGATATGTTCTCATATTGATTGTAAGTACCTACATAATGTTCTATAAATTGTCCATAATGAGACAGTGGGGAGAAAAGAGCACTTTGAAATCATAATTACGCAACAAAAAACCCCCTGAAAAGATATATGGCACAGTTGGCAAACTATTTTGTATTGTGAAGAGAGGAATCAGCTATTGAGCTGCTAAATATTGTCTTTGAACTTTTTTAACCCTGAAAGCCCTCGGCTCAGTGCTCCCAGCTTTACCTGAAACTGTTCTTGAAAGGCAGGAGCTGATTCTTAATGGCATTGGACTGAGCCATTGATTTGCTGGAAACTTACCTGTGTACACTCTGGTCTAGCAGGTCTTCTAGAATAGGTGGATCTCTGGGCAGCGCAGGTGCTTGACGTTTGACTGCGAGCCTACATTCTACCATTTACCCTGGTGGCCGTGGCAGGTCAACCTGGAACTGCTCACTGAAAGGGCAGCAATTCAAATATATCAGTCACTCCTCAGGAGGAAGAGGGGACTGTCAACTCCTGTAAACATGAAAGGCAAAACAAAAAAATAACAATTTTATTGACATAAAATTCAGATGGCATACAATTCAATTGTTGTAGTTGTTGTTGTAATTAGGTCCCGAGTCACCTAGGACCCATAGCAACCCTGTGCACCACAAAATGAACCACGGCAAGATCCTGCTCCACCGTCACAATGGTTCCTACCACTGAGCCAATTGGCACAGCCGTGTGAGGTCCTTCCCCTTCGCTGCCCTTCTGCTTTCCCAAACAGGATGTCCTTCTCCAGGCGTGGGTCTCTCCTGAGAAGAGGTGCTAAGTACTTAAGTCAAAGTCTTGCCATCCTTGCCTCTAAGGAGCATTCCAGCCTGACTCCTTCCAAGACAGACCTGTTTGTCCTTTTAGCAGCCCGTGGGACTTTCAGTATTCTTCCCGAGCTCCGCAATTCCAGTGCATCATTTCTTCTTCCCTCTTCCTTATACAATGCAATGCAATGGTTTAGACATATTAAAAGGAGTTGTGAAATAATCACCACAATCAATTGTAGAACATTTTTTTCTTCCGTGTACTAATTTTTATTAGCGACTTATTTACCCTCACCTCCCCTGTCATAACCCCAAGAAACTAGTTTTCCAGGTATTGTTTCTCTAGATTTACCTGTCCTGGGTTTCACAAAAAGACACGTATCTGGAAACACAAATTGAAAGTCCCACAGAAAAAACAAAATTGTAAAGAAAGTGGAAAATATATAAAAGCAAGGACAGATCTAAAATTTGTGAAAAGGGAAAAGAATTTAAAATTGGTGAGAAGGGAAAACAAATGATAAGGTGCTAGATTTTAACCTATTTTTAAACTGACACATCTATGTCAGTCTGATTTCCAATGCAGATGGAATCTGATAGAAATGCTATTCAGATCCTTGGTCAATGTTTACATGTAATTCACGGGAGGCTTAATTCAAGGTGTGCCCCAACAAATTGGTTTTGGGATTTTACTGTCATATTTGCCTCTGCAAACTGGATGCTAAGAATTTAAATTCTAATTCCTTTCCCTCCTTTGGTCTTGGGTTTATTTATTTATAATAATTTTATTTTGGGGCTCTTAGAGCTCTTATCATAATCCATATATCCATCCATTGTGTCAAGCAATTTGTACATAGGTTGCCATCATCATTTTCAAAATATTTTCTTTCTACTTGAGCCCTTGGTATCAGCTCATTCCCTCCCTGCCTCCCTCATGAACCCATATTGTCTTACACCAACCACTGTCTCCCTTCACCCACTTTCCTATTGTCCATCCCCCAGGGAGGGGTTACATGTTGATCATTGTGATCGGTTCCCCCTTTCTCCCCTCACCTTCCCCTTCCCCTCCTGGTATCGCTACTGTCATTATTGGTCTGGAGGGGTTTATCTGACTTGGATTCCCTGTGTTGTGAGCTCTTATCTGTATCTGTGTAAATACTCTGGTCTAGCCAGATTTGTAAGGTAGAATTGGGGTCAGGATAGTGGGGGGGGGGTGTGTGCATTAAAAAAACTAGAGGAAAGTTGTATGTTTCATCTGTGTTATACTGTACCCTGACTGGCTCATCTCTTCCTTAGGACCTTTCTGTAATGGGATGTCCAATTGTCTACAGATGCATTTTGGGTCTCCACTCCATGCTCACCATCATTCACATTGATATGATGTTTTTCATTCTGGGTCTTTGATGCCTGATACCTGATCCTATCGAAACCTCATGATCACACAGGCTGGTGTGTTTCTTCCATGTGGGATTTGTTGCTTCTGAGCTAGATGGCTGCTTGTTTGACTACAAGTCTTTAAGACCCTAGATGCTGTATCTTTTGATAGTCAGGCACCATCAGCTTTCTTCACCACATTTGCTTATGCACCCATTTTGTCTTCAGTGATCAGGGCCTGCCCCATTCCCAACTACGTGTACATGCTCCCCCCCTACCCCCACCCCACCCCGAAGAATGCCCTTCAGAAGACAGCACTGAAGCTCAGGGAGAGAGATGTGTCTCATCAGAGCACACAGGAGTAAAGGAAGAGGGAAGGACAGCGAATGGGACACATCTTGGTCCACCCAGCCCTGAGGATGTTATTCCTGCTCAGGGCAGCCAGTACACAGAGAGGACTGTAGGGCCAGCCCCACAATGAGCCGTATAGTCCCTCATTGACCCATAGTGCTACGGGGGACAACACTAGTGAGGTAGTTAGTTTATTGTGCCAACCTGGGCGATAAACACATGTGGGGCTAATTGAAGGGCGGAGAGATACATGGCTCAGTGAGCCTCACCTTTTTAGTTCTCAGGTCTCTTGCTTTCTGATGGTCGGACAGGGTGCAGCTGCCTTAGCCAGTTCCCTGCTTTAGGTGGCAAGGCTCACTTCCTGCAAGACATCCCTGAGGAGAAGCCACATGGACCTACCCTGATGAACCCCTGGGTGCTGGAGCAGCCGTGTGGAGACCCCTGCCAGCACTGAGATGCTTACACATTCACTGACTCAACTTTCCTCCTGCAGTCGGCATCATTGCGTCTGTTCTGTGAGGTGGAGGAGGACTTTGTGGACTGGTGTTGGACATATGGGTTAATAGGTCAATGTTGGACTTGTGGGCTTGGGCGGCACTGGGTTGAGATGTTTTCTTGATGCGCACTTAACCTTTATATAAAACTCTCTTTTTTACATGAGTTATTGTGGATTTGTTTCTCTAAAGAACCCAGACTAATACAATTAGAGACACAGTGTGGGAATTCTGTCCTGAATTGACCCCACCACACTGGGGCAAAGCACTAAGGGCATGCAACAGAGCAGCAACACAAGCCAAGCTATGATGTCCCCAGGGAATACCAAAAATAGACTTTGGGACCAGGGTGTGGCATCCTATCAGACTTGACCAGAAAACACTCCTAAAGATCAAGAAACAGACCTAGAACTATTTATAGGCTTTTCTTTTTTTATCATTTTTGTTGTTGTTTTGTTTTGCTTTGTCTTGTTTTTGTGCTTATTATTGTCTCATATTTTTTGTGCATGTTTATCTGGATAAGATAGTGGGATAAACAACTGGAGGAGAAAACAATGGGATCAAAGGTTCTGGGGGACACTAGAGAGGGATCAGTGGGGGAAAGGAAGAGGGTTGTCAACAAACCCAGGGACTAGGAACAACAAGTGATCTAAAATCGATGGCGAGGAGGGCGTATGATGTCGGGTGGAGCTTGATCAAGTGCAATGTTGCCAAGAGGAATTACTGAAACCTGAATGAAGGCTGAACATGATAGTGGCACAAGAGAAAAGTAAAAGGAAATAGAGCAAAGAACTAGGACGCAAAGGACATTTATAGAGGTCTAAATACAGGCATGCACATTTATAAATATATTTATATATAGCGATAGGGAAGTAGATCTAGGTACATATATTTATATGTTAAGTATTAAGGTAGCAGACAGACATTGGGTCTCTACAGAAGAACTCCCTCAACGCAAGAACACTTTGTTTTTATAACCTGGATATTCTGTGATAGTGCAGTAACACGCTGTCAGCCTTTAAACCTAGGCCTCAGGACTGGTTCTCCTGGGCTCAGTGGTGGCCAACAGGAACAAGGGTCTGACCAGGAAACCGCTCCCATGTTGGGTTTTCAGCCAACTTGGAAAATGCTCGATGACTAACCACAAGGTCAGCCGTTCAAAACCACTCGCCACTCCATGAGAGAATGAATGAGTTTGTCTGCTCCCATAAAGATTAACAGCCTCAGAGACCCTGTCCAGGGTTGCTATGATTTGGAATTGATTGGGTTGCAGTGGGCTTGGTTTCATTAAGGAAAACAGGCATCGGTATCCCAGTCAAAGATGGCAGCCACCCTGTGGATTTGCACTGCTGTGGATTTGCACTGCTATCCCATGGGACATGAATTATTGATAGGACTGTTTCTTGCTGGGGTCAAGATCCTACATGCATGAGAGCTCGGTGCTCATGCTACCTTTATTATCTTCAGCCTTGACTGAACCATTTAGAACTGGTCCACAACCCTCTAAAACCTAGCAACATGCACACATTTAACATCATGGAGCGAGTGCGACTCCCCACTTTTCTCTGCACACATGGGGGCATACAGGAGCAAGTCTCACAAGGTTCTGGGATGATAGAAATATGATCATTTAAAAAAATTGTACCTTGTTCCATGTGCTTTTGCTACCATGTTGTCATCATCGTAAGGTTTTAGGTATTTAATTGTGAACCTTTGGGAAGGACAATGGGGAAATCATTCAATCGTTGTTGTGAAGGTACAGATTTCAAGTCATTTCTTTACCAGCTTTGGCACCTTTTTCCAAAATGGAAAAGACTCCTGGTCATCTCTGATCTTGATTAGAATGGAATAATTTCCTCCTAGCAGGAGAAAAGGGCATTTAACACTTTTATATATGACATTAAAATAATCTTTGGAAGGCTTAAAGCTCCATAAAGCTTTTTGAAGGAGGCATGGCAGTAATCTGATTGAAAATTTCATTTGCATCTGTTCAGTCTCTTGTGAGTAGCCAGTGGTGACCTGCTTTTAATTTAATTATCAGAACCACTAATAAATTTAGACATAAATCATCAGGGAGCAGGTCAATTTCAAAAGTTATTAATAAATTAACACCCTTGAAACTCATTTAATTCCTTAGCATCTGAACTAATGAAGTGTTGCAATTTATTTGTTGGGATATTAATATAAATGCATTCAATTCTGTTAATCAACTATGCAATTCTTGAAATAATGTATTTGAATAACAGTAATAACTTGCTTCAAAATAATTCTAATTTAAAAATCAATTATAGAGTTAAGTTTTTAAATAATAGCTTGTGGGATAGATTACCAATTTAAGCATGCTTATGTATGAGCAATTGGTAGAGCTAAAGCATAAATGGCCCTATTATAAACCTTTTCCTCTTGCCAAAATCCATGGCTGTCAAGTTGATGCTGACTCCTAGTGACCTTATAGAATGGAGTAGAATGGTCCCACTGGGTTTCGAACACTGTGAACTTCAATGAAGCAGAATGCCAAATCATCCTTCCACCAAGCAGCTGGTGAGTTCCAATAGCCAAACTTCCTGCTAGCAATGGAGCGTTTAACCACTGCACCTGCAGGCCTCCTTTTGCTGGCATACCAGTATTCACTTACTGTGTGCACAGTATTTTAACCTTTGCTTCAACATACAACTTACATTGTTCAAAATTGCATTTCCCTGGTGATCCCATGAAGCATTTAAGAATTTCTTTTTCTTTTTAAATCATTTTATTGGGGGCTTGTACAACGCTTATCACAATCCATCCATCCATCCATTGTGTCAAGCACCTTTGTACATTTGTTGCCATCATCACTCTCAAAACATTTGCTTTCCACTTGAGCCCTTGGTATCAGCTCCTCATTTTTACCCCTCTCTCCCCACTCCCCATTCCCTCTTAAGAATTTCGCTAAAACAAAATTAAGCAAACGTTATAGACTTTATTAAAACAGGCACACAACACATGCCCAAAGTTTGGGATGAGGAGAAGCTTTCTAAATGTCTGTTAATATTGTCTCCAAAAAGAAGCCCTGGTGGAGTAAGCACAAGGTTGGCTGTTCTGACTCACCCAGAACCTAGGAGGGAGAACTGCCTGGTAGTCTGCTGTTGTAACTGTTCAATGGCTCTGGAGTGATCACAGTCCAGAAAGCCCCTTGAGGCCGTTTCCTTCTGAGTGGCAATGGCCTCCACAGCAGCTAATAACCACAATGATGCTGACTTGGCAAGGCATCTCTTTCAGAAGCACTCTATTTGCAAAACATGTCTTACTGTGCTAGAGGAAAAGACTCCAGTTCCTGGGTAACAGCGCTGCACGGAGTCAATTCCAATGCATATGGACCCTATTGGACAGAGTGGAATGGCTCCTTGGGGTTCCTGAGCCTGTACATCTTATGGAAGCAGAAAATCTCAGCTTTCTCCTGAGGAGCACCCAGTGGGCTTGAACCACTGATCTTGCAGTTAAGCTTATATACTTAACTTATTGTGCTACTAAGGCACCCGCAACATATTCTGTAGAGACCCTTTTCTTAAGCCTTAAAGAGGACAGAGACAAAGCAGCACGGTCCTGGTGGTTGATGGAAACCCTCAGTAGAGAAACCGCTGGACCTGAGGGACCCCAGTTCCCAGTTTCCATTATACACACACGCTGGAGACCAAAAGACCTCATCACAAGATACTGGCTGGTGGCAGGTTACCTGAAGGCTGTAGGAGTGAGCAAAAGGCCATGAATGGAATAAAACCTAGGTAACTGTAGGCTGTGAATGGTGTTAGGGCTTGAACCCTTGCAAGGAGGGCGTCTGTGCGATTCCTTTCTTAGTAGGTGTAGATGGGAATATTGAGAACAGGTTCTCTCCAGTTGGGGTAAGAAGGGGAAGTGGAAGGTTTGTAAACTGTAATAACAACAAAGGTTGTTGTTCTTAAATAGTTGTGTCAGGTTCCCCCACCAAACTAACAAGCATCATCAACTCCTTAGAAAGTCCCCCTAGCATTTTCTTTTCTCCCTGGATCAGAAGCAACAGGTGGAAAGCTTCCCGGGCCCTTGGTGAGACACTTGTGCTCCTGATCTTCAGTGAATTGTTCTCTTACTTTGGAAACTCTGGGGCCCGAGCCTTGCCTCCAAGGATGTATTGCCTTCTCCACAGAGCTCTGAGAAACTACGACTGGCTGAAAGGATAGTCTTGGAAAGTATGTTGATGAACCAATTTTTATGGCATATGCATGTGATCTTATGCAAAAAAGAAAGCCACTCTGTATGCTATAAGCAGCCGAGGTAACGATTTGATAGAAGGAGCCCAGAGACAGGCGTCAGCACTGTAAGTCAGCATGCATGTGCTCAGTGGATTTCTTTGTGGTGACGGGAACGAGGCCTACCTTGAGAAGCGAGCTTTCTTTTCCAGTACAGCTCCCAAAGACTTCCAGACATTGCCAGCTTTTTATAATTTCCTTTGTTAAATTTTACTCCTTGAATTAAAGAATGAACACCACAGACATAGAAGAATGTTAACCATGTCTGTTAGCAGATAGTATATTCAAATGGTATACATTTAATCATCCTGTTTGATGCCGAGTCATGAAAATTAAGCTTACCGAAAGCACACGGCCCTAGACGGGATCTTGACCCACAGCTACCCCGAGTAGAACTGCCGTGAGTGGTTTCTGAAACTTTCTGTCTGCAGGGCGGCAGCCCGCCTCCTCTTTCTCCAGCAAAGTCACTGGTCGTTTCAAGCCACTGACCATGTGGTTCGCTGCTAACTGAGCAACCAACGACAGTGCTAAGGCTCCTCAAAAATTAACAGAATTGATTGTTAGAACACCTTTTCAGCAAGTTTTGACAAATGCATGAAACCAAGTGGCATTGGGCAGGTCTGGAAAGAGGCATGTGTGCTGCACAGCACCCCGTTGGTGCAGACCAGGGCTACATACCTTGCTTGCTTGTTCGGTATTTTTTTTTTTTTGAAAATTTATTTTTATTTTTTAAACATTTTATTAAGGGCTCATACAACTGTTATCGCAATCCATACACACATCAATTGTGTAAAGCGCATTTGTATGTCATTCTCAAAACATTTTCTCTCCACTTAAACCCTGGACATTAGGTCCTCATTTTTCCCCTCTCTCCCCGCTCCCCCCTCCCTCATGAGCCCTTGATAGTTTATAAATTGGTATTTTGTCATATCTTGCCCTGTCCGATGTCTCCCTTCACCCACT
>NW_022111300.1:54251010-54254133 GCF_000313985.2 Echinops telfairi
AAAAAAAAAAAATTTGCACCGTCCATGGCTGCTAACAAGCTTTTAAGAGCCCAATTGTTCCTGAAAAATGTGTGATGCAGTCAAGCCCAAGGACTTTGTGGGATCAGTTTTTCCTGATTGTGCCTCTGGTGCCTCTGGTTGAGTTCGACCAATTGACTTTGCAGTTAGCAGTGGAGTCCATCCTAAGGTAAGGGAAAATTGAGACTGAGCACTTTCAGATGAGTGCAGCAAGCTACATCGTGATTATACATTTGTCTAACCTAATTAGAAAATAGAGTTTTTACTTATATCATTTTTAGAAATTCATTTTAGTGTTCTTATAAAGATTATAACAGACGGGAGTTAAAGAAAAAAGAGAGAGAGAAAAGAGAAAGAACTCTGTCCTTTGGCATGCAGAGAGTCGGAGAGGCACAGCTGCAGGTGGTCATTTAGGTGCAGCTCCTGGCGGAGGAGATCCTGCTCAGTAAAGCAGAAGGCAGGGGAAAGAGGAGGGCCCTGGACAACATGAACTGACACAATGGCTCCAAAAATGGGCTTACACATCAGAGCAATTGTGAGGACAGTGCACGGCTGAGCGGGGTTTGGTCTGTGGGGCCTTATGTTGCTACGCATTGAACAGACTGGGCAGCGCCTCCTGGAGCCCTCATACCCACTAGGGTGCTCAGGAGTCAAAATCCACTCAGTGGCCTCCGGTCTGGCTTTTGTTTGCTTGTTTCAGTTAAAGAGCTTACGTTGTTGAGGGGTCATTTGTAGCTAGAGAATCCACTGTGGTAAGTATTTTATCATTGGTTTGCTATTTGAGTATGTGAATCACCTAATTCCCTCAACACCAATTTTCCAATGTATGCTCATATACTTACATACAATAGTTGAATTTCTTGATAAAGAGCTTCCCATTAGCTGCCATTGAGTTGATTTTGACTCATAGTGGCCCTATAGACAATAGATTACCATCCACCTGGTCCTGCACTATCCTCTGAATTGTTCTTATGTCTGAGCCCATTGTTGAAGCCACTGTGTTAATCCACCTGGTCAAGGATCTTCCCCCTTTTCTCTGCCCCCTACGTTACCGAGCATGATGTCTTTTTCCAGGGACTGGTCTCTCCTGATAACATGCCCAAAGCATGGGAACTGAAGCCTCCCCATGTGTGCTTCTCAGGAGCAGACTCCCAAGCTTTTACTTGGTGGACTCATGTACATGCACATGTGTGCATGTTCATGAGTGTGGGAGGAAAGTAAGGCTGTCTCTCAAGTAATGATTGACAGTCTCAGGCATCCGTACATGTACACATACACGTACATTGCATGCACATAGACATGAGTGTGAGAGGAAAATGAAACGGTCTACAACAGTAAGATTTAGAGTTTTGAGAACACTAAGGATCAGTTCTACTCAGTCTATAGGGTCATTTTGAGTCAATATTTCCTCTGTGGCAGTAGGCATATGTATATGTATGTATACGATGTGTTTGTATGTGTAGATAGAGTGACAGAGATCGAGATGTACACATCCCCACTGCCATCAAGCTGACTCAAACTCACAAGGACACTACACAGTGTTTCCAATGCTATGACCCTTTACAGGATCACACAGCCTCAGCTTTCATATATCTATAGATATGTATGTATGGTTTTTCCATGGACGTTTTGAAGTCCCTCATGGTTTATGTACTCTTTTGAGTGTATGTGCAGGCGAAAGATGAAGGTTTCTACTCCTGTAAAGAGTTGAAATGGACATAATGTCTGTAAGTTTTTGGAGTGCATATATATAAAGATATATGTGTATTTATTTGTGTACATACCGGTGCATTCATAATATTAATATGAGTATATATATGTATTTAGATGTACAAATATACATACATACACACATAGTTGCTTTTAGGCACCATCAAGTCCGTTCTGACCCATAGTGACCTTATGCACAACAGAATGAAACACCATTTGGCCCTGCACCATCCTTAAAATATTTCCTATGCTTGAGCCCATCGGTGGAGCCACAGTGTCGATCCATCTCTGTCTGGTTGAAGGTGTTCCTCTTTTTTGCTGCCTTTCCACTATGCCAAGCATGATGCCCTTCTCCAGGGCTTGGTCTCTCCTAATATGTACAAAGTTTGTAAGACGAAGTCTTTGTTATCCTTGCCTCTAAGAAGCACCATGGCTGTATTCTTCCAAGACAGATCCGTATGTCATTTTAACAGTCTGTGGTACTTTCAATATTCTTCTCCAGCACCACAGTTCAAATCCATCCATCCTTCTTTGATCTTCCTTATTCAATGTCCAGCTTTTACATACACTCAAATATGAGTATATGTACATACACACATATGAATATATACACATGTAGATATACAGATATAAAAGGGTGTACATCCATATATCCACATGAAAGAATTTATTGAAAATGCCATTATCTTTCGTTCCAGTTTCCCTTAAACTTTCTGAAGCTACATACATTTTGACATAAATACTTGTTGAAAAATAAGATTTTCACAAATCAGAACATTTTTCCAGCTCAATTATTTCATGTCCATATGGTTGGACATTTAGATGATAGAGGAGAATAGACTTAATCTATTCTTCTTGTTGATTCTCCATTGTCAGAGTCACTGATTCATTAAGACTAATTATCCAAGTATGTGATAAACAATATGGTATCGTCTTTAAATGAGAGGCTGACATCATATCTCTGTGGCTACTAGCTATGTAATCAAGCTATTTGTCAGTAAAAATTTCAGTTTCGTCATCTGTAATTGATAAATACCACTGAATTGGTTAGCCTTAATTATGCCTACCAAAGGCATGACATACAATACATCCTCAGTCAGCGTTAGCTATTAATAGTAAGAATGGACATAATGAAATGGAATTGTTTACATTGACTGAACCAGCATGTCAGGCAGAACATCTATAGAGTTTGTTTAGACCATTTCTGCTTTCTATTGCTTGCCTGCCTCTAAGAGGGAATGAATCATTTTTCGCACTTTGCTCTCTTGATTAGCTCAAATTCTCTTCACAGCAGAAAGAAAGCTATTGTAGAATGATGTTGCTTGTCATTTTCCGACACAATAAATGTGTGTTTTGTGTACATAATAAAACAGGTTTTTGTTTTGTTTGCCCCCC
>NW_022111300.1:54254233-54265860 GCF_000313985.2 Echinops telfairi
CCCCGAGTTACTGGACTTTTCTTGAAGAAGTAGCTCGATTCCTAGGAAAGATGTTTTCTAAAATATTATTGAAAGCATACAGGGCCAAATTTCAGACTCTGGAATGTCATCTTCTTGATCCCTGACGCTATGTCCTTTGTCTGGTGTAATTCTAATTGCATGTTGGAAAAATGCTCTCTTGCTCTCATCAGTGCATCTCCAAAGACAGCAAGGACAACTGTGAGGGTCTGCACTGAATGTTCATTTGAGCCACAAAGACAGGCTTTCTGAGGCATGCATGCAGCAGGCATGAGGGTTTGCATAAGAATCTGGCCTTGGCAGATGTATGTATTTTTTCCTACTGCTTTTAGTGATACTGAGTACAGTTAGAACAAGCATATGCCAAGATGGGTTTCTGAAATGTAACCATGCCATTGACCTGTTTAAGTCATCTTCTTTTCTTTTTTTTTGGCCAACTAATCACATTTACCACAGAGTCAAGGATAGTCAAGGTGCAGAGCAGGACAGGAGTGAAGGAAAGGCATGGACCAGTCCAGGTAAACAGCAGCCCTGAGCTGTTCTGACCGTCTCTGTTAGGAAGGTTCACTCCCCAAGTTGTTGTTTGCAGTGCTTCTTAGATGCTAGCTTCATTGAGAACCCTGGGGTGAATCTACACCTCTGATTTTTGCCTTACTCAGAGAAATAAGGAACATCAAAAGAATCATAGGTAGCTTTTACCAAAAATTCTAAACAAATGATAAAATCCACACTACTGTTTACACCAGCGTACAACAGCATTGGGAAATTTATTTTAAGCTTGGGAGTTATGTCCTACACCATTTTAAATTTATGGTGTCTCACACCATTGAAAACAGCCTTAGGCAAGTCACTTCCAGAAACAGCTAAGAATGCTATTGACCTGGTAGGAAGTGGAGATGCTGTCCTCATGAGTGAAAATTGTCATAAAACCGTCTGTGAATTCTTATTATTTTTATGATCAGGATTTGAGTTTTTCTGAAGGCTAATGTAAGAAATCCTCATCCTAGCCCTCACCTTTGGTTGGATCTTGCTTCACAAACTACCCAGCTCTGCACCCTTACCTGTGCATTCTCATTTGTAAGACGGGAGTAGGCCCAGCGTCTCCCACAGAGACTCTTTACTACACGTGGCTTTATCTATACAGCTCTATGGAGAGATCATGGATGCTACCTTCCAGGTCTTGGAGAAGGGTTTGGCAACACAAGTGCGCTCCTCGTCCTAATGGTGCATTAACTGTTTTACAAAAGCAGAATGATGCTGCCCGCATGACGAAGCCCACACTCAATGTTACCCAGTGCTTCTCCATAATCTCTCTACCTAAACAAACAAGCACTGTTTTAATACCTCATCTCTGAGTAACACTTCAAAGACAGTGCCCTTGTTAATCACTGGTCTTCTCAGCGGAGCTTTGCATGGCTTATCCTGTGACTTTGACTCGCACACAAGCCAAATGGACAGGGGAGCAGGACACCACGCCCGTCCTCTGCACTGCTCCTTCTTGGTCTGTTACACAGCATCATCTGGGACATATCTAGAGAGGTAAAGACCCAGTCCCAGGCCAGATCTCCTGACACAGAAACTCCCGGAGGGGAGCCCAAGGTCTGCTTTTCAAGGCTCATTCCTGGTGATTTTAATGCATGCGAAAATATGAGATGAGCTGAGGATAGTGCCTCAGTAATGAGGAACAGCCACTCAATAATCAATCAGTCCTGGCAACCCCAGAGCCATCTCCAGGTAGACATCAGTTTATGCTCTCCGCCTTACCGTAGATCACAGATACGGCCTTATTTTACACCCTGTCTCAGGCATCAGGTGCTCACATCGTGTATCTGTGCCCCCATGGTGATCATTCTCAGGATATTTCAAACACTTTCCATCGTGCTACGGAGTCTTTGATAGAGAACAATATAGTGTCAACATATATTTTATGTTGTTGTGTTAGGTGCTGTTGAGTCATTTCCAGCCCATAGCACGGAGCAGTGTACGACAGAGCCAAACACTGCCTGGCCCTGCATCATCCTCACCACTGAACAAGGGTGTTCGGGCCCATTGCTGCAGGTCTTCCTCGTTTTTACTCTCCATCGACTTGATCAGTTCTGCGGGCACTAGGAAACCCCCAAAGTCCTGTGCTCACTTTCTTGCAGTGCTCCCTGAATGATGGCAGTCTGGAACTGGCCCCGGAATATCTCCAAGGTCTGCCAGAACACCAGTGGACGCGTGTGCCCTCAATCGGTGGGTGTCTCTACAAATGACTAAAGAAAACCATGAAGCGGACAGGAAACTACCTGTTCATCCGAGCAGTTGTGCTTCGCTCTGGCATAGGAGTTGCGGTGGGAATGGCCACGCCCACCTCTTTGATCCTAGGATTCCTCAGGGAGTGGCTGGCACCCGAAGTCCCAGAGACTTTCTTCTACCTTCAGATTTTCAGAAAAGCTCTCCCATGTTCAAGTGTTGGTTACCTTAGGAAGCTTTCCAGATGAGCACGTCTTCCTTCAGCCGAAATGAGATACCGTTTAGATAAAAAAATCCGTCCACCTGGTAGTTTCTATTTTCACAACCTTAGTGTCAGCATTGTGGGAGAGCGGGCTCAGTGGCACATGACAAGACAAAAACCCAACGCCCTGCCCTCGAGTACACTTGGACGCACAGAGTTCCTGCAGGAGAGAGGAGAGCTGCCCTGTGTGTTTCTGAGACAGCCGCGCTTTATAGGAGCCCATTAATAGTGCTCGTTTGGCACAGGAAATAACGATACTCTTTGAAAGGACTTCAGAAAGTTCATGGGAAAATGGAACTCAACGATAATGGAATTTCCCCACAAACTTTTTGAAGCCCACTTGTGTTGACTGATTTCGAAGAAATGACCACTTCCAAATCTTTTCTTCTTTTGATTTCTCTTTCATTTAATCTTCTTATGTTTTTCTACCCAGGAGCTAAATATTGATGTTGTCCAACCTTTAGCTCTACCAGCTCTGAATTTTTCTCACACTTCTCAAGAGATGTCATTATCTTTCATTTCTTAAATGGTCATTTATATACTGACTGTTCAAATATCTGCATATACCCAGGCCAGTGATTTTCCATCAATCTTTCTTCTTAATTTTCATTACAGCTAGCATCCATAAAATAAACTGTCATGATGTCAGTTCTGACCCACCTGCTGGAGGGCTTCTGTGGTTTGGTAAATCTTAGGAGGAAAAGAGATCCTCATCGCTCATCCTCAGAGCGGCTGGTGGGTTTGAACCACAGACCTTGGCTTAGCAGTCCAACACCCACCCGACAGTGTCATATATTACAGCTCAACTCAGGTGAGAGCTCCAGACAAATCCTCACCTCTACCATTTCGGTAACAAAGCCTTTCCTGCACATTTTCCGGTGACATTCTCTGGTTCATTGCATCATAATACTTATCATGTCCGGTTGTACTTACATAAATCTCTCTTTCTCCATAAAATAAGGAAATCTTGAGGACATAGATTCTATCTCATAATTTTCCAGGTGTCCAGATCCTTCCTTGGCATGGGACAATCAGTGGAATATGTATGTAATGCATAAGATATAAACACTTATGGAATCTTACATAATCTATTTAGTAGCGTGTATCTTTTTATCAATAATAAGAGTTAATCCTATTGGGTCAGGATGTAGCAGACACAGCCTCAGAACACTAAGCATATTGCTTGTACCCAAACATTAATCCTTGAAGGCGGCCCTGAGGTAAATCCTATTTTCATTGATATATACTTCCTTTGCATATACCACAAGGCAGAAATTCAGGAAAACCAATGCCAGAGAACGGTTTGGTGAAGCGTTTCTGTGAAGATCACAGTGTACATAGGATCTTGACCAGATAGGACAGGGTAGCTCTGCTCCTGTGGGTTTCTGAGGCTGTAACCCTCAGAAAGTGGCCTCGTTTTCCCTTCCTCAGGGGCGCTGGTGGTTTCGAACTGGCCTTGCAGTCGGCAGTCTAACTTGTAACCACGCCGCCAGGGCTCTGGTTGAAGTCAGAGTTTTTGGAGGACATTACTCTATTTCCCCCACATTTCAGAGGAAAATAATATTGACCTTACCAACATATATTATTAAAGTTTCCGTCTGCCTCCCATGACCAACTTCACTCCAAAGGAAAGACGTTACACAGACATGTCCTGACACATTTATAGGAGACCAGAACATTGCCAAAATTTACTTTATTTTTGGACATTCAATAAAATAAATTTGTAATAACATACCCTTCCCTTTTAACTGGCCTCTTTATATTGAAATAAAAATATCCCAGTTATGCCTTGAACCTCCAAAAGTTTATTTTAATAATGCCCAAAGAGGTATGATTATAAATCCAGTGAATTTTCTTTGAAGAACATAGTTGAGATAGATGAGTCATGGGCAGAACCATTTTCATTTTTCCATGTAAGCAATTTCATATGAAGTAGAATGTCAGATGAGATCTTAAAGGCGGTAATTTGTTCTTTCTTTAGCAACATTCAACTATAGATAGTCTCTCATCATCATATCTGGTGAAAATAGAATTCTGCAATTCCAGGGTTTTCAGGGAGAGTTTCAATTCGCATGTTAATTTATTTTACTCAGGAACACGAAGAGGGAATACCACCGCGTATATGCTTGCCTTGCACACGGTCGTGGCTCAGCTCAGCTTGCTGTGTCCCACTGTGCTCAGAGTGAAGAGGTTCACAGGTCCCCGCGTGGATCCAATCGGGGCTGGGCAGGGCAGTTCTTCTTTGGAGGTAGAACTGAGGCTCGCGACATGTCTGGTACTCAGTATGTGTGGAGCGCTTTCTAGTTCACCACCTGAAGACATTTGTCCCAGCATCTCAGAGTGAAATATTAGCCTGGTTTCACAAATAAGAATGAAAAGGTTTAAATTACAGGGTAGGCATGCCCAAGTAACTGTTGGTAAAACAAGCTTTTTAAAGATGTTTTGGTTATGAAGCGGTCAGCTTGGCTCACTTTGGGATAACATACTCATCTGTGTAGGGTTCAATAATGGTTTCAAGGTCACATTTTCTACTGGTAGATGTGACATGTAAGTGCCATTGTGTGACAACTTTTCTTTTTTAGAAAGAAATTCAGTAAATGTAGAATTAATAAGGGGGTAACCTTCCCTCTAGCATTTAGATATATGGTTACAAATCCAAAATTTAACTGTAAGGTTCTATATTTAAGAGCAGTCACAGGTATATAACAAAATTAACATGACATCATGGGCCAAAGAGAAACTATGAGTATTTTTTATTTATTTCTCAAAATACTTCCCCCACCTGGAACATTGACAATTGTGGGGTTTTTTTAGCATTTGAATAGACTGGTGGTATGAACAGAAAGGAATAATCCTTATTGTGGGAAATGGCCTGAAATTGGTACAATCAAACTAGTTCAATGTACTGTTTCTTGTAGAACAATAGCACTTTTACCTTTTAAAAAATGTAGCTTCAGTAAAAGGCAGTTTGTGGGTTTTTTTTTCTCTCTCTCAGTTCTCTTCAAAATGCAAGCTGGAGATTGCTAAGAACAGTGCCATAATTTGGCAGGTGTATTACAATAAAGAGGTGAAGAGTGTGAATAGATGGTTATGTAACAAGACAAGTTCAGTGTTTTCATAACTTTGGCATAGGAATCTTTGATTTAGAATATGGGTATTTTTTACTCTTTCCCAGTCTTTTTCTTAATTCTGCATTTGCAGTATTTTCTCCCTTAGAAATCAATGTGCAGGTTGGTTAATTTGCCATATTCTTTTCTTAGATGTCACTATGCTGTTGGGCATATTCAGTTCATCTTCTCTCCCCATCCTGGGCTGCACTTCCCTTACACATGGTGCTAAAACGCACCTCTCTTTCACTAGGCACATGTTCCAACTTGGACTTTCCCATAATTAAAAGCTCCCTCTGGAGTCTTCCAGGAGTGTTCCCCAGTACTCCTAGCTCCCTGTGCACCGGTTTCCCGGTTTTCCTTTATAGCTGCTTTCATTCGGACCCTTGGTTTGGGTCTCTAGGTTAATACTTCCTATTCAGATCGACCATCTGCTCCAGGTATCATCTGTCTAAAAGCTACCCGCACATGTGCTACTCCTACGTGTTGCTGAGTAAGGAAGGGCATTAGCATTTTGTCCAGTAGCAACTGATGTGTTTGTGTTTGTTTGTTTTTTAATTCATCTGAAGTTTGGGAGGAAGGATGACGTTGGAAAGTTTTCTTCTAGAAAATATTAAGTAAAACAAGACTTTTGGCTACTGGTAACCCACTATTATGAGTTGATGCTGATTCACAGTAATCTGTAAAATGTTCCAAGATTCTAAATTTGTAAAGGGGAAGACAGCCTCATCTTTCTCCTATGGAAAGGCAGGTGAATTTAAACCTCAGACCTTTTGGTTAATGCTTTGCATAGAGGTTCATGTGTGAGTATTTGTTTCTGGCTGTTGCTTATGTCATTTAAATAGTATCTTTGAAAGAGCAGATGTTTTAATAACACTTAATTTCTTTTTGTCTAGCATCAATCATAGTAAGTGTCAAGCTTAAGAGTGTTTGCTTAATCTAGTGAGAAACCATCCACGCCCCCTCCCCACCTGATATTTTCTTCTAAAACTTGTGTGGGCTTATTTTCCAGTTTGTGTTCCAGTTTGTGGTAAATCGTGCATTTGGCACAAAATACAGGTAGAAGTTCATTTTATTTTGCACGGGGCTGTCCAGCTGTTCCAGCAATGCTGGTTGAAACTTGTTCATTCTCTACTGCATTGTTTATGTATTTTGGTCAAAACTCAGCTTATCTTAAGTTTTCCATGGGTCCTTTGGGCACCGGTTTGCTTAAATTCCAGTATAAAGCCACCTGCTCGCTTAGATTTTGTGTCTGCCTCCAGGATGGCCCCATGTGGGCCTCTGACCCAGGAAGCTGCCAGTGCCCTGCCATCCTCCCCAAACCTTGGATGCACTTGACTTTCACTCGACAACCTGCGATTCCTTGCTGCCTGCTTCAGCTATCTACTTCATTAGCTCCATGAGTCTGAAGGGGGCTCTGGCTCACATTGGACTTCTGACCTTGAGCTGGACTGGGTTGGAATGCTGTCTTCTTGATAAGAAGCTCTTCCTTACACATATATGTGCGCCATGGATTTTGTTCCTCTAGACAGCCAAGCCCCACACAACTGGTTTTCTACTGTTCACCCAGCCTTGCTTTTCTGGAAGAAGAGTTCACTTTTCAGGATGTACCTGCATGTATTGACATAGGTGTTCTATCTGCTAAGGTTCATCCAGGAGCCCAGGTGACAAAGTAGTGGTTCCACATTGGGCTGCTTGCTTTAAAATCCGAAATGCCAAACATCAGTCACTCTGCAGAAGAAAAACAGAGCTTTCTATTCCAGTCAAGATTTATAGTCTCAGAAACTCACAGGGGCAATTCTGCCCTGTCCTATCAGGTCCAAATCATCCCTGACTCACTGACTGATGTTGGCTTCTAGCTTTGCTCTTTTCTAGAAACGTTTTGTCTCCAGCCTGGGAAATGACAAGCTCCAGGGATGGGTGGAGAAATGTTCTCTTCTATTGTCAGCAGCAGTTTGTGTAGCGGTTCTGTAGCAGAATTCCTGGTAACGATTTCTAGTGAAATGATCTGGACCTGACGGACAGTCTTAAACCAGGAATTCCAAGCAGAATGCTCCAGGCTTGTTGGCATTTTGATGGCTTACGCCGTGGTACTAGTGGTGTAGCTGCAGGACAGATGGACGTGCCGATGAGGACATGCTGGTGGGGGACAGCGACTGAGGCTGCAGGACCTGGGTTGCAGTTCACGTAGGGGAGGGAGGTTGGTGCATCATCCTCATCGCTGCACAGGATGGCAGAGTTAGATGCGCTTTCAAGGGGTTCTGCCAGGACCCTGGGCCCCTCTCTCCCAGGAGCTCATCACCAGATGAGCACATGAGAAACAGCGAATCAGAAGGAGTGATGCAGAGCTAGGGAAATTGATGGCCATACTGTCTTTGTTGTTATTTTTGAAATGGTCTATCAGGAATCATTTTTAAAAATTTATTATCAAAGGATAAATAGAACGGTGCTATCACGGCCATTTTACTGTTCATACATTGACCAGTCCTATTACATTTCTAAGGAACCCGTGGTGGCTCAGAGAGCAGCAATCAGCTACTAACTGAATGGTGCACCTCCACCCAAAGGTGCCACCAGGTGTGATTCCCAGTGATCACACCCATTGGAGCCTGGCGCAGTCTGCTGGGGCGTGCACCCACAGTGGTCACGAGGCCGAGAACGCTCAACGAGAGCCACCCGCTTCTTTCTGTTACCCTCCCGACGTTTACTCGACTGTAATCCCGTCCTGGGGAAGCACTTCCTCCTCACCCTGGCTGCCCTGAAGGGTTCTAGAAGGCCTTCTCTTCACCCTGTCCTTCACGTCGCTACCAAATCTCCCAAGTTGCCTCGCCAAGTCACAGCAGTAAGATTTCCATCCTGTTATCTGCACAGTCTACTTTCTCCAACCCCTGGGACACATGAAATCCAGCTATCTGCCCAAATCGTGGCAAAATATTATGACAGCAATGAAAGAAATGAAGTTAAAAAGCCAGGCTTTTTTTGTAATTCTGGTGACAGGAGGACTTGTAATTCTCCATCCTCCCAGCAGCACGTTTCGAAAGAAACCATTCCCTTCACCTGGAAGGGGTGCCTGGGATGGTCTCACCTTGAAACACAATAGCCCGCAGGTAATGTTACTCTGGGCTGAACCCACCAAGTTGTCCCCCAGCCATTGCTGAGACGCTTGGGGTGCTTGTGTATATTCCCGTCATCAGAAGCGACTGTGACAGCCTTTCATGATTTTCATTCTTCCATACAGACACAACGGCGACAGCCACTGTTTTCTCGCTGGTAATGTTCCACTTGATTGGGCGGCTCTGTTCAGAGGGCTTTTTATTAAACCAGGGTTGCAGCACACGGGTTTAATGGAAGGCTGGTGATTAGATGTAAATTTCACCCTGTGATTACTCTCCCAGGAGATTAATACTCTCAGTCTCGTTTCATGAGCTTATTATTCTTTTAGAGATCTTTGGGGTTGAAATTTGAAAATTATTCGAAACAAATGAATCCCAGCATTCTGCTTAAGCATGGAAAGCAGCAAAATGCAAATGAAATACCTTCACTTGGAGCTGCTGGATATTGCCGAATGAATTGTTCATTACTTATGTTTTTATGCCCGAGTTCATGGAATCTTGTGAAACTGCTTGGTTGTAACACCCCCCATTACATATTGAACACCTCTTTGATCACTTGACAGGAGAGCTTGCCATTCACTGAGCTTGGTGTGTAAATATTGACTACTCAGTTTATATCAGCTTTCTCACTCTTGACTCTGAAAGCACTCATGGAAAATATGTTTGACAATATGAATGAACTGAACTGTTTAGCTTATTAAATTGGAATAACAAGCATAGAGTAAATTCCTGTTATGTTTTGTCTGTGGTCTTCTGGATGACCCTTACCCGGGTAAAGACCATTGCGTTGTGTGCCATCCAAAATAGCTGTACGCCTGTGGAGGGCACAGCTGGGAACCAGTTTAGTTGTAGCTGATAAAGTGAAATCAGAATAGATCCAAATCTTTTTTTTTTAATGTATTAAATGCTCTTATTGGGAGCTCTTACAGCTCTCATCACAATCCATAGAGTCATCCCTTGTGTCAAGCACACTTGTACATATGGTGCCATCATCATTTTCAAAGCATTTTCTTTCTACTTGCGCCCTTGATATCAGCTCCTACTGTTCCCCCTCTCTCTTCCCCCTCCCTCCGTCATGAACCCTTGGTAAATTATAAATTATTATTTTCCCCTCCCTCCCCCCACCCTCATAGCTCCTCGATAGATTAAAAATTGTTATTATTTTCATATCTCACATCGAACGCTATCTCTCTTTCCCCATGTTATCTGTTTTTCCCCCTGGAGAGGTGTATATGGTTATGTATCGACCACTATAATCGGTTCCACCTTTCTCCCTTTCTCTCCCCTTCTTCCCCCTACCCTTCTGGTATCGCTAGTCCTACCCCTATTCCCGGATGATGTGTGTCCTGAGCTCCCATCTCTTATCTATACCTGTGTACATGTTCCGGTCTAGTCTGAATTGTGAAGAAGCACTGGGGTTTCATGGTAGTGGCGGGTAAGGAAGCCTCAAGGAACCAAAGGAATATAGTGTGTTTCATCAATGGTTTATTGCACCCTGGTTGACTCATCCCTTCCCTGTGGCCCCTCTGTGGGGGAATTGTTCCATTGTCTACAGATGGGGTTTGAATCTCTGCTCCAACTGCCCTTGTTCTCAACAATATGTTTTTGTTTGCTTGTTTGTTATGTCTGCTAATGCCTATTACCCCATCCCTATGACTCCTCATGATTGCACTGGTGTTGTGCTTCTTCCATGTGGGTTTGTTGCTTCTCTGCTGAATGGCGGCTTGTGTAACTTCAAGCCTTAAAGACCCCAGATGCTATATAATTTAATAGCCGGGCCCCATCTGCCTTCTTCACCACATTTGCTTATGCACCCATTTTGTGTTCAGTGATTGTTTTGGGAGGGTGAACATCTCAGACTGCTGATTTGTTAGAACAAAGTGTTCTTGTATTAAGGGAGGGTATGAGCAGAGGCCCGAAGTCCATCCACCTCAATGTAATGCCATATAAATATATGTACATAAGCCAATACCTCTATTTTTGTGGGTTAATGTATTTACATATGTACACCACTATGTTTATACCTCTAGTCATTACTTTGCTTCCCATATCCTTCCTCTGTTTCCTTTTACCTTCCTCCTGTCCCACCATCACTTTTCCCTCTTGCTATCTCTTCTTAACTAGTTTGCTCTTACTCCGACAGCCCCCACCCTCACCCCCCTGCTGGACTGGATCCCTATCTCCTCTTTGTTATTGAGTCTAGTACCCTAGTTGTTCCCCTGTTTATGGGGCTGCCTGCTCACCACCTCCTTCCCCCACTACCCTCATCCCCCAGGTCTCCCCAGGACTGTTGGTTGTACTGCTTTCTCCTTGGGTACGCTTCCCATGCCTATCTTATATAGGTAGGCACACCAACTCTGACACAACCTAAAGTGAAGATCCAAATCTTAAACTGGAATGAAGTGGAGAATTGCAGGAGCAGGAAAACTATGGGTCGAAATCTTGGTCTGAGAGACTCCGAAGAGGTGCAGTGCACCCTTTCAGTTTCAGAACGGAGTGGCTGACCGCCATGTGGTTGCCTGCCGTCTCCGAGTGGGGACCTGCTGCTTCCATTCTGCTTGTCTAGAGAGCTGGTTGCTAGCAAGACACATGTGATGCTTGTTTCCAAAATGAGAGTTTAAGTTTGGGGCAGGGTATCAGCCCCTGCTTTTTCCCATTCTGTTTATCATTCTCATTTGCCCTCCTTTTACATGTTTGGATCCATTTCAGCATCACCTGTTGGTTATGATTAAACTGAGAAGAACTGGTTTAGTATTCTGGTGCACTGGACACAGTACAAACCAGGAGCAATAATTGAATTATCTTTGTTACAATATGAAAAGGGGGTTCTATTCAGATTTAGGATAGGTAAAAAAGAAAATCCAATTATTTTCAGTTGTTTGGTGAATTATTTTG
>NW_022111300.1:54267152-54269379 GCF_000313985.2 Echinops telfairi
CTCTCTCTCTCTGCTAAAGCCCTGAGAGGTCCTCTACTGACAAGACACGTGGCATTATGCTGATAGACCCTGTGCCCTGGGATCTGGAGGATCCATGTGGAGTCCCCTGCCAGTGCTGAGATGCTTCTATAGCCACTGGATCCACAAACTTTGCACCCACTGGCCTGTGATCTTCCTGCATTCAGCATGATTTTATGTGTTTTGTAAGTCTAAAGAGGACTTTATAGATTGGTATCAGATGTATGGGCTAATATCGGCTTAAGGACTTGATATGAACTGAGCTGGGATGTTTTCTCAATATTTTGGTTCTTTGAAATTCAATTCCAAACAAAGCTTCCAGTAGGCTACTATCAGTGTACCTACCAGAACACCTGCAGGAATGTCCTGTGAGAGAGGTGCTACTGATAGGCTGGCATGATGTGGATGCAGACTTGAGCAGAGATGTCAAGGATGATATCAGGTCATTCTTGGGCACATACATGAGATGATCTAGCAAATAACTGCTGCTAGCGAATATTCGATTATTCTGCTCCTTGCTCCCCACCCAGACATTGGGTCTCTTGATTTTAAAACGTTTTACTTTGGGGAAACCATATTTCCAGTGTTCAAATGGGTGACCTTCATGTCATAGCAATCTATTCCACTGCACACCCACATGATCACTGCAAACAAACCTGGAAAAAAACAAACCCACTTCCATCATTAATTGTGATTCATACCCATTCTCTAGGTAAAGGCAGAACTACTCTATGGTTTTTCCAAGATGTTAGATCTTTCCAGGAGCAGCTAGTCTCATCTTACCTTCATGGAGAAGCTGGTGGATTTGAATTGCTAACCTTTTGCTTAGCATGCTGAAACTTATTGCACTGCACCAACTGGGCCCCTGCTTCAAACAAGCCTGGCTAATTGCAGTGTTCTTTTTCCTACGGTACAGTATCTCATACAAGGGTGGGCAATGAGTCCCCATCATGTCTATGGGCATCTTTCTTACGACTTTGCGTTCTAAATCATCTTGGAGAACTTTAACATGCAGGAGGAAATAAAACTATCTGCTAATGAGAATTAAACTAGGAATCAGTGGGACCTGAGCCTCCATCCTTCCTGTCATATAAACGGTAGCTATTATCCTATATTTGCCATCCAGACACTGTGCTTGGGCTTCCCATGTAGAAAAGGAAGGCTTTGGTCTAACCAATGGTCAAATCAGTTACAACTCAAAGTGACCCTGTAATTATTGTCCCTTACATGTGAATATTATTTAAAAAATAACAAGGCAATGCATGCTCAACTGTTTGAATTTTCCTTAGTTGTGTCTTATATGCTAGGTGTTCGACGACCCAGGTGTTATTTTCTAGTGTGACTATGCATCATTGGCCGTATGTCATAGGTGGATGTTTAGCCTTATTTCCTTCATGCAACATCACAAGCATTTATGAAATATATAAGCAAAATAGTCTTGAACCTATCCAAGTCTGAATAGAACAATAAAAACACTCACTTAATCTGTGACATTTTTGTTAAAATTACTGTTTAAATCTGTTAGTCAAACCGTACAAATGTATTGCACAAAAGATGTGTTCATTCCTGTACATTTGTTTCTGTTGAGAAAAATCCTAATGGAAAACAATGCCACCTTGTGTGAAATAGGGAGTCCTGAGGGTATGAGGGGATTACACTTTGGGCTGCTGAAGCCTGAAGTCAGCAGTTGGAATCCAATAGCTGCTCCTTGGGAAGAAGATGAGGCTTTCTACTTCCATAAAGAGTTACAGTCTCAGAAACCCAGAGAAGCAGAGCGACCTTGCCCAATAGGGTCCCTGTGAATAGCAGTGACTTGTTCTTTTTTTTTTGGTATAAAAATAATAAAGAGGAATAGGCTTCCCAGAGTTCTTATTGTCTTGTTTAGTAACTGTCCGTCTGTCTAAAGCTTAAAATAATGAATTTTGAAGTGACTTGAAATGTATGTGTTACACACATACACACACAGACACACTCACACTCACACACACACTCTCTGGATGCAATCTGGCCCAGTACATCTTGAGACGTAGCCCTTGTGGGTGAGAGGCTTCTAGCCACCTAGATCACTGTGATTGGGGCAATCAGTGCTTTCAAAACAGAAGGGGACTGTGTGTTTTCAGACCTGTCTGACTCGGATGAGGGATAGGATTATCCTTTGGGGCTCAAAACTAGATTTCACTTTTCTCTTATCTGAAAGTTGTAACATGAG
>NW_022111300.1:54270005-54275249 GCF_000313985.2 Echinops telfairi
AACAGCCACAGGGTTGAATGAATCCTGAAATGCAGTGAATAACCCATCTAATTTATTCAGAAACTTAGGAATTCAAAACAGCACACGTAAGTCATGTAAATGGTTTTGTTGATAATAAACTAGTAGAGCATGGAGCCATTAATTTACCTTGTAATAAACTCATGACTGATGTCATTCAGTCTTGAAGTCTACAAAACCATCCCATGCGCTTCTCTCAAAAATGGAGGGAAGTGTCTAGAGTCTGTTTTCCTCCTGAATGGGGGTGGGTGGGGTGTGTCCCTGGCCCCTCAGACAAGGAAGTCATGCTCTCCATGCAGTGGCGCCATATGCCCCTCCCCTTGGGAACCCCCTTCTGAGGAGAGCGTCCCACTCACTCAAAGAAGCCAGCTGTTCACATAGGAGGCAGCCCACTCAAGCTGACACTCGGCATTGTCTCCCATGAACTCTGGACCCGTGAGAAGCTCTGCCCAATGAATATGACGCCATGCAAAAATTAAAATCAAAACACAGGTAAATATGACGCAAATTAAAATCAAAATACATAGGTAACTATGACGCATGTAAAAGGCGTCAGACCAGTTCTGAATGATTCGGGGCTGGCAAGCGGGTGCGCGTGACCCACAGGAGTCCGACCTGTTAAATGGGGGCTTGGAGCTGAGCAGGGAACAGGTAGGGGCGCTTCCCTGAGGAAGGCCATTGACTGCACTGCTTTGGTGGCTGTCTGCCACCATCTTGAAGCGGGACCCTGGGGCCTATGTCTCACTTGGTCAGGATCCCAGGAGCAAAATATTTGGTTGCAATGCTAGGTGTGTGCTCCACCAGTCCTCACTGAAGTAGTTTGAACCATTTTGAAACTTGAATTTAACATGACTCATGGTGATTCTTGAATAACTGTAGATCCCTATTTGTATTTGGGAGTCTCTCCGTGAAGGTCTAAATCCTGCCTGTCTTACATTTTTTGAAGTGTTTCACCCACGTCGACTACAGTATTGACGGCATCATGTGAGACGGGACAATGTGTTCCCAGCAAGCATGACTTTAGGCAGAGCCCTCAACCAGTCACCATGTCGCGCGTGCGTGGCGCTCATTGCTCTCTGACTCCGGGTAGACCAGAGGTATGGGGATGCAAAGGAGGCATTACCCCCTGGTGTTATGGTCCAGGAGCGCTTGAGTCTGTCCCAACGCACAGCGATCCAATATAGGACCAATCCCAGGCCTGGCCCAGTTCACGATTGTTATATGTTTGAGCCCATTATTGCTGGCATGGTCAGTTCACGTTGTTGAAGGTCTCATTTATTCCGTAAATATGTGCAACTAAAACGAAATGTTCGAGATGTCATTGGTGTGATACCTTTCTAATGCATTAATAATAATAATGAAAAGAAACAGACTGATAAGCCTTTGGGTTTTTTTCCTTCTGATTCTGAGGTGATCCTGATAATAAATTCAGCCAGCTGTTCTCTGATACTCACAAATACCTTCCTTGCGACAATCACTTGTCTTGTTCCCCTTTGTTTCTGGGCCATCGAACTTGCCATCACCACGAAGCCAGTGACATAGTGGATAACTGAGGGCCAGACAGGAGCTAAAAGGCATGAGAGCTGTTTTTAGTTTTCTTTGTTTGGACAACAGCTCCGATGAGAAAAAAGAGGGTGCATTTGAAATGGTGCGCAGGTGTCGGCAACGTGAGCCTGAGCGGCGGCACAGATGTCAATAGATGGATGGATGGATCGATCGATGTCTTAGACGTGAGAGTGATACTAATTGTTTCCTTTGCACTTACTGTAGACAAATAATCTTACTCCAGGCCAGCATTTGGGGGAAGAAAACAATGAGATTGTATCAGAGGAGCTTCGCAGAATAGCTCCTCTCCACCGCGGCTCCGAGGGAGCTGAGAAGGGTTGCAGTGGAAAATGCTGGTCACTGGACCTCCCCAAGTTTCAGCCTGAGAATATGGCTACATGCCAGGCCTTTCTAGGGCGCATCGATGCGTTTTCTAGGCTATGGACCACAGATTGACTTGAGGGTGTAGGCTAGTTTAGATTTACTGTTTAGAAAATGCTAATCACCTGTTACTTTTCTGTAATTCATCAGACCATTCAAGATGTCTTGGGAGCAGGGGCTGTGTCTTGATCATCTTGGGGCACCTGTAAGGCGTTGCAAACCGCTCCCCCTCCAAGAGAAGTTTACATTCTGGGCACTGTCCTAATTGTGAAGGAATCAAGGAATGCCTTTTCTGCATTAAAAATAAGAGTCTTGACTTGTGAGGAAGGAAGGATGGGGGTCAACAAACAAATACACAGCCATTGAGTCAATTTGAGACCCTAAAGGACAGGGTGGAACTACCCCTGTGGGTTTCTGAGACTGTAACTCTGTATGGGAGTAGAAAGCTTCATCTTTCTCCCAAGTATGGGCACACAATATCATCCTTTATAGAAGTAGGGGTGTAACACAGGTCTTAGTAAAATCCCATCTGTTTTTCTCTGACATGTGTTAGCTTATCAGGCATGGTTCTGCCTATGTAAATGAGAGTTACCTAAAGTATGGCCCTATCTCCAACTCTCATGATCTGTATAACTGGTGTCCAGTCACTTATGTTTGGAAGCTGTACAAGTTAACAATTCATGTATTGTTAGTGTAAAAGGATGTCAGACACATGTGTAACTTTCTTTTCTCAATGGTGTTTTAAATTCTGTGTCAATGACCACGATACTGATGCTATCAGTGAAATCACCTGATGCCCCATGAGGATGATTTATAATGCTCTCCAATAAAATGACAGCGATGCCTCTAAAGCGAAATGGGACACATATATTAACCGATTTTGAACTTTCACTTGATTGCAACCCTAATGTAAGAACAATTAATTCTTGTGACATAGCCCTGCTTAGTACTCACTCTCTTGGGCGGATCACTAATTAGATGGTGCTATAGCCAAGTGTAGTCAAGAAATTTGATGGTGCCCACCTATTAGAAAAAAATTGTTTGTGAGGTCTTAAAGCCTGTCTCAAAACAAGCAACCATTTAAATGAGGGCTTAGCTAAATTCACACAGAAGAAGCATACCAGCCTGTGTGATCCAACAACAGTAAAGAATGGAATCCGAACTTGGAGGAGGGAATGATACCAGAACCTAAATCCTAAAGACCCCATTTGTGGACCAGTACACATGTAGCCCCATATCCATTGAAGGATCCCTAAGTGGATTGAGTCTCTGGTGAATTCCCACTGATCTCACTCCAGGAACGTGAACAGCCTTCATATAGACAAAGAGCATTGTGAAGCAGATTTGGGGAGCAGTAGCTAGGCTGGAATGTAACACATTTTCATTAGATCTCCCTTTTGACCTGGTTTGAATTTATTGTTTTGTTTTTAGTATTTTCTACTTTCTTTTCTATTGAGATTTTTTTCCTGTCTAATTTGGTCATTATTCGTAGGTCCTCTTTTTTTTGTCTTTGCTTTGTATATTTTTCTGGGTAGGGAAGTCAGGCTGGGTGGCTCGATGAAGACAGAAACAGGATTAATCATCACCTAGGGGCCTGACTGGGGATGTGAGGGAGGGAACGGGGCAGTCAACAATAACGGGAACAAGAAAGAAGAACAGGCTCTAAAGTCGATTGTGGTGATCATCACCTAACTCTCCTTGTAATATGCCGAAGTACTCACCTGTATGGTCTCCTATTTATGTTTCAATAACACTGTTTTTGAAATGAAAATAAAAATCTCATTTGATCAAATAAAAGAGCAATCCAACCTGCTGAAGGAGTCTAGGCAGGCTTTGTGCAGGAACTGCCAATCACACTATGACTTGTAAAAGGTGTGTTTGGAGTTCACTGAGAGAAGACAAGAAGAACATTCTAGGCTCCAGAAAAAGCATGCGTAGAGAACGTTGAGAGGTAAAGAAGACTCTAGAATTGCACAACACAGAGAGAAGCTCATTAATACCATGGGAACAATGATTTCAAAAACAAAGATGCTCGTCTAGTGACTTCTTATTCTGCAGCATTTTCTTTTTCATCTTCTTTACTAGTATATTGGATAGCCTAGCTAATTTTCAGGAACCCTGGTGGCACAGTGGTTACACACTGGGGAGCTAACCACAAAGTCAGCAGTTGGGAACCACTCACTGTTTCACTGAAGAGACCTGTGGTCAAGGAGTTCAGGAAGGAAAAAAGTGTTTGGAAATGGATTGTGGTAGTGATTGTGCAACACTACTTGATGCAATTGAACTATGGAAAGATATTATATATGCATTAACTCTCAATTTTAAAAAAGGCAGTTGTGCGGGCAGAAGAAGGGACTAATACACGATTTAAACATCAGGAAAAGTGTGCATGGGGTTGGATGCTCTCTCTGTACGTGTGCTGTTGGTATGCTGAACTAATCGTCCAAGAAGCTGCTTTAGATGAGGAAGCATGTGGCATCAGGATTGCAGGAAAGCTTACTAACAGCCTGCCATATGCGGAGGACACACACTTGGTTGCTGAAAGTCAGGAGTAATTGAGGCACTTGCTGATGAAGATCCAGGATTGCAGCCTGCCTTCAGTATGGATTACAAAGTAAGCAAGACCAGAATCCTCACACCTGGACCAATAGGTAACCTCATGATCAATGGAAAAAAGGTTGAAGTTGCCAAGGATTTTGTCTTGCTTGGATCCACAATCAATGCTCATGGAGGCAGCAGAAAAGAAATTAAAGAATGCATTCCATTAGAAAAATACGCTGCACAAGACCTATTTGTAATTTTGAAGAGAAAGGCTATTACTTTGATAAATAAGGTGTGCATGACCTAAGCCATGGTATTCTCCATTGCATCATATGCTTATTGTGTTAGTTGGGGTAGACTAGAGAGACAAATTTATAAACATGCATATGTGTACAAGAAATAATTTTATATAAAAGAACAGTTGAATATTGAGAAAACATCCCAGCCCAGTTCAGATCAAGCCCTTAAGTCTGATATTAGCCCGAAAGTCTGATACCAATATATAAAGTTCTCTTCAGGTTCATGAAGCACATGCAATGATGCCAAGTGCAGGATGATCACAGGCCAGTGGGTAGAAAGTCTTTGGACCCAGTGGCATTGTAAGCATCTCAGCACTGGCAGGTGTCTCCATGTGGCTTCTCCAGCTTCCAGGGCTGCATCAGGGTAGGTCCATGTGGCTTCTTCTCAGGGATGTCTCGCAGGGAGTCAGTAGAGAGAGATAGGGTCTCCTGCCACCAAGCAGGAATACAGGATTTCCCA
>NW_022111300.1:54276806-54277966 GCF_000313985.2 Echinops telfairi
TTGGTCAAGCTCTGATAACAGGATGCCAAGCCAACCCTGATGTCAGTAGTAATTTAATAATGCTTGTGTGGCTGAGAGCCCTATGGGATCATTTTCCTTATAATCACCTGACCTACAGGGAGTCTGTGAACATCGTCTGTGAATGCACTAGGCTCCCATGATCTACAAGCTAAATATTGACTTGGAAATTTATCTAAAACATCATTTCCAGTGGTTTCCCAACTTCCAGCTCAGAAATTTAGCATTGGATTGTCCAGAAATTCTCTATCTGAAATCATGTCTAATTCTATTAGGAAGACATTCTCTTCAATCCCATGTGCATTGTGGGATGAAGTTTGAGTCCTGGGCTGTAGGAGGTACTTTGCGTCTGTTTTGTGTTTGAGATTCACACCGTTTTAATCAGATTGGACAATCCTGCTTGAGAGTCAGGTTCTGAGTGAAAAAATGATTGGAAGCGAAGAATTTGGACATCCTATTAGATTGTGCCCTACACACATAAACAGCAAACAGGTACCTCTTTGCAAAGCTAGGTGTGTTATAACTGCTTTGGAGAAGTATTTTATTGAATCTTCTTATATTTTCATGTGGTATCTTATGAAAGTTCGGGAGTACAGGTGGCATAGTTAGTTACATGTTGCGCTGCCAGGCCAACAGTTTGCATTCATCAACCACTCCTAGTTTCTACTCGCACAACTAATGACAGTCTCAGAAAGCCACGGAAGCAGTTCTGTTCTCCCGATAGAGCAGCCAGGACTGGGAATTGACTTGAAGGAAGCAAGTTTGCTTTTTGGGTTTTGAAAATGTTTTACATTATTTCCCTGAATTTAAGGCTTTGTTAGGATCACTTGTGCTGAGTCTGGTAGGAAATTAAAATGTCACTTCCACTATAGTGATTACCTCCTAGTTCTCCACATCTGTCTTAAAGGTAGGTTTGCTTTGTTATTGCTCGATGCTGCCAACTCAATATGACCCTCTGCTCCTTAGAGCATCATAATTGTAGTATAATTGAAAGGATACAAACCAAATATATTAGGTCAGAGATGGAGAAAATGCCTGCGATCCACCTGGTTGGCAGTTTGAAACCGCCAGAAGCTCCCCTGCTCCCGTCAACAACTACAGTCTTGGAAACTCACAGGGGCTCCCTGGCAGTCAGCATTGAC
>NW_022111300.1:54282445-54289494 GCF_000313985.2 Echinops telfairi
AAACCTAGCACCCATGTGCCGATGGCTCAAGGCCAGGCAGGACTCTGGTTTGTTGTCTGTGGGGTCACTCTGAGTTGGAACCCCCTCATTGGCACTGGACAACAAGCACATTATACAGCTAGACTGTGTTTCTGCATTGCATTTCCTAGAAAATTATATTTTAGAAACGTTCCTACCATATTCTTTCAGATACCATTTAAAAATAAAAATAATAGTAAGATTCTCAAATTACGTTCTTTTCAGAACTTAACATTTTCTAAAATGCCTACAGTCTCTCTAAGAGGTAAAAATAACTCTGAAAGAAGCAGGAACTTGATTCCCCAATAGGTTGTAATAACACATTAGACTTCTGAATTAAGGTGAATTAGTCCAGGGAGAACTTTGATTCTTGGATTTGGCATTTATCCAAGAATTTCCCTGAAGTGCAGCCTAATCCTCACTGCTGGTACGAAGACTGCTTCCAAGGCCAGCGCTCACCCTGCCAGTCTCTGCAGTGCCTGAGAGTCTTCAAATGATCCGTATTCCAGCATGCACTTATTTAGACTGGCTTTTTATGTCTAAGCTTAAAATTTTTCATTCAAGTATCCATCACCCAGTGGTGGTTTTATCTGGTCCTCATCCATTAATCATCAGCACAATCATGGGGTGTGATCCGTTTCTCAACATATGTCTTGGCTGGAAAGTGATTAAAAGCAGCATCAATTTTTAAAGCAAGTGGCAGTGTTTTGTGTGATGTTGCTCCGTATCCTTGCTTTCCAGGAAAGGAGAAAACAGAAGGCAAGCACCCTCCCTGATCGATCCAGAGAGTTGGTGGAGAAGTGGTAGTGCCAGAGGGATTGAAGAAGGCTTGGATTAACTGACCCTTTCACCTATGCCTCTGCTTTTTCTGCGCATTTAAGGAGCCCTGGTCATACAGGGCGCCCTGGTTGCTGGCATAGTGGGCTGTTCACTGCAAGAACAGCAGTTTGAAACTACTAGTCAGAAGCTCTGCTGGAGAAAGCCTTTCTACTCCTGTAAAGAGCTTTGGTCTCTGAAATGCACAGGGACAGGCCTACCCTGTCCTATAGAGTGGCTGTGAGTTGATGTCCACTCAGTGACAGTGAGGATTTGTTTTGGTTTAGGTGATACAATTTCCACTCCACATACTCTGTATTTTCTCCCATTAGGTCTTTGCTCAAGTTATTGTTATTTAAGTCATATGTTACATGATGTTATTTTAATGCTTTTTATTTTATGGTTGTTGTTGCAAACACACAGCAATTCAGTCATTTCTGCAGCACAATTCAGTGACAGTGCTGATGTCATTGGAGCTCTCCCTCCCTGTTGACATGCTCTCTACACTTCCTGTCTATATTTTTGAGCCAGTGAAGTGGTTATGCATTGGGCTGTTAACTGCAAGGTCAGCAGTTCAAAACCACCAGCTGTTCCCCATGAGACAGACGAGGCTTTCCATTCTTGTGAAGAGTTGCAGTCTCTGAAACCCATAAGGGTAGCTCTATCTTATCCTACAGGGCACTTTGAGTTTGAATTAACTAAATGGGGGTCAATTTAGAGTACTGTTATTTTTCCCATATAGAAAGTTCTTAAAACAGCATACTGCTCAAGACAGACAGTTTGTACATGTTCAGCTGAACAGTGATTTGGTTTTAGGAAGACTTCAAGGCATATTTTCAATTTAAGTTTTGAAGACTTATTCCAGACAGTCATACTAGGGGTCCAGCCAGCCCTCAAAGATCCAAAAGTCAAAGAATACAGGAGAATTTTTCATTCTTCTTTGTACTTTCTACCTTTTGATTAATGTTGTGATACATAATCCTTGATCAAAATAATCAGTAATGGCATCTGAACCCCATTCAGTTCTGGTCTCATGGCAAAGGAGAGAGTTGTTCAGGGAGGCAATTCATCACCTCAGCCATGCCCTCTTCTCCTTCCTGCCTCTCTTTCTTCTTCTGTTGCCTCAGGTCAGCAGAGGTGAAGGGCAGGGCCCAGGCACTGCACCGTGTACTAGGAGGTCAGCAGATGCAATGAACTGTTATATCCCATGAAGCCATGACCCCAAATCTCCAAACCTAGGAAACAAATTCCATGAGGTCTCACTCACACACACACACACACTCACACACATACATGACAACTTCCCACCAGTGACTCATTGACTCATGATGACCCTGTCGGACAGGGTAGAACTACCCCTGTAAGTTTCTGAACCTGTAACTCTTTACAGCAGTAGAAAACCCCATCTTTCTTCCTTGGAATGGCTGGTGGTTTTGAACTACAGACCTTGTGTATTGCAACCCAACAAATAACCAATGAGCCACCAGGGTTCCTCGTGATTGGACATAAGTAGCCTCTTTCTGCCAGGGATTCTTACAACTGACAAAAGACTTTACTTCCTTCTCAGTTCCTTGAAATCCAACAATCTGACACTTAAGGCTTAATGCTCTCTGTATGTATGGAATCTTCAATGACAGTTCAGACTGCAATGAAACCTCTTGTTAAACTTTAACATTAATTAGCTTGGATACCTCTGTGTTTCACCTTTTACAAAATCCAAAATTTTGTAAGGAGCCTTGGTGGCATAGGAGTTTTACACTGGACTTTTTAGCAATTTGTAACCACCCCACTAGAGAAAGATGAGGCTTTCTACTCCCATAAAGAGTCTCAGAAACGCATAGGGCACTTCTACCCTGTCTCATAGGGTGAATGTGAGTCAGAATAAATTCAATGGCAGTGAGTGAGTCTGAAAGTTTTGTTTGATAATGGTGTGTGAGGCACTTTGAATACCTCATCTCGATTTTGCAATTTAAAAGCAGTGGAACTCCAATTCAATGTGCTTCTGAATTTCAGGAGGATGTTTGCAAACACAGCTTGCTGTGCTCCATCTTAAAGTTATTGATTATATTCTGTCATCCTTACATTTTCCCAAGTGGTTTGAGAACTGTTACGGACCAAGCTCTGAGAACCACTTCTTGAGAAGTTTGGGATTCCGGTAGATGCTTCAGTATAGTTCACAGTCATTGTCAAGGACCTCAGCGAGATTCCCTAAGATTTTGCCTAGACTTTTAGGCCTTGGACTAGATAGCCAACTTTTAATATGAAAATTAAGTGCCTGGACAGATGTGTGATATTCAAGGTGGAAGATAATGGCAGAGAGTGATTCAAGCACTGAGTTTTTATAGTCGCTTCTTCTTTATCACTGTAACCTGATGGAAACACGTGTGTGGACCGATGCTACCATCTTCCTGTCATTTTCATCTTTCCTGCGACTGGGGCTGTGGCACATGGTGGCATGTGTGAAAAGTCAGTAGTTATACTTTGTTGTTTTGTTTTCATTGTGAAACTTTACAGACTAAATTGGTTTGTTTTCCACTCAATACTTGTAGGTTGTTTTTTTGCTTTTGTTTTTTTTTCTTAAGTTATTATAAATTGGCTGGTTTCTAAAAGCAAAACCAAGTCCATTCCCAAGTGTGTTGAGTTGCCTAGAACTGCTCTAACCCAAGTACCACAAAGGGGGTGGCTTATAGTAGAAATTTATTCTGTCACCCCCCCCCCCCAAAAAAATAACCCAGTGCTGGTCAGTCCATTCTGACTCGAGTGTCCAAGGATGCAAATCAACTGAATCTTTACAAGAGTAGAAAGCCTCATCTTTCTCACAGAGCAGCTCGTGGGATTGAACTTCTGACCTCGGGGTCAGCAGCCCAATATATACTTCACCTCTCCCCCCATGGCTCCTGGCTGTCAGAGGCTAGAGACAAAGAGGGAGGGTGCCAGCTGGGGGTGGGGGGGCATCTCATAGTTGGCTCTGAAAGAAGGTCCTTGTCTCTCTGAGCTTCTGCTCCTGGGTGACCTTGATGTGACTTGCTGTCTCTTTCCTGGTCCATTAGAATTCCTCAGTTCAGGAACAGGGTCCAAAAGCTGTGCTCTCTCTGCTCCTGAGGCTCCAGGGTCACTCGTTCTCTGCACACCACTCCCTCCTAGAGTCTTTTTTAAGATCAAAGGCGATGCGGATTACCTTTGGCACCCTGACACCAGATCAGGGCTCTGGCCTGATTGAAGGTGTCGCACCTCATCCTTAGCACCTCACAACAGATTGGCTGATCTCACCAGATGGTGGTGGGGTGGGGATGACAGCAACATGACAAAACTGCCAAATTACATCATTACATAACTGCCAAACCACAGAGAATCCTGATCTAGTCCAGCTGACTCATATAGTAACTCCATTTCACATACAAGTAGATCAATTTATTGGTTAATTATCCTATTTCATAATTCCTTAAGTAAAAGACATTGACAGCCTTTAAGAGCCATGAGTCATAAGTGTAACCTTTTCTTTATTCAGGATGCTTGAGTTTTATAAATGAATTTTTCATCCAGGAGCTAGGCGTACTTAGCCTGTACTTTCGGAGAATAGCATACCCATCAGCATCAATTGCTATTGATGTAGTTTTCTATTCATCTAAGGGGTGACCTTTGAAATGTACCCAGAATTTACTTTCTTAGTAAGTCCTCAATAAACTGAAATCTTATGCCCTGATATAATTTGATAATGAAACCAAAGAAGGCCCTCTCTCTCTCTTATTTTTCTGTCTGTTTTGAGGGGGCGGGGGTGTTGAGGTGTACCATCTAGGAAATGTGTCTACTTTCTCTGCGGTTGCTTCCCAGAGGCCTGATATTCATCCTGGGTTAATAACTAAGTGGTAAGGAGTCAGTGTCGCTCAGTGGATGTATTTGGCTAATAGGAATTGCTTGACATTTTATTTTAAATTAAGTGAGAAGTGAATCCAGTCGTCTTCGAGGCAGAGCTTTTGTGATAAACAGATAGGGTCATCAGCATTCCTGCTGCTTGTCTTTGACTTTCCTGTTGACATTTCTCACAGAGAAAGGTGTCATGAACTAAATTGTGCCACCCTCCTGCCTCCTCTCCCACCCTCTAAAGGACTGAAGTGGTGGCCCTCCTGCTTGTGGCCGGGGTCGTGTTTGGAAACGTGGATTTTCTTTTGTTCATGAGAAAGCTAGAGAAGCCAGAGAAAGAACGGAAGACCTGTTGCCAGCAAGTTGATTCCGACTCAACTCAATCCCGCAGGACAGCACAGAACTTGCCCATAAGATGTGCAAGGTTGTAATTCTTTATATAATCAGACAACCTCATCTTTCTCCCCCAGAGAAGCTGGTGATTTTGAACCAAAGACCTTCTGTTTAGTCAGTTGGCTGAAGGCTTTCACCACTGTGCCATCGGCCTCCAAGTCAGGTGAATTCTAAAACTCCCCACTCCTGAAATATCAAAACAACACCACCAAAAAACCACAGTGACTGCCATCAAGTGGATTCTGATTCATGGTGACCCTAGAGGTCAGGATAGATCTGCTCCCATGGGTTTCCAAGACTTTAACTCTTTACGGGAGTAGAACGTTTCTTCTTTCTCCCGAGGAGCATCTGGTAGCTTTGAACTGCTGACACTTGGGTTAGCAGCCCGGCATATCACCCATTACACCACTGAAGCAAATGACGTGGCTAAATCCAGAGACACACAGGGGCAACAGTGGACACCACATGAGCATTGTAACCTAAGAATTCCAGGAACTGATGACAATCACCAGAAACTAGGAGACAGGCTCACAGAAAGAACGGCATGGCCCGAACTCAGAGAGATGCAGGGGAGAAAGTGCATTGTCTTCTTTCAGGGGTTCAATACCACACTCTGGGTGCTGTTTCTGTGCAGGCCACAAAACCAGAGAGGGAAGAATTTCTAACCCAAGATACTAAGTCGGGTATTTCCCTCATTCCCTATTTTCTTTCTTTTTCAGTAGTTTTATGTCTTGGTGATACATTTTCTATGTATCATGTGCATTTCTCATGACAAAATCCACCTCAGCAGCTTCAGTGCACAGAGCATTGCCCTTCAGTCTTAGTTCACATTATTTACATTCACGTTATTTTCCCCAAGAAATCTTTTCTCCATTCCAACACCATGGACACCACCACCCACCCCATTCATCTCTGGTTTCCCCTTTACTTGGGCATCTCACAGATGTTGCAGACCTCCTCAACAAGACTCTTGTCGAGCTGGATCACCCAGCTCGATGAAGCAAGTCCCACAAATAGTTGTTTTGCCAGCAGAGGGGAGTGATTTGCATGCTCTGTTGGGAGAATGGGCAACACGGGGCACACTTACTAAGGGTGAGCATGCTCCTGGGAAAATGAACTGGCTTCTTCACTGTATCATAAAATGGATGCAGTGCAACCAAGCGGAGCCCAAGACAATGAGGCGTTCCTGGGTTCCCATTCTTAATCATTCCTGTGTTCCCGTCATCCTCCATTCCTGTATCCCCATCCTTAATCACCAGTGTGGCATCCACCATGATGGCACCACTCGCAGGTTTCTGTAAAAAGCTTCTCTCATGACATTCCCATTCAGATCTTGAAGGACAGAAGAGCCCTCCTTGCTCTTTGAACGAATGTCTTCGTTTCCTTCTTCCACTTTTATCCTCAGAACCCTGGGGGTAGAACTGAAGAGCACCAACCAAGAAGTACTGGTAGTGTTCTCCATCTCAGACTGAGTGGCAAATTACTCTCCGTGTCTGATGCTCATGGAACACCCCTGCTAATGAACCCTAAAAGGGGCACTGTCCTAATTTAATTTTTCTTGATGAGAAAGAAGTCTCCCTCCCATTCCCTAGTCAGAATGTGTGTGTCCATTTAAATACCGTGTGTACTACATTAGATAATCATTGGAGTGACATTTTCTTAACAATGAAAATAATCTTGGCATGTCGTGGGTTATGTGCTGTTCTGCCAATTGCATTGTCAGGGCCTCCAATTTGTGAGTTGCTCCTCCACAGAGAGACAGGGATTCTGCCTGCAGACAGCTTGTCAGCCTCAGAGACCCAAAGGGGCAGTGCTACCCTGCCCCCACAGGCTACCCAGGAGTTACAATCGACTCGATGGCTGTGAGATTTTGATTATTTCTTTATGTTACTTTGAATTGAATGGGTGTTCTCATTTAAGACCCCCAGCTCTGTGTTCAGCAGTTCACACTACTCATCAAA
>NW_022111300.1:54289597-54300035 GCF_000313985.2 Echinops telfairi
TCCATCTTGCCTTTCATTCCAATGAAAGTGATTACCTGTCAGTAATGAAAGTACTATTTATGTGTTTTAGTGCATATTCACTGTCTTTGCTTGAGATTTGTTACTGGAGATAAAATTGCTCCAAAGCATCAGAGTCCTGTGTATTTGTTCACCGATGTGTACCAATGTCATTTCTGTGTCACCTGGCTACTGATTTCTCAGAGGGCAGTTTTGTGAGGAATCCTCAGATTCAATGGAACAAACAAGAAAAGAGAGTCACTTAGAAGAGAGACAGTCACTTTCACATATCATATGTTCAATGAAACAAGGGAGGGTAAACAGAAGCAAAGAGGTTCCTCTCTAAGGAAGGGCCACCTATTTAGTTATGATAACCCAACATCGGTTCTCCTGAAGGGCAAAAAGGGAGATGGGGACCTGCAGCCAAACACAGAATCATCTATTTTCCATGGATAGGCTGGGCTTCTGATGCGTTTCACCCCGCCCACCACGTGTGTGTGAAATAGACTTCATACAGAAGCATGCTCATTAATAGCATCATTCCGACATGCCAATGTGAATTTAAAATTAGTCTTCACTACCTTCCTTCACTTTCAGCTACTTTGTGCTCTCAATAATTAAAAAAAAAATATTAGTGGGAGTTGTCATGTCTTCTAGACTACAGCATGAACAGTGTCTTGCATCATGCCAACAGGTTTTCTATTCAATCAAATTGAATAAAAACATGACACCCGGCATTATCTCACCGGAAAAGTATAAAAATGGAACAGATTCATATTATGCAAATATAATCATTAACCTGACAACTGCAAGAAAGGGATTTCAGTAATTTGTTTAATTTAAATGACTACTCTGGGGAAGTTTCTGTTAAGAGTATAATACATATGGGCAGAATTATTTCAATAACCATTTCAAGCACTTAAATATAAATTGTCATGAATTTTAAAATTTATGCGTTTAGAGCCTCTGTGAAGTGGACCGGCTCTGTTTTCCCTCTTTGCTCAGACCTGCATCTACTTCGTAATCAAGGAGATTTGATTTTTTTTTCAGTTCCTCATTTGTTGATGTCTAAGCTCTGGTGATGTAACGAAAGACACATTAGACTGATCATTGTAAGGTCAGCAGTTCGAAACCAGCAGCTGCTCCGTGGGAGAAAAATGAGACTTGTCTTCTTCCGTAAAGAGCGATAGTTTCAGAAACCCACAGAGCCAGTTCTATTCTGTCCTTTGGGGTTGCCAGGAGTCAGAATCAACTCCAGGGCTGCGAGTAGACTTTGATATTAATCAAATGTCAGTACAATTAGAATGGTCCTTAGACACAAGGATGGGGAACCTTTGTCTCACCCACTGCAGGCATGTCACCAGGAGACAGCACTCTCTGGAGAAGGACCTCATGCTTGGTAGTATAGAGCGGCAGAGGAGATGAGAAAGACCCTAAAGGAGATGGATTGACACAGTTGGCAAATCAATGAGTTTAAGCATAATCAGAGAATGGTGCAGTGTTTTGTTCTGTTGTTTGTAGGCTTGGGATGATTTGTGACCACCTCACAGCAAGACCCTTTGATAGAAACACTTGCCTGTCAGAGGATATTCAAGCCTGGAGTAGGGTGGGGTACCGTCAGAAACCCCTTGTGGGTGGGTGTTTTCAGGAGAATCCAAGTGAGACAGACAGCATGTGCCTGAGTGTTGGGTATGTGCATGTGGTGGTTCTATAATCTGGTGTCCATTTGGGACTTGGGAGAATTAAGAGTGAAGGGGTGGAGTGTAGTCTGTCAATCGGATCATAGCCAATGAGGCCTGTATGTGGGCATGGCCTTCTCCTGAGTATTCTGGGAATTCCGGGACTTCCTCCTTGGAGGTGGGAATCACTTTCTTCTCTCTCTGCTGACTCCCTTGGAGACTCTTTACTGACAAGACTGACTTCCTCCGAGACATCTGAGGAAAAGCTACACGGACCAACCGTGATGCAGCCAGAACCCTGGACCTGGAGAAAACCACGTGGAGACCCCTGCAAGTGACTGGTGGTTTTGAAATGCGGACCTTGTTGTTAGCAGCCCGACACATAACCACCACGCTTACTGGGCTCATAGCTTTTAACTTAGATCTTCTGTTTTTGCAGTGTTGAGTATATTGGTATTTTTTTGATTTTGGTAATTTTATCCCCTAAGTATGTTATGGGGTGTGCTACCGAAATGAAAGCTCCTTACTTCAAGTCAATTCCAACTAAGAGCAACCTGATACGACAGAGTAGAACTGCTCCTTGGGATGTCTGAGACTAAATCTTTATGGAGGCTTACAGGTTGATCTTTCTCCCTCAGAGCAGTTTGTGGGTTTGAACCACTGACCTTGCAGTGAACAGTTCTGCGTTTTCCCCAGTTACAAGGACTCCCAGTGCTCGAAAGGGTGGCATTTTACTCGTTTATTCATTACTCATTTTTCAGTTGGAAGCATAAGCCTGAGAATTATGCTCCAATTTCCACATGTTAAAGGATCTTCTGGTTTCTCCTTGGGCCAATCTGTAGAATTATGCTCCTAATCTTTATGTGCAAATACTTGGGAACTGTGCACATGCCTAACCTTAACATTTAACTTAACGTTGTAGTTGTTGCACAGGGTACTCTCTGTGATTACAGGATTTGAAGTATACTGAGTTGGTTTTATGTCGAGGCTCTGAAATAGCTTGAAGTTGGAAAGAATGTGTGCTTTCTAACTCCTGCATGTGTTGTGCTACAATTATTTTAGGTTAAAGTTTTCCGTACTTTGGTCTACATCTATATGATTCTTGTTCTCATATTCTATTAGTTACTTAGGGGGAACATTAGAAGTCCAAGAGATGTTTGTAGGGTCATTGGTTTATTGTATTTAATTCTGGCAATTTCGTCACTTTTTAATCTGTTTTAAAGCTCTGTAGTTTCCCATTTTAAATGCTATGTATTATATATATTTAATCTATATGTCATATGTTAGATATAACCACCAAAGCAGAAACCTAATGATTTTTTTATAACATTTGGCCTAACTAAGTTTTGGCCACCCACATTTTATCTCACAAAGAGAAGGATCCTTACTAATGTTGTTGGGTAAATGTGGGATTGACTGTGAACCACAAGGTTGGTTGTTTGAATCCACCAGCCCCACTATGGGAAAAAGATGAGGCTGTCAGTTCCTCTAAAGGTTTACAGCTTTAGAAACTCAATTAAAGGTCACAAGGAGAGGGAATCAACTCAAACACCACAGGTTTTGTCGGTTTGAGTAAGACAAAAGAAATGACAAAATATGTATAATATCATTGAAAAAACGAAGCTGTGCTATCAGGGCCCTATTTGTATAATTTCAGGAAGATGTTGACTGCTTTTTCCCTATTACAACTGAATAGTTTATCTGCTATCTCATTTGGCAGCTTGCATCTACTATATGCTAATGACTTGATTATACATCCTAACTCTATGGAATACCTTTATCTAAAATTATCGGAGCTGAAGTTATGGTGACATTTGACTGGCATGATTTGTGTGTTTAAAGACAGTGGCTTTTGTATGTGTGTCAAAACAAATTTTAAAATACTGAATTTTCATACATTTCCATAGAGTTCCTCTGTCTCAGAAAGAAACCACTTATAAGCAAATAATTCCCATTAAACCGATTTGACTCTAATTAAAGCATTCATAAATGAAACTCCTCTAAATTTGAAAGAGGCACTATTTAAACAATAGTGCAAAAAGATTTTTCTATTTAGATACAAATAAGTGAATCGCAAATACTTTCTCAGAAGAAGTAGGAAACCCCTCCTTCATTTGCATCGTCAATATACTTCTTACGTCTACTGAGTACTGTAATGGGACTGTCTATTGAGCTTGCTTCCGTGGATTCCTTAAGGGGACTTAATGTGTGTGGTTGGTGCTTTGGGAGCTACCACAGTTGGAGGCTTGCAGGAGACGACTTCACAGAAGAGTGAGGAGGCAGGCTCAGAAGCCTGATAGATGTGTATGTAGAAGACAATTTCTATGGCTTCCCAGAAGCGATCTGGGCTCAGATTTATTACTGGGCAGGTCTCAGGGGCTATTAGGAATAGCATACAGACCCTCTAACAAGCAGAAGTGCTCAGTACTGGGCATCTCTTCTGAAACCTTCATGACACATTTGACCAGTGAATCTAACTCCTTTTAGAAAATATGATCTCCTTCCCAATCTTGATGATCCTGTGGGGCTCTGGGGATTTGTTTTGTTTTGTTTCTTGTATTTATGGAATATAAATAAAAAAGATTGGGTGCTACAGAGAATAGTATAATTACCATGATTATTGTTAGACACCTCCAAGTCCACTCTAATAAAGGCAACCCCAGGAGATGGTGCTGAGCTGCCACACAGTATCTTCTCAGCTATCCTCTTGATGGGGACAGATCTCCTGGTCTTTCTTCTTGGGAGATGCTTGGTGGTTTGACGAGCAGCCCAATTTTTTCAGGCAAGCATTTAACCACTGTGGCTCCAGGTTGCTCTAATTAAGATTCATTCTTGCTTACGTCCATCAAGTTAATTTTAACGCACAGGGTATAATTTCCCCGAATGGTTTCCAAGACTGTAACTCTCTAAGGGAGCAACTGGTGTGTTCAAACTTCTGACATTTGGGGTCACAGCCAGTGGATAATCACTATACCTCTGTTTTCTAAACTTTCTTACAACTCACCAAATGGAGTGGCTGAAAACATCACACCTGGACTACCTTATCGTGTCCACAGGAAGGGGTCTGAGCACAGGTTCAGTGGATGCTTTCCTAATGGGCCTGGAAGGATTTCAGCAAGATGTCCAAGGCTCTGGGTTCTCCTCTGTTTCACCTATTGGCAATGTCAGTTCCTGGTAATGTGATAAAAAACACCTCATCCTAAAGAGGCCACCTGTTATTGAGACCCTGCTGTGATTTCCATTCCAACGAGGGATCATCTTTGTGACTCCTGTCTCCTCTTCGGACTACTTAGTATTGTCCACAAGCCTGTTCCTGCTCATAGGGACCCTAGGGACAGCAGGACAGAGTACCCTTCAGATGGTTCCCCGCCATCCTCACAATCATTCCTACATTTCAGCCAATCATTGCAATCTATCGTCGGTGGGCCTTTCTCTTTTTACCACACATGACATCTGTGTTAGTCCCGGTTTACTAGAGAAACAAATCCAGAGATACTCATATACATATAAGAAAGAGCTTTATATCAAAGAGCAATTGTATATTGAGAAAATATCCCAGCCCAGTCCAGATCAAGTATGTAAGTCCAAATTTAGCCCCTATGTCCAATACTGGTCCATAAGTTCCTCTTTAGACTCACACAGCACATGCATTGATGCAAAATGCAGGAAGATCACAGGCAGTGGATGAAAAGTCTTGTGGATCCAATGGCAGTGGAAGCATCTCCAGAGCTCTGACTACCATCAGTGTGGCTCCATGTGGTTTGTCAACAACAGGAATGTGCAAGGCTCTCAACAAGATAGTTTGAGACAGGGGCTACAGCAGTGGGCTCAAACATAGGAACACTTGTGACAATGGTACAGGAAGGGGTGGTGTTTTTGTTGTCTTGTATGGAGGGTGGCTGCGAGTCTGAACCTACTGGATGGCACCTAACAACAACAATCCGTTTAACTAAATTGTGGGAAGGAACCTTGTGCATCAACGTAGAATTCTGCCTCCCTCAAAGAAGTTTGTCGTTTCTATTGATGGCTATTTTCACCACTAGGAAATTATTTGAATTATAATTGTTTGATGGAGAAAAAAGTTCTGATTTTGACAGTTTTCAACCTTTCAGAAGTATTGAAATAGGACAATGGGCACCAGTATGCGCTTCATCTCTCCTCATCTGTCCTCATCTAGGGACAGTTCCATGTGGTCCTCCTTTGCCTGTTTTGTTCCCTTGAAAGTGAATCTCCCATAGGGAATAAGCCTGATGCATTGCAAATATGTGGACTTCTCTGTACCAAATGCTCCTGGCAGGGGCACAGCAGCAGCTCTGCTTGATGCCCGCTCACAGCCCCTTGCTATAAATTACGTGACATCACGCTGTGCTTGGCAGAGCTCAGCTTGGGAAGGGCACACTTTGTGATGGTTCATCAGTCTGTTGCATGGGGTAATCTTTTAAACCTAATGAACGTTGTGCTCCCCAACTACTACCTTACCTACCATGGTATTCAACTCTGTTGGTAATAGCAACCATGCCTGAGGTGTTAACATGGGGTTTTCCAAAATAGAGATGGTCCTGTCATATGGAGTTCCACACGTTTTCCCATGTATTTTCTGTAGAGAAGAAGTTTGCCAATTATTTCTTTCTCTTTGGCTCACTCTGTCTCTGTTGATAGATAAGCAAACACCCACCTCATTGCCAGGGTCCAGTCTGATTCAGAGGCTCCTCTGTGTGTGTCTGAGGCTGTCAGCCTTAGGGGAGTACACAGCCTCCTCTTTCTCCAGAGGAGCAGCCGGTGCGTTCACACTGCCCACCTGCTGGTTAGCAGCCCAGCTCCTAACCCACGATGCCACCCGGGGTTTTAGACGAATGCATAGATTATTAAAGAAACTCATTGATTATTTAATATATATTTTAATATATATTTAATTAAGTGTATAATATATTTATATATATCAAATATATATATATATACTGTATATATATCAAATCTACTACCAAAGCGTCTTTTCCAACCCATGGTGGCCCTATAAAGGGTTTTCAAAGCTTTAAATCTTTACCAGAGCAGACAACCTTATCGATCTTCCATCTCCCCTGGAATGCTTGGTGAATTTGAAGTAGACCAACCAAGGGGTTGCCAGACCAACACGTAATCCCACAGAGTCACCTGGGCTCTTGAGATAGACAGATATGCTAGTCTAAATGACCTCTGTTCTAGATTAAATTGCCTTCCTCAAAAAGGCACTTGTACGCTGAGCTCCTGACCCCCTACAAATGCGTGTGACCGTCCTTGGGGAAGGAGGGTTGGTCTCTTTACAGGTGTTTCCCGTTAGGTTCTCCAGGCCATGCCTGAGGAGGGTGAGTCCTCCTCTACCACAGCTGAGCACCACTCTCTAAAAGAGAAGGAGCCTCTCAGGACGAGGTTGCACAGGAGAGGAAGGCAGCCACGGAGGCTCTGTCGTCACCCAGGACCGCCCAGGCGTGCTGGCAGTCCCCAGGAACTGGGAGAGAGCCAGGGGACCGTGCCTCTCAGAGCCTCCAAGGGATCTACAAGGCCAGGACCCGGGCTGGGCCACCAGCCTCCACACCCGTGAGCATGTCCTTATTATTGCACCCACTCTGGTATTTTGTATGGCACCCCAGAAACAGCACGGCGTCCAGTGCTCTGTATGGACCGCTGGGGGTGTCAAGCTCAGGGTTTTGTGCAGCATGTGTGTTCTGGCAACAACTTCTGGAAGTTGGTTTTTGAATGATATTTCCTTGGGAGGGTTTTCCCAGGAGGGTAGTTTTCCAACCAGCAATTTCTGCACAGGGTGTTGGTGACATCCTTCGTCATCTGGGGATGTTTGCATTATTTCTGCTCTGGTGGTCCATTTCCATGGATCTAGCTTCTCCTGCCCCCTCATAAGTCTCATCTTTGTTTGAAAGCAGTGCTGATCATCTGGTGTCGTATAAGCAATTTGCTTTCTAAAGGCGCTCTGTACTTACAGGTGGTCTTCATCATCACAGGGGCCCCTTTACCGTTCAGTGCAAGGTGACCTCAGGACCTCCCTATGACTCAGGGTGTGAAGAGTCTCCCCAAAATCCTCCAGTCTCAGCTAGGCCAGTAGGTGTACTGTTTGATGTTGCTTCTTTTAAAGGAACGTGTGGTCCTTGTGCCCACTTTTCTCCCATTTTCTCAGTGTCTGTCCATCAGGTGTGATCCTGATATCTGTAGTGGCTCCCACGAATCCATGTGTCCTTAGACTCTTTTAGCTTAATGACTTTGTCTTTGACTTTTCTTTTTTTTAATTTTTATTTTTTTGACACTTCTCTTTGGCTATTTTGTAGATTGAAAACGCAGAGTTAGTAAGAGTAAGTAAGGCATAACCAGGCCCCCTCCCTCCCACCACCTATGGTGCTTAAGTTGCAGTTCTACCAAACTTCAGACTCCGCTCTCCTTGCCGCCCACTGATTCAAGTCTCCTAATTAGCATGTTTAGCTAAAAGGAAATCGTAGTCGTTCATCTCACACATGAATTCAGGGTTATCAGACTGTCATTACAGAAATGGGCGAATTGCAGCCTTCGAGAGCTGTCAGGTGTGGACACTGAGGGTCTTCACTGGGCTAGATTGTACTAACCAGAGTGACCCAGCAGTATCACTGAACGCCTCCCATCCACCCACCCTGTGCCTGGGTACTCATGCCGGAGAGCTGACATGGGAAGAGGGCAGGAATCCATGATAGTCATGCTGAACTCCAGACTATTTCAAAAGCTAAAATCAAAACAAAAACCACTGCTAATGAGTCAATTCTGACTCAGAGACCCTTTTGAATAGGGTCGAACTGCTCCTGTGGGTTTTTTAGGCTGTAACTTCTCCTCACAGCAGTAGAAAGCCTCATCTTGCCCCTGAAGGGTAGTTGGTGGTTTTGAGCTGCTGACCTTGTAGTTGGGCAGACCAGCATGTAGCCCACTATTCCACCGGGGCTGCCCCTTGGGGATGCATGCTGGTACGTCCCTAATCACTCATCAGTGTTTGTAATAAAACTGATCTAAAAAAAAATCTTTCCATTGAAGTATTTGGCAGGCATTTTCTGCTCTTCCCGTTTGGAAATGCCCACATGTGAGTGGCTGATTGTGTCGGCTGTGAATAGGTGGGTTGCCATTTTGTAAATAAAGGAATGGCATCGCCCACCCCCACCCCCCAATGGAAGTGTTATTTTAGTACACTTCGAAGATGGAGATAAAGAAGTGGGCTCATTATGAAATGTCATGTTTCCCTCTGGGCTGCAGGCTTCCTTATCTTCCTTGGTTCTATCAGGGGGGTTGACATCACATAGATTCAGCAAACTAGATGTTTGTCTTCTGGGTGCTGCATGAAAAATAGCCTAATTGTGTTTATTTGTTCTGTGCTCCAATATGATTTTTAATCCTGAAGCTGAAATGCAAATGTCTTTGTTATAGAGGTGTCTCTTTGTCGATGGGTATTTCCCCTCTATCTTCATGATTGTTATTAGACATCATTTTAGGTGTTGCATTTTATTTGCATTAGAAAGTAAATCAAGCAACACTGCAATGTTTGTAAGGTAAGCGACAGCTCCCTGACTTTATAATTGAACAGTTCAAGAGGAGGCAGCAGCAGACTTGGTCAGGCAGCAGTAGAATTCAGGGACAGAGTTTCCTGCTTCAGTGTTGGTGGTCTTGGTAAATTGATTCTCCACTTTTCACTTCTATACAGTGAAAGTTGAGATCATGCATGATCTCCTTAGAAATATCTTCAGAGACAAATATGTCCTTTCATCCTAATTTTAAAAAAGCAAACAAAAACAGCCACAATCAGTTTTGCTTTGGTGCTATGGATACAGAGCTTTATTCAAAATGAATCAACAATTAGTGTATATTTTTTTCTGGAAAGTATATATGCATGAAAGGGATGGTATCTGTTTAGTGAGCAATGACCAATGGTCGTACTCTGAATTGCCGTTTTCCCCAAGCATTTGCTGTGGGCATGAATTTGTGAGGAATGAGACCAACCTGAAAATCGTGGAAAACAATTGTCTTGCCACTTGTAAACTTCCAGGTGCATATGAATTCAAGATGAGACGCCTAGCAGACGCTTCAGGATGTCCACTGCTGACCTCTTAATCACCTAACTAGTCAGGAACGCCTGCTGTGGCTGACCTCCCGTGTCCCTCCCTCTGCCTCTTAACTGAAACCTCCTCTCCTGTCTCAGCTGTAGCCCTTGCTCACTGCACATGTGTCGGGCCTGATTGATCCAGATTCAAACCAACAGCAGCTCTTGGTTTTCCTTCCGCTTTACGATGAAAATTTCAATCCACAGTGCCTTGACTTTTACCTCAAATAATGAACTCATCCCTGGAGGCCTAAATTCATCTTCTTCCAACAGAAAAATCAATCCACACACGGTTAGAGCCTGTTTCTGATTCTTGGAGAAAAAGAGCTCATATTTATGAGCAAAAGTAATTTGTTTTCCCCAAGATATGGGAGATAGTAAGAATAAGAATGCTGTCCTGATGGGACGTGAATAAAAGGGGGCAGGGGGAGGGAGCTATTTTCTTTTAAAGTGATTATTTATCCATTGTTTAATATAAAGAATAATAAAATGAATACTACATCTCCATCCACTTGTGTCAAAGTGTGCTCTCAGTACTCAATACAGGATTAAATACCCTAGTGCAGTGGTTCTCAGCCTGTGGGTCGAGACCCCTTTGGGACTCGAGGGACCCTATCACAGGGGTCGCCCGATTCATAACAGTAGCAAAATGACAGTGATGAAG